>NC_057814.1:279937491-280247844 GCF_018294505.1 Triticum aestivum | reverse complement strand
GGCGGCTTTCGTCCGTCCAGACCGGACGTGTCCGGCGGAGCGGGGTGGAAGAGGACTAGTGTTTTGCCCGAATTTCGGAGGGGGAGGTGTTTTTATAGGTAGAGGGAGGTAGTTGACTCCAAATGGAGTGCGGTTTTCGCCCACACGATCGTGATCGAACGACCGAGAGCATGGAGATGACTTAGATGGGTTTTGGGCTGTTTGCAGGGGGTTTTGCTGCAACACACAAAAGGACTTTGCGGTTACCCGGTTAGCCGTTGGAGCACCAAACGACCTCCAAATGGAACGAAACTTGACAGGTGGTCTACCGGTGGTATACCAAGGCCACTTGGCAAACCTCGGTCCATTCCGAGAACGTTTAACACCCGCTCACGAAAAGAAACAAGAGGAGTGCGCCGGTACACGTGGGAGTGTCGGATTGCAAAACGGACAACGGGGAAAATGCTTGGACGCATGAGACGGACACGTATGCAAATGAGATGCACATGATGACATGATATGAGATGCATGACATGAGCAAAAATGCAAAACGAAAAGGAAACCCAACCACAGAGGGAATATCATAACACATAGCCGAAAATGGCAAGAGTTGGAGTTACAAATATGGAAAGTTACATCCGGGGTGTTACACCCGCGGTATGACCCGGCCGGAGTCATAACCCGGCTGGGACTTGGTAAACCGGCAGATGGTAAACCGGCAGACAGTTAAGACAGACAGTTAAGATAGATGGTTAAGCCAGACGGTAAACCGGCAGGTGTAAAGTCACATGATAACCCGACACGTGTTAAGACAATCATAAACCGGCAGACAGTGATAACTGGTTGACAGTCATAACCCGGCCGACAATGATAACTGGTTGACAGTCATAACTCGGCAGATAGAGTCGCCTGGAGTTATGAAGCCCGAGACGTTATGAAGCCCAAGACGTTAAGAAGCCCATGAAGAGAAGTCAGAATAGTTTAAGTGTTAATCCGAGTTGGACTCTACATGTAACCCGCCCCTTCAACATATATAAGCAGGGGCAGGGCACCCCAAGGGGGAAGGGAGAGACAATCTTAGGGCTAGACATAACTGGGAGAGCCGGTTTACGGCGACTCCCTCGTGATGATATTGAGACCTAGCCACAAACAGCATGTAGGGTAGTTACCGGATGATGTTTCCCGGGGCCTGAAGCTGTCTAAATCCTTGTCTTGTGTTGCGTCTCTCGATTCCGCTCAACCCCTCTCAAGCTACCACATAGATGCGTTGGCCTCACGACTAAGTCCTCACACTAGGACATCTGTCGTGACAATTCAACGACAACAAGTCTGACCTAGAGGAAACTTATAGAGAACGCAAGACTCGAGTCCAATCGATTCACAGATATTGGGCAGAGGAATGGTTTCAGTACCATTTTGTTACACCTGAGTATGCGAAGAAGAATGCTGTGAGGCCACCATGGGCCGATATTGTGTACAAGAAGCTGCATCCCAAGATCAAGGTTGAAGCCGTAGCTAAGGGCTTCTATCCTTGCATGGTCAGAGGACCACAACCTGAGAATGTCGACGCCTCCAGTCTTAGATGGTGTCGTGGCGATGACTTGTTCGAGAAAAATCTTCAGTTTACAAGAGCTTCTGCTGTGCAGAACAAGAAGGAACTGGGGATTAACTTCAACCCTAGTCCAGTAGCTCCAAGGCCGGATGGCAGTCATGAAGCCAATCAGAATATCATTGGCCCCTTCAACAGCTTTGATGGGCATCTCTCCCACATTGCTGCCTGAAGGGCCACTGTCGAAGAGGCTGCTGGTGAAGAGGAACATGGTGAAGTTCCTGCGCCCCCGAAGCAAAAGAAGAAGTATAAAGCTACAAGGCCTTCTACTGCTCCAAAAGCTTCAAGAGTGAAGCCATTGCAATCTGCACCTCCTGAATCATGTCTGCAGTGTAAGGAACAATCCCGCATCTCCAAGAAGTCCAAGAAGCCCAAGAAGATTTCTGGACATGACCTCACCCCTACTATCATTCTGCGTAATGAGGAGAATGTCATATATTTGTCAAGTGATGAAGATCTAACTGATGATGCTCTGGAAATGCTCATCAAGAGCAAGCAGGAGGCCGAAATCTTCAAGGATTTGCCTCTGTCTGATGCTGATATCCTCAACAATTTCATTGATGAATGGTTTGAAGATCCTACTCTCACTATTGACGATCTGCAACTGCTCATTGATATCAGTGTCACTTTCCAAGGCAACATTGCCAAGGAGCTTGCTATAGCTCAGAAAATTGTTGAGTTGAAGAACAAAATCGACTATGAGAAGGCCCAGTTCAAGAAGCATATGGCAAAACTCAGCGTCATTGATGTTCAAAACTTCAAGCAGATGATGATTGACCTCAAGACTCAGTTTAGGAAGAAGCGTGAGGAAGCCAAAGGCTCTCGTGAGTGCATGAACTATTATGCTGAGAAATGCGTCCAGGCTCACAATGAGGCTGTGAAGAGAAAGGGTCTTAGGTGTCCAGGCATTGACCCCAAGATGGCTGGCAAGAAGAAGAAAAAGACTGCTGAAGCTGAATCCGAAGCCCCAAGGCAGGAAAGACCAAGCATTATCTTCCCTGCCAGTATGACTGGCTCGAAGCCAATAGTCCCCTCAGCAGCTTCAGAGCAGAAAAAGACTAGGCAAGCTGATGCTGAAGCCAGGAAGAGGAAGCACCATGATACCTCTGATTATGTTCCCTCCTAGAAGAAGATGTAGACAAAGTCTTCATGGAAAGAATGTGCTGGTCCCTAGGAACCCTTGATCATTGAGCCTATTTCAGTTGCACTACCAGCCTCCACCAATCGCGAGCGTCGTCTCGTTGTACATGAGCTTGCTTCCATAGAGGCTCATGAGTCTGAAGATATTCCAGCTGTTGACTCCACCACAGCTGAAGACATTGGTCATGATGACAATGTGGAAGATGATGAAGTCCTTCCTTAGATCCAGTCAAACCATGTATCATAGCCTGGTCCTACGAGCAGTTAACTGATAAGCATTTGCGGTCCCACGACGCCAATCGCTCATGATGAATTCTGGGAAGAGCAACACCCCAACTCCCCCTGCATGAAGTGATTCCGCTAACACCACCTGCTCATGTCACCACTCCGGTGCTTGAGACCCCACAAGCAACACCCGAAGACATGGAGAAGACTATTCCTTCACCATAGGCGAGGCCTCCTTTCCGAAGGCTTCGCAGAGGCCCTAGGCCCTATGTCTCCATGTCAAGCATTCTTGAAGAGGATGTGCAAAACGCAAGCTCAGTAGGACATCAAGTGTTTCCTGAAACCATTCCTTCAGTGACTACTCATGAATCTAAAGCCAAAGAGGCTGAAGACATTCCGGCCGCATCTGTCGATGACGAAAGTGAACAAGACCGTGAAGTTATTCCCCCTACCAGTGATCCTGTTGTATGAGAAGAAGAAGTAATTGTGCCAGACCCTCCAGTCCATGAAGCCACCGATGATGAGGCAAATGCGGCTGCCACCACCTCCACTACTGAAGCCAATAACATTCTCATGGCTGAAGACAATGTGTACCCTGAAGTCATTGCTGCCACAGAAGATATTGCACATCCATCCACCTCGGATGTGGCAGTTCCCCCCCTCTGTGACACACACCATGGAACATGCGTACAACCGTCGTGAGCTCGTCACTATACGGTGGCCTACCTTGATTCCACCCACTGCTCCTGGTCCCCAATACGACTATCATGTGGGGCAAAGGCCTCAAACGCAGAAGCCAAAGCCCAGGTTGCCAAGGCTTCCAAGTGTGGCCACTACTGAAGACTCCTTCAGTGTGCTTAGCTTCAGAGAGCACAACACCTTCTTCGACTCTGCTAAGAACCCATACAAGAAGCCAAATACCTCCTTGGATAGGTTATGGAGCCATCAGCAACGTAGCTACTACTCATGCATACTATACAATCAAGAATTGATTTTTCCTCACAAGCGTCTTGAATGTGATGCCATTGTTGGGTTGCCATGCCTTGAACAGGCTCTTGATTGCTTCCGCAAAGTTGGGTTGTGATAACCCACAAGTATAGGGGATCGCAACAGTTTTCGAGGGTAGAGTATTCAACCCAAATTTATTGATTCGACACAAAGGGAGCCAAAGAATATTCTCAAGTATTAGCAGTTGAGTTGTCAATTCAACCACACCTGGATAACTTAGTATCTGCAGCAAAGTATTTAGTAGCAAAGTAATTTGGAAGTAACGGTAACAGTAGCAAAAGTAATATTTTTGGGTTTTGTAGTGATTGTAACAGTAGCAACGGAAAAGTAAATAAGCTAAGAACAATATATTAAAAGCTCGGAGGCATTGGATTGGTGATGGAAAATTATGCCGGATGCGGTTCATCATGTAACATAGAATGACACAGAACTAGCTCCAATTCATCAATGTAATGTAGGCATGTATTCCGAATATAGTCATACGTGCTTATGGAAAAGAACATGCATGACATCTTTTGTCCTACCCTCCCGTGGCATCGGGGTCCTAATGGAAACTAAGGGATATTAAGGCCTCCTTTTAATAGAGTATTGGAACAAAGCATTAACACATAGTGAATACATGAACTCCTCAAACTATGGTCATCACCGGGAGTGGTCCCGATTATTGTCACTTCGGGGTTGCCGGATCATAACACATAGTAGGTGACTATAGACTTGCAAGATAGGATCAAGAACTGACATATATTCATGAAAACATAATAGGTTCAGATCTGAAATCATGGCACTCGGACCATAGTGACAAGCATTAAGCATAGCAAAATCATAGCAACATCAATCTCAGAACATAGTGGATACTAGGGATCAAAACTAACAAAACTAACTCGATTACATGATAGATCTCATCCAACCCATCACCGTCCAGCAAGCCTACGATGGAATTACTCACGCACGGTGGTGAGCATCATGAAATTGGTGATGGAGGATGGTTGATGATGACGACGGCGACGAATCCCCCTCTGCGGAGCCCCGAACGGACTCCAGATCAGCCCTCCCGAGAGGTTTTAGGGCTTGGCGGCGGCTCCGTATCGTAAAACGCGATGAATCCTTCTCCCTGATTTTTTTTTCTCCCTGAAAGTGAATATATGGAGTTGAGTTGAGGTCGGTGGAGCGTCAGGGGGCCCACGAGTTAGGGGGGCGGGCCCAGGGGGGCAGGCGCGCACCCCACCCTCTTGGACAGGGTGTGGGCCCCCTGACATGGATTTTTCTTCTAGTATTTTTAATATTTCCCAAAAAGATGTTCCGTGGAGTTTCAGGTCATTCGGAGAACTTTCGTTTCTGCACATAAATAACACCATGGAAAGTCTGCTGAAAACAGCGTCAGTCTGGGTTAGTTCCATTCAAATCATGCAAGTTAGAGTCCAAAACAAGGGCAAAAGTGTTTGGAAAAGTAGATACGACGTAGACGTATCAACTACCCCAAGCTTAAACCTTTGGTTGTCCTCAAGCAATTCAGTTGATAAACTGAAAGTGATAAAGAAAAACTTTTACAAACTCTGTTTGCTCTTGTTGTTGTAAATATGTAAAGCCAGCATTCAAGTTTTCAGCAAAGATTATGACTAACCACATTCACAATAACTCTTAGGTCTCATGTTTACTCATATCAATGGCATAATCAACTAGCGAGCCATAATAATAAATCTCGGATGACAACACTTTCTCAAAACAATCATGATATGATATAACAAGATGGTATCTCGCTAGCCCTTTCTGAGACCGCAAAACATAAATGCAGAGCACCTTTAAAGATCAAGGACCGACTAGATATTGTAATTCATGGTAAAAGAAATCCAGTCATAGTCATACCCAATATAAATTAATAGTAATGAATGCAAATGATAGCAGTGCTCTCCAGCTGGTGCTTTTAATGAGAGGGTGATGACTCAACATAAAAGTAAATAGATAGGCCCTTCGCAGAGGGAAGCAGAGATTTGTAGAGGTGCCAGAGCTCGGTTTTGAAATAGAGATAAATAATATTTTGAGCGGCATACTTTCATTGTCAACATAACAACCAAGAGATGGCGATATCTTCCATGCTACACACATTATAGGCGGTTCCCAAATAGAATGGTAAAGTTTATACTCCCCTCCACCAAGAAGCATCAATCCATGGCTTGCTCAAAACAACGAGTGCCTGCAACTAGCAACAGTCCCAGGGGGAGTTTTGTTTGCAATTATTTTGATTTAGTTTGCATAAAGCATGGGACTGGGCATCCCGGTGACCAGCCATTTTCTCGTGAGTGAGGGGCGGAGTCCACTCCTCTTGAGAATAACCCGCCTAGCATGGAAGATACGGACAGCCCTAGTTGATACATGAGCTATTCGAGCATACAAAACAGAATTTCATTTGAAGGTTTAGAGTTTGGCACATACAAATTTACTTGGAACGGCAGGTAGATACCGCATATAGGAAGGTATGGTGGACTCATATGGAATAACTTTGGGGTTTAAGGGATTGGATGCACAAGCAGTATTCCCGCTTAGTACGAGTGAAGGCGAGCAAAGGACTGGGAAGCAACCAACTGGAGAGCGACAACAGTCATGAACATGCATTAAAATTAATAAACATTAAGTGCAAGCATGAGTAGGATATAATCCACCATGAACATAAATATCGTGAAGGCTATGTTGATTTGTTTCAACTACATGTGTGAACATGTGCCAAGTCGAGTCACTTAAATCATTCAAAGGAGGATACCACCCCACTATACCACATCACAACCATTTTAATAGCACGTTGGCATGCAAGGTAAACCATTATAACTCATAGCTAACCAAGCATGGCATGAGAAACTATGATCTCTAATTGTCATTGCAAACATGTTTATTCATAATAGACTGAATCAGGAACGATGAACTAATCATATTTACAAAAACAAGAGAGGTCGAGTTCATACCAGCTTTTCTCATCTCAGTCGGTCCATCATATATCGTCATAATTGCCTTTCACTTGCACGACCGAACAAAGTGAATAATAATAAGAGTGCAGGTGCATTGGACTAAGCTGGAATCTGCGAGCATTCAATAAATAGGAGAAGACAAGGCAATATGGGCTTTTGGTTAAATCAACAATAATGCATATAAGAGCCACTTCAACAATTTAATTATGGTCTTCTCCTATTGACCCCCAAAGAAAAGAAAAGAAATAAAACTATTTACACGGGAAAGCTCCCAAGAAGCAAAAAGAAGAACAGGAAATCTTTTTGGGTTTCTTTTTAATTATTACTACTGTAGCAGGAAAGGTAAACTGGCTAAAAGCTACACTAATTATTTTTTGTTTTTCTTAAGGTTTATTAAACACACAAGAAGAAAGCAAGAAAAATAAAATAAACTAGCATGGATATTACAGTGAAAGAGATGAGCACCGACATTTAGCAATGAGTGTGTGTGAACATGAATGTAATGTCTCTGGGAAATACGTACTCCCCCAAGCTTAGGCTTTTGGCCTAAGTTGGTTTATTGCCACGGGTGGCCTGGCGGATATCCGTAGTTGTAGCTAGGGTCGTACTGAGATGAAGAGGACTCTGACTGCCACTGGTTGGTAATCATCTCCGGATCCCACTGGTAATTAGACTGTCATGGAGGCTCAAATTGTGGTTCCGGCTCCATGGCTGGTGTAGGGTTCTGGTAGGCGTGAATGGCCGTCAACGGAACGAGATACAGACATGTAGATAAATTAAACAAGGAGGGAGCAGGCAAGGTAATAGTCTCAGGGTGATGTTTATCAAAGAATAGTTTGTATTTAAGAGCCCCTTCCCTATTCTTAATAATAAAGTCATGCGCTACCATACTCTTATAATCTAAATAAGCATTGGGCAGCAATTTTTCTTGTTTTTCATAGTGCCTAATAGGTATGTTATAATGTGCAGCAAGGCGTGAAGCATAAATACCTCCAAAGATGGGGCCCTTTGTACGGTTCAAACTTAACCGTTTAGCAATAATACCGTCCATACTAACAGTGTTATCGCAGAATAAACCATGGAACAAAATGATAATATCAGGAACACTAAGGTTTCCACAGTTTCCGTGACCAATGAAGCAACGACTAGTAAATATGGCAAAGTAGCGTAAAACAGGAAAATGTATGCTAGTGATTCTTGCATCGGAAACCTTCATAGTTTCCCCTACAGTAATAGTGTCAATAAACCCATCCACATCTTTACGATGTGGTTCATCTAAACTACCCTCAAAAGGTATTTTGCAAACCTTGCAAAATTCACCTAGTGGCATCTTCTTAACAACATCATATAAATCAAACTCTACTGAAGGAGGTGTTTCCTTAGGATAATAGTAGAAGTTTTGCACAAAAGTATTGGTGAGTAAGAGATACTGGTTGCGTTGATCGCGGAGGAAGTCGGTGAGGCCTGCATTCTCAGCCAATTCATAAAAATCATTGTAAATCCCGGCTTCTCTCAAGAAATCATCGGAAGGCCATTCACACGGCCGAACCTCCGCGGTGCGGGGCAGATTATATTTGGGCCTCTGTGCTTCTTCATTTTGCTTTTCCTTCGAGCTTCGGCTCGATGAGCCCCTCAAAAATCTCTTCATTATTTTTTGAAAAATTCTGAAATTGTTAGTAACTTCAAATAAAAGTGAATCAAGCTCAACAAAATTGATAGCAACTACTCCTACAAGTGCCTAGAGACTATATCATGCATTCGAAGAACCATATAAATTTGACATGCAAGCTCAAGAACATGGTCACCTAGGCAGCACAAATTTGCAATGAATAGAGCAATAGAACAAAAACTAATTGGACCAATGGAGGAGTCACATACCAAGGAACAATCCCCCCAAGCAGTTTTGTGAGAGGTGCCTTGAGCAAGGAGATCGAAAATCGTAGCAAAATGAGCTAGAACTCGTGCTTGAGCTGGATGGTGATTTTTTTGGGAGGAAGAAGTGTGTGGGTGCAGGAATAAGTGGAGGGGAGCCACCGTGGACCCACGAGGCAGGGGGCGCGCCCAGGGGGGTAGGGCGCGCCCTCCACCCTCGTGGCCAGGTGCTTGCCCCTCCTGTTGTGTTCTCAGTGGCAGATATTCTCAAATATTGTAGAAAAATCATATTTCATTTTCAGGGTATTTGGAGAACTTTTATTTTCGGGGTATTTTTATATTGCACGGATAATTCAGAAAACAGACAGAAAAATACTATTTTTACTTTATTTCAACTAAATAACAGAAAGTAGAAAGAGGGTACAGAAGGTTGTGCCTTCTAGTTTCATCCATCTCATGCTCATGAAAAGGAATCCACTAACAAGGTTGATCAAGTCTTGTTAACAAACTCATTCCGAATAACATGGAACCGGAGAAATTTCAAATAACACTATGTTACCTCAACGGGGATATGCACATCCCAAACAATAAGAATATCATATTTCTTCTTGATAGTAGGAAGAGGAAATTCAAAACCTCCAAAAATAATCGATGGAATTTTTCCAATAGAATTGATACTGTGGACTTGAGGTTGTTTCCTCCGAAAGTGTACCGTATGCTCACTACCATTAACATGAAAAGTGGCATTGCCTTTGTTACAATCAATAACAGCCCCTGCAGTATTCAAAAAAGGTCTCCAAAGAATAATAGACATACACCTCGAGAATATCAAGAATAACAAAGTCCATTAAAATAGTAACGTTTGCAACCACAACAGGCACAACCTCACAAATACCGACAGGTATAGCAGTTGATTTATCAGCCATTTGCAATGATATTTCAGTAGATGTCAACTTATTCAAGTCAAGTCTACGATATAAAGAGAGAGGCATAACACTAACACCGGCTCCAAGGTCACATAAAGCAATTTTAACATAGTTTCTTTTAATGGAGCATGGTATAGTAGGTACTCCTGGATCTCCTAGTTTCTTAGGTATTCCACCCTTAAAAGTATAATTAGCAAGCATGGTGGAAATTTCAGCTTCCGGGATCTTTCTTTTATTAGTGACAATTTCTTTCATATACTTAGCATAAGGATTCATTTTGAGCATATCAGTTAATTGCATACGCAAAAAGATAGGTCTAATCATTTTAGCAAAGCGCTCAAAATCCTCATCATCCTTTTTCTTGGATGGTTTGGAAGGAAAAGGCATGGTTTCTAAACCCATGGTTCTCTTTCTTTACCGTGTTTCCTAGCAACAAAGTCTCTCTTATCATAACGTTGATTCTTTGATTGTGGGTTATCAAGATCAACAACAGGTCCAATTTCTACATCATTGTCATCACTAGGCTGCGCATCATCATGAACACCATCATTAGCATTTTCATTAGGCTCATGTTCATTACCAGATTGTGTTTCAGCACCAGAAATAGAAATATCATTTGGATTCTCAGGTGTTTCAGCAATAGGTTCACTAGAAGCATGCAAAGTCCTATCATTTTTCTTTTTCTTCTTTTTAGAAGGACTAGGTGCCTCTAAATTATTTCTCTGAGAATATTGTTCAATTCTCTTCGGGTGGCCTTCAGGATACAAAGGTTCCTGAGTCATTTTACCAGTTCTAGTAGCCACTCTAACAGCATAATCATTTTTCTTACTATTCAATTCATTGAGCAAATCATTTTGAGCTTTAAGTACTTGTTCTACTTGAGTTGTAACCATAGAAGCATGTTTACTAGTGAGTTTAAGTTCACCTTTAACATTAGCCATGTAATTACTCAAGTGTTCAATCATATAAGCATTTTGTTTTAATTGTCTACCAAAATAAGCATTGAAATCTTCTTGCTTAACCATAAAGTTATCAAACTCACCCAAGCATTGGCTAGCAATTTTAGTAGGAGGGATTTTAGATTTATCATATCTATAGAGAGAATTTACCTTTACTACCTGTGTCGGGTTATGAAGACCATGAGTTTCTTCAATAGGTGATGAATTAAGATCATATGTTTCTTCAACATGCGGTAAATTAAGACCATGTATTTCTTCAATAGGAGGTAAATTCTTAACATCTTCAGCTTTAATACCTTTTTCTTTCGTAGATTTCTTTGCCTCTTGCATATCTTCAGGACTGAGAAATAGAACACCTGTTTTCTTTAGAGTTGGTTTAGGAGTAGGCTTAGGAATTGGCTCAGGAAGTGTCCAATTATTTTCATTTGTCAACATATTACTCAATAGAATTTCAGCTTCATGCGGTGTTCTTTCCCTGAAAACAGAACCAACCCAACTATCCAGGTAATATTTGGAAGCATCGCTTAGTCCATTATAAAAGATATCAAGTATTTCATTTTTCTTTAGAGGATGATCAGGAAAAGCATTAAGTAATTGGAGAAGCCTCCCCCAAGCTTGTGGGAGACTCTCTTCTTCAATTTGCACAAAATTATATATGTCCCTTAAAGCAACTTGTTTCTTATGAGCAGGGAAATATTTAGCAGAGAAGTAATAAATCATATCCTGGGGACTAGGCACACAACCAGGATCAAGAGAATTAAACCATATATTAGCATCACCCTTTGATGAGAACGGAAATATTTTAAGGATATATAGGTAGCGAGGTTTCTCATCATTAGTGAACAGGGTGGCTATATCATTTAATTTAGTAAGATGTGCCACAACAGTTTCAGATTCATAGCCATGAAAAGGATCAGATTCAACCAAAGTAATTACATCAGGATCAACAGAGAATTCATAATCCTTATCAGTACACAGATAGGTGAAGTAGCAAAAGCAGGGTCAGGTTTCAGTCTAGCATTAAGAGATTGATGCTTCCATTTAGCTAATAACCTCTTGAGCTCGTATCTATCTTTGCAAGCTAAAATAGCTATACCAGCTTCTTTTTCCAAAACATAACCCTCAGGAACAATAGGCGATTCATATTTATTAGGGGGAGAGTCTTCATCATCACTTTCATCAATGTTATCAGTTTCAATAATTTCATTCTCTCTAACCCTAGCAAGTTGTTCATCAAGAAATTCACCAAGTGGCACAGTAGTATCAAGCATAGAAGTAGTTTCATCATAAGTATCATGCATAGCAAAAGTGGCATCATCAATAACATGCGACATATCAGAACGAATAGCAGAAGGAGGTTTAGGTGTCGCAAGCTTACTCAAAACAGAAGGTGAATCAAGTGCAGAGCTAGATGGCAGTTCCTTACCTCCACTCGTAGTTGAGGGATAAATTGTTGTTTTCGCGTCTTTCAAGTTCTTCATAGTGACCAGCAGATATAAATCCCAAGTGACTCAAAGAATAGATCTATGCTCCCCGGCAACGGCGCCAGAAAATAGTCTTGATAACCCACAAGTATAGGGGATCGCAACAGTTTTCGAGGGTAGAGTATTCAACCAAAATTTATTGATTCGACACAAGGGGAGCCAAAGAATATTCTCAAGTATTAGCAGTTGAGTTGTCAATTCAACCACACCTGGATAACTTAGTATCTGCAGCAAAGTATTTAGTAGCAAAGTAATATGGAAGTAACGGTAATAGTAGCAAAAGTAATATTTTTGGGTTTTGTAGTGATTGTAACAGTAGCAACGGAAAAGTAAATAAGCGAAGAACAATATATGAAAAGCTCGTAGGCATTGGATCGGTGATGGAGAATTATGCCGGATGCGGTTCATCATGTAACAATCATAACATAGGGTGACACAGAACTAGCTCCAATTCATCAATGTAATGTAGGCATGTATTCCGAATATAGTCATACGTGCTTATGGAAAAGAACTTGCATGACATCTTTTGTCCTACCCTCCCGTGGCAGCGGGGTCCTAATGGAAACTGAGGGATATTAAGGCCTCCTTCTAATAGAGTACCGGAACAAAGCATTAACACATAGTGAATACATAAACTCCTCAAACTATGGTCATCACCGGGAGTGGTCCCGATTATTGTCACTTCGGGGTTGCCGGATCATAACACATAGTAGGTGACTATAGATGTCGGTGTACAAAAATGGGGGCACACTTTTGTACCCCTTTACCTGTGCACGGGCAGTCGGAGCCGCGCCCACGACCACACCAAGTAGAACAAGGGAGGTGATCCTAGGTAAGACCAAAGCCCAAGACAATCAAAGCAATGCCAAGGCCAAGCCACAAAGAGCAGAGGGACGAAGCAGGTTCCCCCGGCAAGACCCTTGCCGGGCGGCCTCAGCGGCCCCGGCAAGACCCTTGCCGGGACAGCTCGCCCCACACCAACAGAGCGAGCCACCCTTGAGCCCACGGCCCCCAGCGCCATCATCAACGTGGCGCCAGGGCTCGGGAAGGCACCTCTGTGGTGGCATGCAGATCTTTGTGAAGACATATTCAAGATCAAATGAGGATTAGAAGACGACGATTCTCGTCAAGATCCCTGTCGAGGAAGGCCACCAGACCCCCGGCAAGATCCTTGCCGGGGACGACAGCACGCCACGGCAAGGCCCTTGCCAAGGACGCTAGCGGGGCCACCGACAAACCCGTGCCGGACAGGTTTCCACCACCGTTCACATACAGCTGCCAGCCCAACCAGCAAGGCGGGCACCTACGTGGCAACATGCAGCTCCCAGGGCAACTCATCGAGCGCCTTCGTGGCGGCATGCAGATCTTCGTGAAGGCTCCGCCACCGCGCCACCTCAGCTGCCTGGCTGCCTACATGGCACCATGCACCCCACTGGCCAGGGCGCGTATCAAGGCGAGGAGGAGTGGCGACGGACGGGATGGGCCTCGCTCCCGTCCCCAATAAAGCAAGGGGACACCTAAGCTATGCATTAAATGCGTCTTGTCCTGTAATACGAGCGATAAGCTCAGAGCACTGTACGCCATTCCACCTCCTATGTGTCACTGTGGCAGCCCCGTTCAACTATAAAAGGAGGCCCATGGCATACTAGAGGAGGATTCGTCTCTTTCGAACCACGCACTCACCACAGCTAGTTCGAGAGCTCAAGAACTCTCAGAAATACACCCACCAAAGCAGTACTAGGGTTTTACGCATCCTCGCGGCCCGAACCTGGGTAAACGATCCTTGTGCTGTCTACTAGCCCTACTCTTCTCACAACCCTGCGCCCCGGCAACCGTAGTAGGGATTCTTGTGATCCCATAGGTGTCGTTCCACGCCGACATCTTTGGCACGCCAGGTAGGGGGCGCAATTGTGAGAATCTGGTCTGGTAGTTAGCCTAGCAGCTATTCATCGCCATGGCTCCTAAGAAGAAGAAGGCCACGGCGATCGGCTCGTTGGGAGCCGAATGGTCCGTGCCGGTGCGGACGAGCAGCGGACCGGTCGCAGACAGGACCCGGGCCGCGGCCCGCGGTCACCAGCATCGCCCAGGCAGTCGGAGCCTGGCGAGCGGCGTCGTTCGCGCGCTAGACGACCAGCTACATGTCGCCGGATCCAAAGGCGGAGCTGGGCCCCCCGCAGGCGGCACAGGGCCCTCCAGGAGTGTTGCTGTGCCACCCCTGGGCGGCGCAGTGACCTCCAGGACGCCCATACCGGCGACCGCCGCGCGCTCTTCCCATGGTGTGCGCGCCGAGCAACGTCACCACGTTGGTGACCCTGGGCACCGCCATGGGAAGAGCCCTGTGCGTCATCCGCAAGAAGAAGGGGTTCAACATGCTCACCGAAGCGCTGGCGAAAATGGCACGCAACCGCTGGGTCGTAACAGAGCTCCTTCTAACATAGTTAGAAGTCGAAGCGCACCACGATCAATGCAGCTGTCACCGCCGCCCACGCCAGCGGAAGCTTCGGCGCGCGCGCAGCTGCTCCTCGACTTCTCTCCTGCTGCGGAGAAGCTCGACGAGTGGAGGGCCACCATCCGAAGCCTCATCGCCGTCGCAAACAAAGACGATCCGCGACCGGTGGGGCCCTCGGGTCGGCGCTCCACCGAGCCACGACATGCTGGCGCTGGGAGGACCGGGGAGCTCCGGCCACGGTGCACTCTCCTCCTCCTCGCCAGCCGCCGCGGGTGTCGGCCCGTCGTGATGACGCTTGCGATAACATCTCCATAGCGTTGTCCGACCCGCGGACCCTCCGCAACCAGCACCAGGTCCTTCGGGAACGACCTCACAAAGATGCTCGAACCACCGTCGAGCGCCGGCGCAAAACGCGCTGCCAGTCGGACAAGCAGGCGGGACCCGCTATGGACAACCCGGCACCGGGGGGCTCCGGCGGCCTACCTTACCAGGTGGGCTGCCCGGCCTTTACCAGTCAGCTGCGGCAGTTCCAGTGGCCGTCCCACCGCACGTTCAAACCCGACGTCGGCGAGAAGTACAGCGGCAAGACCCATCTGTCCGAGTTCCTCAGCATCTACACCATCGCGATGCAGGCTGCTGGGGCTCGCGATGACAAGGTGCTTGCCAACTATTTCCCGCTGGCGCTGAAGCAAAATGTGATGTCTTTGTTGATGCACTTGCCGGTGGATTCCATTTCTTCTTGGTCGGATCTGTGCCATGAGTTCGTTCGCGCCTTCACAGGAGGCCACCAAGCTCATGGCCAGGCCCGTGATCTGCACATCATTCCCCAGAACGAAGGGGAGACCCTGCGCAAGTACATCCAGAGATTCAGCCGGGTGCAGTACAACATCCCCGACGTTCACCCCGCCACTGTGATTATCGCATTCCACCAGAACGTGCGCAATCGCAAGATGCACGAAGAGCTGGCGATGACCAAAGTTAAGGACATGGCCGAGCTCTATGTCCTGGCCGATAGGTGCGCCCGTGCTGAAGAGGGAAGGAAGTACCCCGGCGAAGACGCCACCGCGAAAACCGACTCTACCAATGAAGACGCCGCTACCCCGACGAGGAAGGGCCGGCGTCGCAACAGGAAACGCAAAGGCAAGACCGTGCTTGCTGTTCAGGGATCTGATGACACCGGTGCCACCAAGAAGGTCAAAGCAGACGCCCCCGGCAAGGTGATTGCCGGGTTCACCGCCTGCCGAGCCTTGGCGGCTACCGACAAGCCAGGAAGCTCCGGCCAACAATACTGCAAGATCCGCCGCACCAAGGGCCACGACCTCCAGAACTGCCGGCAAGTCGAGCTGCTTGCTGAGAAGCAAAAGGATGAGTACGAGAGGCGGGACAAGGAGAAGGACCAGGACGATGCGGAGGGGTCCGGCAATAAGCGTGGCGGCCAAGGAGGCCGCCCCGGCAAGGACAACCAGCAAGAGAGGCCCGCCCGGGGCCGCGACAAGAAACAAGAAGACGATGATCACGACGAGGACGATGTGTCTGGTGAGCAAGGGTTGAAGAAGGCTACGAAGGCCATGTGCGTTGATGGTGGCGCCTCGCTGCATACCTCTCATCGCCAGCTCAAGCAGTGGGCGTCTGAGATTACAGTAGCAGAGCCGTCGTTCGACGCTCAGAAGCCGCTGAAGTGGTCCAGCACGCCCCTCATCTTTGACGCCGAGGACCACCCTGACCGCACTACCGCGGTCGGGTGTTTGCCATTGTTGGTCTCACCAACAATACGCAACCTCAGAGTGAACAAGATGTTGCTTGACGGCGGGGCCGGCCTGAACCTGATCTCGCCTGTCATGATCAAAAAGTTACAAATCCCTGATGGAGACCTCGAGGAAACGGGCACGTTTCAAGGGGTCAATCCGGGGAGGAGCCAGCCGAAGGGAAAGGTCACACTGCCCGTGACGTTTGGAGGAGAGTTGAACTACAGGACGGAGAGGATCGTCTTCGACGTAGCCGAGATCCCCTTGCCCTACAACGGGATCCTCAGCCGCCCAACACTAGGAAAGTTCATGGCGGTGTGACACTACGCCTACAACATGCTAAAGATGCCTGGGCCATTGACCATCATCTCCGTCCCCTCTGACAAGAAGGACGCAATGATCTGCGCCGACCAGCTCTACCGGGAAGCAGTTGCAGCGGCTGCCGTCAAGGCACCTGCCCCTGCCGCTGAAGCCCTGGGAGGGAAGAAGAAGCCCGGCAAGACCTCTCGCACCCACTCCGGCAAGCGCACCTCCTCGGAGTGTTGTGCTACCATCGAGGACGTGCCAGAGAGCTCTACCGACAAGAGCAAGAGACCCAGGGCCGAGCCACCGCAGACCAAGAAGGTGCCTGTCAAGGAGGATGGCATGGGAGGGGCATTCACCATAGGCTCCACCCTCGACAGCAAATAGGAAGGCGCGCTCGTCACCTTCCTGCGGGCGAATGTCAACGTGTTTGCATGGCAAGCATCCGACATCCCCGGTGTTCCCAGGGAGGTGATTGAGCACCACCTAGCTGTCTGCCCCCACGCGCGGCCTGTCAAGCAGAAGGTCAGAAAACAGGCTCTGGAGAGGCAGGAGTTCATCACAGAGGAGATCAGGAAGTTGGAAGCGGCAGGTTTGGTGAGAGGAGTGCTCCACCCGACGTGGTTGACCAATCCGGTAGTTGTGCGCAAGGCGAATGGGAAGTGGAGACTGTGTATTGATTACACAGATATCAATAAGGCTTGCCCTAAGGACCCCTTCTCGTTGCCGCGCATCGACCAGATTGTTGACTCCACGTCCAGGTGCGATCTGCTATCATTCCTCGACGCCTACTCAGGCTACCACCAGATCTTCATGACGAAAGAGGATGAAGAGAAGACAGCATTCATCACCCCATGTGGTACGTATTGCTTTTTACGGATGCCTTTCGGGTTGAAGAGTGCTGGCTCAACATTCGCAAGAGCAGTCCAACTTGGTTTTGAACCTCAGCTCCATAGAAATATGGAGGCCTACATGGATGACATAATGGTCAAAACCAAGGACGGGCCAACTCTTGTGCAAGATCTAGAAGAGACATTTGCTAACCTGCGCAAGATCAACCTCAAGCTGAACCCTGAGAAGTGTGTCTTCGGCATTCCGTCCGGCAAGCTTCTCGGGTTCTTTGTGTCATAGCGCGGGATCGAGGCAAACCCAGACAAGATCAAGGCTATTGAGCAGATCGAGGCACCCAAGCGGATCAAGGATGTGCGTCGGCTCACCGGCTACATTGCCGCCATGAGCCGATTCATCTCCAAGTCCGCCGAGCGCGCCCTTCCCTTCTTCAAAATCTTGAAGAAGGCAGGCCCAATAGAGTGGACCCCAGAAGCCGAGGCAGCACTGCAGGATCTGAAGAAATACCTTTCCTCCACGCCAGTACTAGTTGCGCCAAGGCCACAAGAGCCGTTGCTGCTGTATCTGGCGGCGACGAATCAAGTGGTCAGAGCCGTACTGGTGGCACAGAGGGAGGTCGACGAGGAGGCAGCAATGGCGGCAGAATCGGCGGATGGCAAGCCAAAGTCTCCCCCGGAAGGGCCTGGTGCCGACAAGGCGCGGCCCCGGCAGAGTCTAGTGCCACCAAGGCAGTGCCCGCGCAATCGAGTGAGGTGGTGCCGAAGAAGAAGATGATGCAGCACCTGGTTTACTTCGTCAGCTCCCTCTTGCAGAGGGCTAGGTCGAGGTATTCCGGCGTGCAAAATTTGCTCTTTGGCCTCCTTATGGCCTCGAGGAAGCTGCGTCACTACTTCCAAGCCCACGAGATCACTGTCGTCACCCGCCTCCCGTTGCAACGGTACTGCACAACCCAGACGCAACCGGAAGGATTGTGGAATGGGCCTTGGAGCTGTCAAGCTTCGGTTTAAAGTTTGAAAGTACCTCGACAATTCAGAGCAGAGTCTTGGCGGAGTTCATCGCAGAATGGACCTCGACGCCTGACGAAGAAATCCAGGAGACCACTCTCCCCGGCAAGGAAGCAGACCGCGACTGGATCATGTACTTTGATGGGGCTTTCTCGCTGCAAGGCGCCGGTGCCGGTGTGCTGCTCGTCGCACCCACCGGAGAACACCTCAAGTACGTGATCCAGATGCACTTCCCCAGGGAGATGTCCACCAACAACACTGCTGAGTACGAGGGATTGCTTGCCGGTCTCAGGATCGCGGCAGACCTCGGGGTTAAGAAGCTCATCGTCAGGGGTGACTCGCAGCTCGTTGTCAGGCAGGTCAACAAGGATTATCAGAGCCCATTGATGGAAGCTTACGTAGATGAGGTGAGGAAGCTGGAGGAACGCTTTGACGGTATCCAGGCGGAGCACGTCCCCCGAGCGGAGAACGACATCGCCGATTACCTGTCAAAGCGTGCCGCATTCAAGCTACCTGTGGAACCAGGTACCTTTTTGCTCCGGTTAACTCAACCATCCGTCGAACCATCAGCGGGGCAGAACAAGCGGAGGAAATCAGGTCCCGGCAAGTACTTTCCTACCGAGCCCCCTGGGGCTGCCGGCAAGGGTGCTGCCGCGGACGCTGAGCCTGCCCAAGAGCAACTGGCTCCGGCAGGGCGTCAAGCCCTGGCCGTAGAGACAGCCGCTCCCATGGCGGAAGAGATGCCTTTGGTCCTTGCCGTCGAGCCCCAGGCTCCGGCATGGGCGCAGCATACCGTCCAATTCCTCCAAACAGGGGAGCTTCCTGAGGAGCAGGAAGAAGCGGAGAAAGTAGCCCGTCGGTCCGCCCTGTACCAGTTCGTCGATGACGTCCTGTACAGGAGAAGGCCGAACGGTGTGAAACTCAAGTGCATCCCCCGGGAGGAAGGACTGGAGCTGTTGGCGGAGATACATGGAGGCATATGTGGCTCCCACATAGGGTCGAGGGCCCTTGCCGGGAAGGCGTTCCGGCAAGGTTTCTTCTGGCCCACCGCCCTCCAGGATGCGACGGCACTAGTAACCAAGTGTGAAGCGTGCCAGTTCCATTCAAAGAAGCTTCATCAACCAGCTCAAGCCCTTCAAACAATCCCTCTCTCCTGGCCATTCTCGGTCTGGGGGCTCGATATACTGGGCCCTTTCCCCCGCGCTGTCGGGGGCTTTGAGTACTTGTACGTTGCAATCGACAAGTTCACAAAGTGGCCGGAGGTGGAAGCAGTGAGGAAGGTGACTGCTCAGTCAGCCGTCAAGTTCTTCAAAGGACTGGTCTGCCGTTTTGGTGTGCCAAACAGAGTCATCACCGACAACGGCACGCAGTTCACAAGCCACACCTTCATGCAGTACATCCAAGACCTCGGCAGCAAGGTCTGTTTTGCTTCCGTGGCACATCCACGGAGCAACGGCCAAGCGGAGAGGGCAAATGCTGAAGTGTTGCGAGGCTTGAGAACGAAGACCTTTGACAAGCTGCACAAGAGTGGAAGGCACTGGATTGATGAGTTGCCGGCGGTTCTTTGGTCGATCAGGACGACGCCAAATCGAGCCACCGGCCAGACACCTTTTGCCCTGGTATACGGGGCAGAAGCAGTTCTCCCCACGGAACTCATATACGGGTCACCTCGAGTGCTCGCTTATGATGAGCTTGAGCAAGAGCCGTTGCGCCAAGATGACGCGACGCTCCTTGAGGAAGATCGTCTTCGGGCGGCTGTGAGAGCGGCACGCTACCAGCAAGCCTTGCGCCGCTACCATAGCCGCAAGGTTCATGCCCGAAGCTTTGAGGAAGGCGACCTTGTTCTTCGGCGCGTTTAGTCGGCCAAGAATTCCAACAAGTTGACGCCGAAGTGGGAAGGCCCTTATCGGGTAATGCGAGTCACCAGGCCCGGCGCAGTCCGCCTGGAGACCGAGGATGCTGTCCCAGTGAGCAACTCCTGGAACATCGAGCATCTTCGCAAGTTTTACCCGTAAGGCGCGGCTTGCCGGGCCTCCCGGCAAGCCACCTTTTGTACAAGCTTTGCCGGCAAGGCATGTGACCCTTTGTACAAAGCCAGGCGCAGACCCTGAGCATAAATAAATGAAGCGCTGGCGCCCTAAGTCATAGCATGCATGCTAGGTCGAGTCTCTTCCTTGGTTAGGGTTGATAGTGGTCGGCAAGCGACTAACCCCTAGCTTAGAGGTCGAGTGCGCGTCTATCTGTTTCTCTTCTGTCCTCTTTTGGTTCGCAGGGCACATGAGCACTTCTGCTGAGCTACTTGGAAGAAAGAAAATGGACCGGCGTCCCGACCCCGGCGAACCAGAGTTGTCGGGGGCTGCAAGCACGGGGATCCAACCGCGGCAAGACAAGGTTGCCGAGGGCTGCAGATCCAGATAAGTCTTTTATCCTCTGTCATGCATTTCAGAACGGAACTGGGGCATGTGAAACCTCGTTTTTATCTCTAGGCTGCCGTGCTCCCCTTTTTCCTATACCTAAGGATTATTTCCTGGGTCCAGATTTGGTTGTAGCCACGGCAGCAAGGAGGTAGAGCGAGGGGCCTAAAGCCCACTTCATCCCTGGCTCCGCCAAGAGCGCGAGAACGGTCGAGTGGAGTGGGGGGGTGGCAAGGCCTGTTGCCGGGCGAAAAACGTTTATCTAAAACAATAACAAGGATTCACTCCTTGTCGCGGGACTTACCCATGAATGAAAAATCCAGCAAGCATCCCTTTTCATTAAAAACATCCCATACAGGTACAATTCGTACGAAATGAAAAACATGAACAAAGGGGATTACAAGCTTTAAATTTAACAAGGCCCGCAGGCTTACAGATTAAAAAAGAGATAAGGTGCCCGTGATCCCTTTCTTGTCCCTCTCCTCAGGAGGCAGGTCAAGGAGGAAAGAGGGCAAAAGGGGCGCCTAGGCGAGCTACGAGCAGCAGAAAGCACCAAGAGAGCACCCCGGTGGCCGCCCACGGGCGGGCCGGTGATGACGGTGCCGGGAAAGGAGCTAGAAGACGAGGCGGCAGGACCAGCAATACGTGATGAAGGCGTCGGTGCCCGCGTACTCCGAGTTGATGGCCTTGCCGCCCACCCACTTCCTCTTCCGCAGCCTCCCGACGCCAGCCGCCCAAGGAGACGGCCCCGAGAGTTCAAGGAGCTGGCCCCACCCACGGCAAAACCCTGCCGGAGGAGCGGCCAGGTGCAGATGCTGCTGCTGCCGCACCCGCCCAGGCGCGGCGCGTCCGACGCCTCGTCGGACTCGTCCCCGCTGTCCTCCTCGTCACTTTCGCTCGAGGAAGAGCTTCCATCGTCGGAATCTCCATCAGAGGAGCTCTCCACGCAGCATTTCAGGCGAGTTCCAAACTCTCCGAAGACATTGACGGAGAGCAGGCCGTCCTCCATTAATTTCAAGTAGAGGACGAGCCCCGCCGTCAGGCTGTGGATGTGGGTGAACGTCTTCCATCCATGGTGGAGGTACATAACCCTAGGAGCCGGGAAGTCGACGTCGACCCACGTGTCGCCGTTCCCACAGCCCCTCATGTGCAACCCGAGGGTCTGGGGCGGGTCACGCTCCATCACCCAAGCAAACGGGGCTGGGAGACGAAGACGACGACGCGGAGGCTGGCGCAGCCTGATGAAGAACTCGCAAGGCTGGTCTTCAACGTGGCCCTCCATCGGGAAGGGCATCATTGGCAGGGGCAAGGCCGGTGCGCCGCCCCGTCCTCCTCTTCCCCGACTGCTACGGCCTCTGCCCTGGCCTCGCCCACGACCTCGCCCCCTCCCCCTTCCCCTCGCGACTGGTTCCACCACCGCGGGCTCAGGAAGAGGAGGGGCGCGCTGTCGAGTGGCGACCCTCGCCGCCACCGTCGAGGGACCAGGATTCCCCTTCTCCATGGCGGGTGAGAGGAAGAGGCAGAAGCAGGAGGACATAGAAGATGGAAGAATGCGGGATGCCATCCCCCCTTCCTCCTCTTTATAAAGGAGCGGGGTTGGGGCTCAGCCGCCCCACTCGACCAATCCAGGCACTGGAGGCGCAGGGAATCAGGACCGACCCGCTGCCCCAACCAGCGACGGCCCGGTTTCCCGCCTCCACCGCTTGCCACGCCAGGCGCATGAAGGACGCGTGGCGGACATGCAGAACTGAGGGGACGGGTGAAGCGACCTCTCCCCACCCCGTGATCGTGGGGAGTGGATGCCTTGAAGACCGCGCCCTGGCCCCGCTCAGTAAATGAGCCGCGCCTCCATGCCTCCCTCTTTTTACGGGGAAGGCGCGAGCCGCCTATTTACTGCGATGTGACACATGCATGTGGAAACCGCCCCACGCATGCCGCCCACGTCACGCACGCCCCTCCACGCCGCGCCGCGCGCGCGGGACGTGGGAAGCGGAGCGCGCGAAGAATCTTACCACGGTAAAAACCGCCCCACCTGCCCACGCACCGTTTTGGGCCTGGCCCAACAATGTGTCGCGCTTATGTGTGACCTAGGCCCGGGGGCTCCTGTCGGTGTACAAAAATAGGGGCACGCTTTTGTACCCCTGTACCTGTGCACGGGCAGTCGGAGCCACGCCCACGACCACACCAAGCAGAACAAGGGAGGTGAGCCAAGGTAAGACCGAAGCCCAAGACAATCAAAGCAACGCCAAGGCCAAGACAACAAAGAGCAGAGGGACGAAGCAGGTTCCCCCGGCAAGACCCTTGCCGGGCGGCCTCAGCGGCCCCGGCAAGACCCTTGCCGGGACAGCTCGCCCCACACCAACAGAGCGAGCCACCCTTGAGCCCACGGCCCCCAGCGCCATCATCAACGTGGGGCCAGGGCTCGGAAAGACACCTCTGTGGTCGCATGCAGATCTTTGTGAAGAAATATTCATGATCAAATGAGGATTAGAAGATGACGATTCTCAGCAAGATCCCAGGCCAACTCATCGAGCGCCTTCTTGGCGGCATGCAGATCTTCGTGAAGGCTCTGCCACCGCGCCAACTCAGCTTCCTGGCTGCCTACATGGCATCACGCACCCCACTGGCCAGGGCGCGTGTCAAGGCTAGGAGGAGCGGCGACGGACGGGACGGGCCTCGCCCCCGTCCCCAATAAAGCAAGGGACACCTAAGCTATGCATTAAATGCGTCTTGTCCTGTAATACGAGCGATAAGCTCATAGCACTGTACGCCCTTCCACCTCCTGTGTGTCACTGTGGCAGCCCCTTTCAACTATAAAAGGAGGCCCATGGTATACTGGAGGAGGATTCGGCTCTTTCGAACCACGCACTGACCACAGCTAGTTCGAGAGCTCAAGAACTCTCAGAAATACACCCACCAAAGCAGGACTAGGGTTTTACGCATCCTCGTGGCCCGAACCTGGGTAAACGATTCTTGTGATCCCATAGGTGTCGTTCCACACCGACAATAGACTTGCAAGATAGGATCAAGAACTCACATATATTCATGAAAACATAATAGGTTCAGATCTGAAATCATTGCACTCGGGCCCTAGTGACAAGCATTAAGCATAGCAAAGTCATAGCAACATCAATCTCAGAACATAGTGGATACTAGGGATCAAACCCTAACAAAAATTACTCGATTACATGATAGATCTCATCCAACCCATCACTGTCCAGCAAGCCTACGATGGAATTACTCACGCACGCAGTGAGCATCATGAAATTGGTGATGGAGGATGGTTGATGATGACGACGTGACGAATCCCCCTCCCCGGAGCCCCGAACGGACGCCAGATCAGCCCTCCCGAGACGTTTTAGGGCTTGGCGGCGGCTCCGTATCGTAAAACGCGATGAATCCTTCTCCCTGATTTTTCTCTCCCCGAAAGTGAATATATGGAGTTGGAGTTGAGGTCGGTGGAGCGTCAGGGGGCCCACGAGGTAGGGGGCCGCGCCCGGGGGGCAGGCGCGCCCCCCACCATCATGGACAGGGTGTGGGCCCCCTGACGTGGATTTTTCTTCTAGTATTTTTAATATTTTCCAAAAAGATGTTCCGTGGAGTTTCAGGTCATTCCGAGAACTTTTGTTTCTACACATAAATAACACCATGGAAAGTCTGCTGAAAACAGCGTCAGTCCGGGTTAGTTCCATTCAAATCATGCAAGTTAGAGTCCAAAACAAGGGCAAAAGTGTTTGGAAAAGTAGATACGACAGAGACGTATCAGGTTGCTCCCGTTTGTCACTGACAAGGAGCACTGGAATGAAGAGCTTCTTCTGCAGTTCTATGCTACTCTACACATAAGAGGCTACAACAGGGATCCGAAGGCATGGGTCCTTGAGTGGATGACAGGAGATGTTCATCATGAAGCCAAAGCTCAGGATATCATTGAGCTAACTTCCCTGCCCACTCCTAGTGATCTATATGAGCCAGGTTGTCAGCTATATGATTGAGAACTGCAGAGCATTTTCCAGAAGCCTGAGCCAAACATGAGTCAAATGCTTAGCATGATGAAGCCATTGCCCATTGATGCTGAAGATCCCTAGGAGTTTTATGTTAACGACCTCGAGTACCTGCCCCGCACCATTTATCATATTCTGTGGCGTATTCTGTGGCCTATCAAGGGACATTCTCCTAACGCCACACTTGAAGGCTCCATGAAGACATTGGTTTTCTACATCAACAATGGCATCAAGTTCAACACTCAAGACTTCTTCATCCGTCAGTTGGACACTTCAGGAATTGATTTGTTTGGCCTCAAATTTTATGCACCATGGGTCATGCGCTTGATAAAGCTTCACTCAACTATCACCTATCAAGCTTCAGCATGCAACCATGTTGTGTTCTTGCCTAAAGTGGATATGTCTCATGAAGCCATTTATCCTGTGCCTGCCAAGGAGCCCCTACGTGAAGACAATGTCGCATTTCAAAGCTTCACACAGCCAATTGAAGGAGTTCATGTGCCCAATCCTCCTGCTCCTGCTGGTCAGCTTTTTCTTCTGCATCGTGCCAACACTGATGCAACTACCAGTACTGTAGCTCAAAGGCCTCAGAAGCGTGCTCGTTTCCTAAATGACAGAGTGCTTCTTGTATCACTTCATCAGAAGCAGGATAGGCATCACGACTGGCTGAAGCGTCAGATGCGCAGTCTGCTCATTGACGTCAATCGCATTCACAATCTGGCTACCAAGAATTCCTTTGTTGCACATGAAGCCTATCGATGGTCTTGGAAGAGCCTCACAATGCTCTGTTCTGAAGACAATCTTCACGAAGATGGCTTCACAGAACGATTCAAGTTTGACTCCAGGCCTCCACAATCTGCAAGTTGGCATCCAACTCCCTCAATTGAAGATTCAGACTATTCATCCTCGGCTCCCACTGTGGTTGCTCGAGTCATAGATGAAGAAGACGACGCCACTTCACCAGTGTTGGCTTCACTGCATCATGATTCTGCACCAGGACCGTCTGCACCGCCAAACTCCAACGCTGACCCTGCTGATCCAATGTCTTCACCGACTGGGAACGAGTAGACACTCTATGTCTTCAACCTTTTTGGTCCTTGCTGACAAAAGGGGGAGAAGCATATGAGTTGATAGTCTTAAAGCGGGTCCATATGGGTCGGGTGCTTAATTTTTGCTAAGTTCTTACAACTCTCGTTCTTGAAACTGTTGGTTTTTGAGTTGTAACACTTAAACTTGATGGTCGTCTGCCACTTTTGCTGCTACCTTATGATGCGATGATAAATTCCGCATGAAGTCATTCTACAGACGCCCATTTCTCTTTATGCATTTCATTATCTTCATTATTCATACGTATGCATGATGAATTGTCTTCATGTGTTGAAGAGGATCTCCACAAAGTAACACCTAGCATGTGCATTTGCATTCAAAGGCAAACTACTTATATGCACATCTTCAGGGGGAGCCTCTTCCAGCCTGTGAAGACAATGCCCAAGTACTTTAACTTTCACATACTTTTATCCCCGTAGAAAACTTCAACCAGTTTGTCATCAATCACCAAAAAGGGGGAGATTGTAAGTGCATCTAGTGCCACCCCTTTTTGGTTTTGGAGTATTCACGACAAACATGGTTGAGTGACTAATGTGTTTGTGAGAATTGCGGGATAACACAGGTAGTAGTCCCTCATTGATTCAGTTTACCTACCAGAGATGACCCCTAAAAATGTATGAAGACATTGAAGACAATATTGGTTCATGAAGACATTCACGTTGAAGATAATGACAGATGAAGACATTCACTTGAAGACTATGGAGTGTGAAGACATAGTTTCTTTCGTAGTTTCCTTTTCTTCTTTATTGAGTCATAGGAACCACCGTACTTTTAACTAGGGTCCAACTGAACAAAGTCAGATGAATGAAGTGATGCACAACCAAAATCCTATGTCTTCGAGCAAAGACAATGAGAGAAAATCTTATCCAGAGTTGGATGAATCAGCTTTGCTTGTATCCCAAGCCAAGCTGCCGCGTGTGTCTGAAATCTGACCGTTGGACACGCCTCGGTTCCTTAGTGATCCAGGGTCAGTGTGGACATATCATGTCGGGTTGCCTCCTGGCTAAAAATAGCCCACCCCCTACACCATAACTTGGTGGCGCTAAGTGTTAGTGCATGGCTTTTTTCGTTTGAGAGCAACCCACCTCCGAAGCCTTTGAGAGAGAGATCCTTGCGAGGACAAAGCCCAAAACACCCAGAGCCAAAGAGTGTTAGGCATCACTGAAGTCTTTCTGTCCGCGTGACCTGAAGACTTGTTACACTTGAGGATTGTGCATCCTCCCACCGGTTAGGCGTCATGTTCTGAGGATCCAAGAGTCATTGTGGATCGCCAGTGAACGGAATCTGTGAAGGTTTGGATGTCTACCTTGAAGACTTAACAGAGTGATCGGGCAAGGACTAGGTGTCCTTAGCTCAAGGGGAATAAGGTGAAGACAGTCTTTTGAGTTCAATCTCAGCCTTCCTAACCAGACATATAGTTGTCACAGCAACTGGAACTGGTCTACCAAATCCTTGTCTTCACCAAGCAACTGGTTCTATCCCCTACATCCTTTACATTTTAGTTTGTCTTTGTGAAGTCATTGCTTGCTTGCCTGATCTTTTTGACTTCACTGTGTGAAGCCTATTACCTGTTTGGCTTCATACTATCTTTCCATTTTGATCCATACTACCTAGGTGCTATTAGTCTTCGTGCTTTCACTATATTGCTTACTTACCAATGGCTTGTCTTGTGTAGATCATCTTCTGCTGCATATCATATAGGTTCATTCCAACAGTTTGTCTTAAAAGACCTCATGTTTTGAAGACTTCCATAAAAATCGCCTATTCACCCCCCTCTAGTCGATAACTAACACTTTTAGGTTTCCCACGACAGGTAGGGGGATGACTTGCGCGAACCCGAGAGCGTAAGCAGCACATCATCTTCATTGCCATTTTCATCATCGACGGCTCCATCGACTATGGCGCCCAAGAACAAGTCCGGTGCCGCAGCTCACCCATCATCTCAAAGGCCCAGCCGCCCATGACCACCGACGCGCGGGGAATGCGGAGGCACATGAGGATGTGGGCGCTGCAGGAGATGTGGTCGGCGCAGGCGGCGCTGTCACCACCTCCCCCGCGACCGAAGCAGGAGCGGGAGGCACGGACAAGACCAACACCAACAACATCCCGGCTACCACACTCCGCGAGGTACGGTTAGAGACATTATTCCTTATGTCCCTCCCGGTCTAGCTGAGGGCATAGCCATGGCGGTGATGTTCGTCCTGAGGCGAATCGCAATCCTACGGCCGCCCCCGCCGTGGGCGCGGTCGTGGGACATGCACTGCCTCCGGAGCAAACTGGCCCAGTCAATGCGCCGAACAGAGTCATTGGCCCACGCGTGCCATCACCTCATCACCATGTCATCCCAGCGACTGGCTCCTGACGATGGGAGCCTCGCGCAGCCACAGCCGGCACCGTCAAAAGCCAAGCACCTCTTCGGAGGCCATGGTGAGGGCCCAACTATTGTTGAGGTTTCCGCCGATAGCTAATCAGATGGATAAGTGGAGAGCCACCATTTAGATTCTGATTGGCTTTGCCGAGGCTGGAGGCTCACATTGAGCTGGCCTGCCATGGCCTCCCCAGACGACCATAGTGGCCCATGTTGCTGGCCGTGTGGAAGGGGCTACCCCCACGGTCCAATCCCCATCGCGTCAACCAGCGCGAGGGCCACGAGACCAAGAGCTTGATGACGTCTCGATGGCTTCGTCCGATCCTCGAGCACGTCAAGGCCAACGACGAGCCCCGGAGGATAGGCACCTGGAGGGCACGCACGTCACCATCGAGCGATGCTGCGACGGCCACTGCCAGTCCAATGGGCACGATGGCCCCAACGTCAATGAGCCTGCGCTCGGCAGAGGCGGGTATCTGCCTTTCGAGGTCGGGTGCCCTGCCTTCGCCCGTGAGCTACGGCATGTCCGTTGACCGCTCGCTTGCATGTTCATGCCAGAGATTCCAAAGAAGTATGATGGGATACTGAACCTGACAGAGTTCTTGAGCATCTACACCATCGCTGTTCAAGCTGCTGGGGGGAAGAGATGAGAAGGTTTTTGCCAACTACTTCCTTTGGCGCTCAAGCCAAACGTGAGGTCTTGGCTGATACATCTGCCGGAGAACTCCATCTCGACCTGGGCTGACTTGTGCCATGAGTTCGTTGGCGCCTTCATGGGCAGCCACCAAGAACCAAGAGGGCCCAGTGATTTGCAGCTTCTCCCACAGAAGGAGGGAGAGACTCTCCGAAAGTGTCGGTGTACAAAAGTAGGGGCTCTCTTTTATACCCCTTTACTTGTGCACGGGCAGTCAGAGTCACACCTGCGGCCACACTTAGAAGGGAAGAGGAGGGAAGCAGAAATACAAGACTACCATAGCAGCGCCAAGACAGAGGTGCAAGAAGGTCAATCACCAAGTTGGGCTTTCCCCCGGCAAGACCCATGCCGGGGCGGCCTATGCAAACCCGGCAAGAGTCTTGCCGGGGAGCTCACCCAACGCCAGCATCACAACCACCCTTGAAGCCTGAGAGTTCCAACACCATCGACAACGTCGGAACCAAGGCT
Organism: Triticum aestivum; assembly: GCF_018294505.1. Lineage (NCBI taxonomy): Eukaryota > Viridiplantae > Streptophyta > Magnoliopsida > Poales > Poaceae > Triticum > Triticum aestivum. Next base: position 280,218,283 of record NC_057814.1, on the reverse strand, counting down.
CGGGAAGCGCCTGCATGGTGGCATGCAGATCTTTGTGAAGACAAAGAGCCTACGAAGCCCAGATGAGAACCAGAATGCAAGACAACCGCGAGGCTCCTTGCCGAGGATGCCCACAAGGCCTCGGAAAGGCTCCTTGCCAAAGACACCAACAAGGCCCCGGCAAGGCTCTTTCCGAGGGCGCTCACAAGGCCCCGGCAAGACTCTTGCTAGCAATATCCACAAGACCACGCAAGGCCTCGCCGCCCCATCATCGCCCCAGCTCAGTGACCGACCCACCAACTAAAGCAAGTACCACGTGGCAGTACATGGCTCCTAATCCAACTACTCAAGCACCTGCGTGGTGTCATGCAGATCTTCGTGAAGACCCTACCACCACGCCAGCTCAGTAGCCAGCCAGCCTACATGGCGCTGCATGCCTCGTTGGCCTGGACGCGTGTTGGAGCCAGGTGGAGCGGCGACGGACGGGACGGGCGTCGTTACTGTCCTCGATAAAGCAAGTGGACACCTAAGGAGCGCATTTAAGGCGTTTTGTCCTGTAATGACAGGCGATAAGCTTGTACTCTGTACATACCTTTCCACCTCCTGTGTGCCACTATGGCGACCCCATCTACTATAAAAGGAGGCCCGAGGCGTACTGAGGAAGGATTGGGATCTTTTGGACTAGACATGCACCATAGCTAGTTCAAGATCTCAAGAACACTCAGATATACACAAAAGCAGGACTAGGGTATTACGCATTTCCGCGGCCCGAACCTGGGTAAATCTCGCTGTGCTAGCTACTAGACCCGCTCTTTGCACAACCCCGCGCCCGCCAACCGTAGAAGGGATCCCCGTGATCCCATAGGTGTCGTTTCCCACCGACATCTCTAGCGCGCCAGGTAGGGGGCACAATTGTGAGAATCCGGCCTAGCAGTTAGTATAGCAGTTCTTCATCACCATGGCTCCAAAGAAGAAGATGATCACGGTGATTGGTTCATCTGGAGCCGAACGGCCTGTCCCACTGCGGTCGAGCGAGGGGGCGGTCGCGGATGGAGGCCGAGGCGCGGCCCGCAAACACCCACATCACTCTGGCAGCCAAAGCCTGGCGAGCGGCATCGTTCGTGCACGAGGCAACGAGCTGCATGCCACCACGCTAGTGACCCCGGGCGGAGCCCTCCAAGGGCGGCGTCGTTCCACCTACAGGCGGCACATCGACTTCCAAGACACCTACGCTGGCGCCCGCAACGCGCTTTTCTCAGGTTGTGCGCGGCGAGCAGTGCCACCACGCTAGTGACCCTGGGCACCGCCGCGGGAAGAGTCCTACGCATCATTCACAGGACGTAGAAGACCAGCATTCACGCTGAGGCGCTGGCGAAAATGGCGCGCAGCCGCAAGGCTGTGATGGAGCTCCTTCTAACATGGTTAGAAGTCAGAGCGCGTCACGGTCCACGCAGCTTTCGCTGCCACCCACGCCAGCAGAAGCTTTGGCGCGCGTGCAGTTGCTCCTCGACTTCCCTCGTGCTGCGAAAAAGCTCGACAAGTGGAGAGCCACCATCCGAAGCCTTGTCGGCATCGCCAACAAAGATGAGCCGCGACCAGCTGGGCCCTCAGGCCGACGCTCTATCGAGCCACCGCATGCCAGTGGTGGAAGGACCGGAGGTGCTGCAGCCACGATGCACTCTCCCCCTCCACGCCAGTTACCGCGGGTGCCGGTCCGTCGGGACGACGCTTGTGATAACATTTCCATAGCGTCATCTCACCCACGGACCCACCGCGATCAACGCCAAGTTCTTCAAGAATGAGCCCATGAAGACGCTCGAACCACCATCGAGCGCCGACGCGAAGCGCGCCATCAGTCAGATAGGCGGGTAGGGCCCACTATGGACCACCCAGCACCGGGAGGCTCTGGTGCCCTACCTTACGAGGTGGGTTGCCTAGCCTTTACCCGTGAGCTGCGGCAGTTCCAGTGGCCCACTCACCGCACGTTCAAGCCTGACGTTGGCGAGAAGTCCAACGGCAAGACTCGCCCGTCAGAGTTCCTTAGAATCTACACCATCGCGATGCAAGCTGCCGGGGCTCGCGACGACAAGGTGCTTGCCAATTACTTCCCATTGGCACTTAAACCCAACGTCATGTCATGGTCGATGCACTTGCTAGTGGATTCTATTTCTTCTTGGTCGGATTTGTGCCATGAGTTTATTGGCACCTTTACGGGGGGACACCAAGCTCATGGTCAAGCAAGCGACTTGCATGTCATCCCGCAGAAAGAAGGCGAAAACCTGCGCAAGTACATACTGTCGGAGTAAATGACCACGGGTAGCCTAACCGACTTCCTTGGCTCTTCAAAAATTATTGGGCCGATCGAGCCTTCAAGCACCAAAAGCACAGGGCCGCCTTCCCCTGGCCGGCTATCTCACAGGCAGACTACTGGAAGGCGGCCCGACCCTGAAACCCTCTCGAAGAAAGCCACAAGAAGGCCGACTCCAAGAAGCCGGCCACAAGAAGACCGACTCCACGATGCCGGCCACAAGAGGGCCGGCTCCCGGCAAGCGGCCAAGATTGCACCCTCAAGGACTGGACCCACATAACGGTGACGAGACGGGGCGTGGCTACAGTAAAGCCTGCCACCCCCGAATCCCGGAGCACGCATGGCCACAGTGCGCCGTACGGGTCGGCCATCCCCCGTCCAGCGCAGCACTGTTGCCATGTTGACCATGACGCCACCCAGGACAGGCTGTCAATACGGCCCGCGGGCGGCGGGCCCCTTCAGCCAGAGAGACGCTCGAAGGCAGCCAAGCCCCCCCCCCCCAGTTGGCCTGGGGTGTAGCCGGCTCCCAATAAGCCAGCTAGCTCACTCCCTCGAAGTATGTGCATCATTAAGGAGACAAGACGAGGTAAGACTACAGTGAGAGTCCGCCACACGGCGGCACTATAGCCATGCTTACCTCGGCAAAGCCCTCGTCATCAGGGGCAAGGCTACAGTAACTAGCCGACGGCAAGACCCCCAGGCGGTGGGGCCGGCCTGTCGGCCAAGAGGCCGGCAGCCTGCGGGACCCACCAGACGGCGGGCCCCAGCGGCCGGCGGAGAAGCCGGCGGGTACAGACACTGACGACCTGGACCCGCATCCAGCCGGATTACCATTGTACCCCTGGAGGTAGGCCTATATAAACCTCCCCAGGGCACCCATGCAAAGGGTTGATCCCTTAGAGTTTTAGACACCACATAGAGAGAAGAGGAGAGCTAGCCTTGCCCTTCTTCTTCCTCTAGCCGAACAGCTCAAGGAGCCACTTGTAGCAACTTGTGTTGATCTAGTGATCAGGCGGAGACCCCGCAGAGCAGGACTAGGGGTGTTATCTCCACGGAGAGCCCCGAACCTGGGTAAGATTCGCCGGCGTGCATGTCTTCGCCTTATCCCGTTTCCAGGCACCGGCGATGTCTTATTGGCTCCCACAATGATAAGCCACCCGTTGGCATATGTCGCACCTACCACCCGACACATACAGAGGTTCAACCGAGTGCAATACAACATCTCGGATGTTCATCCCGCGGCTATCATCAGCGCATTCCATCAGAATGTGCATAACCGTAAGATGCGTGAAGAGCCGGCGATGAACAAGGTCAAGGATGTGGCGGAACTCTATGTTCTAGCCGATGGATGTGCTCGGGCTGAAGAGGGAAGGAAGTACCCTGGTGAAGACACCGGTGCGGAAACTGACTCCTCAGACGAAGACGCCGTCGCCCCGGCAAAGTAGGGCCGACGCTGCAACAGGAAGCGCAAAGGCAAGGCCGTGCTTGCCGTCGAGGGATCCGACAATGCCGGTGATGCCAAGAAGACCAAGGCGGAAGGATCCGGCAAGGAAGTTCCAGGGTGCGCCGCCTACCGGGCCTTGGCGGCTTCCGACAAGACAGGAGGCTCCGACAAGCAGTACTAAAAGATCCTTCACACCAAGGGCCACGTCCTCCAGAACTGCCGACAAGTCGAGCAGCTCGCAGAGAAGCAAAAAGCCCAATATGAAAGGCGAGACAAGGAGAGGGGCCAGGATGGTGCTGAGGGATCCGGCAAGAAGCGTGCTGGCCAAGCTGGCCGCGGCGGCAAAGATAATCAACATGAAAGGTCCGCTCGGGGCCGCGACAAGAAGCAGGAAGACGACAATCATGACGAGGACAACGAGTCCGGCGAGCATGAGTTCCAGAAAGCCACAGAGGCCATGTGCGTCGACAGTGGCGCCTCGCTGCACACCTCTCACCGCCAGCTCATGTAGTGGGCGCGTGAGATCACAGCAACGGAACCATCGTTCGATGCTCAAAAGCCACTGAAGTGGTCCAGCACACCTATCATTTTTGACACCGAGGACCACCCTGATCGCACAACTGCGGTCGGGTGTTTGCCGTTGTTGGTCTCACCAACAATACGCAACCTCAAGGTGACAAAATTGCTAGCAGACAGCAGGGCCGGTCTGTACTTGATCTCGCCTATTGTGATCAAAAGGCTGCAGATTCCTGATGGAGACCTCGAAGAGATGGGCACGTTTCAAGGGGTCAACCCGGGAAGAAGTCAGCCAAAGGGTAAGGTCATGCTGCCCGTTACATTTGGAGGCGAGCTAAACAATAGGATAGAGAGGATTGTTTTTTATGTTGCCGAGATCCCCTTGCCCTACAACGGGATTCTCGGCCGCCCAGTACTAGCCAAATTCATGGCGGCTTCACATTACGCTTACAACACGCTGAAGATGCCTGGGCCGATGACCATTATCACCGTCCCCTCCGACAAGAAAGATGCGCTGATCTGCACCGACCAACTCTACTGGGAGGCAGTTGCAGCAACTGCCGCTAAGGCACTTGCTCCTGCCGCTGATGCCCCGGGAGGGAAGAAGACCGGCAAGACCTCTCACACCCACTCCTGCAAGCGCACCTCTTCGGAGTGCTGTGCTCCCGTCGAGGACGTGCTAGAGAGCTCCACCGGCTAGAGCAATAAATCCAGAGCTGCACCACTAGAGACCAAGAAGGCGTTCGTCAAGGAGGACGGCACGGGAGGAGCTTTCACCATAAGCTCCACCCTTGATAGCAAATAGGAAGGCGCGCTCGTCACCTTCCTGCGGGCGAATGTCGATGTGTTTGCATGGCAAGCATCCGACATCCCCGACGTTTCCTGTGAGGTGATTGAGCATCATCTTGCTGTCTGTCCTCATGCGTGACCCATCAAGCTGAAGGTCAGGAAGCAAGCTTTGGAACAACAAGAGTTCATCATACAGGAGATCAGGAAGTTGGCAGCGGCAGGCTCAGTCAGAGGACTGCTCCACCCAACATGGTTGGCCAATCCAGTAGTAGTGCGCAAGGAGAATGGGAAGTGGAGGCTGTGTATTGATTACACGGACATCAACAAAGCTTGTCCAAAGGATCTCTTCCCTTTGCCGCACATCGACCAGATTGTGGACTCCACGGCCGGGTGTGATTTGCTGTCATTCCTTGATGCTTACTCAGGATACCACCAAATTTTCATGACAAGAGAAGATGAAGAGAAGACCGTGTTTATCACCCCATGTGGTACGTATTGTTTTATACGAATGCCTTTCCGGTTGAAGAGCGCTGGTTCAACATTCATAAGAGCAGTCCAAATTGGTTTCGAACCTGAGCTACATAGAAATATGGAAGCCTATATGGATGACATAGTGGTCAAAACAAAGGACAGGGCAACACTCATACAAGATTTAGAAGAAACATTTGCCAATTTGTGCAAGATCAACCTCATCTGAACCCTGAGAAGTGCGTCTTTGGTGTTCCATCCGGCAAGCTTCTCGGGTTGTTTGTGTCACAGCGCAGGATCGAGGCGAACCCCGACAAGATCAAAGCGATTGAGCAGATTGAGGCGCCAAGGAGAGTCAAGGATGTGCGTCGGCTTGATGCCTGTGTCGCTGCCTTGAGCAGGTTTATCTCCAAATCTGCTGAGCGCGCCCTTCCCTTTTCCAAAATCTTGAAAAAGGCGGGCCCAATGGAGTGGACCCCAGAGGCCGAAGCAGCGTTGCAAGATTTGAAGAAATCCCTCTCCTCTACGGCGATACTGGTTGCACCTAAACGACAAGAGCCGTTGCTACTATATCTAGCGGCAACAAATCAAGTGGTCAGTGCTACGCTAGTGGCGCAGACGGAGGTCGATGCGGAAGTGGTAGCAACGGCAGAGATGACAGATGGCCAGGCAGGGCGCCCGACTGAATCTGACGCCACTGGGGCAGAAGCGGCGCAACCAAATGAAGTGGTGAGGAAGAAGAAAATGATGCAGCACCCAGCTTACTTTGTCAGCTCCCTCTTGCAGGGGGCTAGATCATGGTACTCCGGTGTGCAGAAATTGCTCTTCAGCCTCGTTATGGCCTCGAGGAAGCTACGTCATTACCTCCAACCACACGAGACCACCGCCGTCACCCGCCTCCCGTTGCAACGTATCTTGCATAACCCAGATGCCACCGGGAGGGTTGTGGAATGGGCATTGGAGATATCCAGTTTTAGTCTTAAGTTTGAGAGTACTTCGACGATCCAAAGCAGAGTCTTGGCAGAGTTCATTGCAGAATGGACCGCAACACCCGACGAACAAGTTCAAGAGACTACACTCCCCGGCAAGGAAACAAGTCGCAACTGGATTATGTACTTTGATGGGGCCTTCTCGCTGCAAGGCGCCGGTGTGCTACTTGTCGCACCCACTGGAGAGCACCTCAGGTATGTAGTCCAAATGCAGTTTCCTCGGGAGAGATGAACAAATAACACTGCAGAGTACGAGGGATTGCTTGCCGGTCTCAGGATTGCGGCAGACCTCAGAATCAAGAAGCTCATCGTCAGGGGTGATTCACAGCTTGTCATCAAGCAAGTCTACAAGGATTACCAGAGCCCATTGATGGAGGCATACGTAGATGAAGTGAGGAAGTTGGAGGAGCGTTTTGATGGTATACAAGCGGAGCATGTTCCCCGAGCGGAGAACGACATGACCGACTACTTGTGAAAATGTGCTGCCCTCAAACTGCCTGTGGAACCAGGTACCTTTGTGCTTCGATTAACTCAACCATCCGTTGAATCATCGAAAGAACAGAACAAGCGAAGGAAATCAGGCCCCGGCAAGTACTTTCCCGCCGAGCTCCCAGGAGACGCCGGCAAAGATGTTGCCAAGGACACTGAGCCTGCCATGGGGCGACAGACTCCGGCAGGGCGTCAAGCCTTGGCCGTGGAGACAGCCGCTCCCATGGCGGAAGAGATGCCTTTAGTCCTTGTCGTCGAGCCTCAGGCTCCGGCATGGGCACAGCATACCGTTCGATTTCTCCAAACAGGGGAGCTTCCTGAGGAGCAGGAAGAAGCGGAGAAAGTAGCCCATCGGTCTGCCATGTATCTGTTCGTCGACGACGTTCTGTACAGAAAAAGACCAAAGGCGTGAAATTGAAGTGCATTCCCCAGGAAACGGACTGGAGCTGTTGGCAGAGATACACGGAGGCATATGTGGCTCCCACATAGGGTCGAGAGGCCTTGCCGGCAAGGCATTCCGGCAAGGTTTCTTCTGGCCCACTACCCTCTAGGATGCAACGGCACTAGTAACCATGTGTGAAGCGTGTCAGTTCCATTCAAAGAAGCTTCATCAACCAGCTCAAGCTCTCTAAACAATCCCTCGTTCCTGGCCATTCTCGGTCTAGGGGCTCGACATACTGGGCCCCTTTCCCTGTGCTGTCAGGGGCTTTGAGTACTTGTACGTTGCAATCGACAAGTTCACAAAGTGGCCGGAGGTGGAAGCAGTGAGAAAGGTGATAGCACAATCAGCCGTCAAATTCTTCAAAGGGCTAGTCTGCCGTTTTGGTGTGCCAAACAGGGTCATCACCGACAACGGCACGCAGTTCACAAGCCGCACCTTCATGCAATACATTCAAGACCTCGGGAGCAAGGTTTGTTTTGCTTCTGTTGCACATCCACGGAGCAACGGCCAGGCAGAGAGGGCAAATGTGGAAGTACTGCGAGGCCTCCGGGCAAACACTTTTGACAGGCTACACAAGTGCGGAAGACGCTGGATCGATGAATTTCCGGCGGTTCTTTGGTCAATCAGAACGACACCAAATCAAGCCACTGGCCAGACACCCTTCTCCCTCATTTACGGGAGAAGATGTAGTTCTCCCCATAGAACTCACATACGGATCACCCCGAGTGCTCACTTATGATGAGCTTGAGCAAGAGCAATTGCGGCAAGATGACGCAACGCTCCTCGAGGAAGATCGTCTTCAGGCGGCTGTGCGAGCAGCGCGCTACCAGCAAGCCTTGCGCCGCTACCATAGCCGCAAGGTTCATGCCCGAAGCTTTGAGGAAGGCGACCTTGTTCTTCGGCACGTTCAGTCGGCCAAGAATTCCAACAAGTTGACGCCGAAGTGGGAAGGCCCTTATCAGGTAATAGGCGTCACCAGGCCTGGCGCAGTCCGCCTAGAGACCGAAGATGGTATTCCAGTGAGCAACTCCAAGAACATCGAATATCTTCGCAAGTTTTACCCATAAGGCGTGGTTGCCGGGCTCCCGGGCAGACCACTTTTTGTACAAGCTTTGCCGGCAAGGCATGTGACCCTTTGTACAAAGCCAGGCGCAGACCCTGAGCATAAATAAACGAAGCGCTGGCACCCTAAGTTTTGGCATGCATGCTAGGTTGTCTCTCTCTCTCTCTCTGTTAGGGTTGATAGTGCTTAGTGACGACTAACCCCTAGCATAGAGGTCGAGTGTGCGTCTCTCTATTCCTTTCCGTCCTTTTTGGTTCGCAGGGCGCATGGACATTTCTGCTGAGCTGTTTGGAAGAAAGAGAACAGGCCGACGCCCCGACCCCGGCAAGCCAAGGTTGCCGGGGGCTATAGATCCAAAGACCCGACCACGGCAAGCCAAGGTTGCCGGGGGCTCCAAAATCAGATAAGTCTTTCATCCCCCACTCCCTACTCCCGTATGAAACTTGAACGTACGAGCCTGCGCTCACTCTTTCTCGTGTCCAAAAACCTTACTTTGGGCCAGAACTTGGTTGTAGTGCGGTGCGAAGGGAACGAGCGAAGTGCCCAATCCTACTTTGCCCCTACCTTCGCCAAGGGCGTGAGTGTAGTCGAGCTGTAGAGCAGGAGGACGGCAAGGTCTGTTGCCGGGTTACAATGTTTATCTTAAGATAACGAGGATTCGTTCCTTAGTGTGGGCCTTGCCCACGCACAAACAAAACCCGGCAAATACCCTTCTCTTCATTAATACGTTGTTAACAAGTACAATTCATACAGAATGCATACACGAGCAAGGGGGGTTACAAGGTTTAAATCTTACAAAGGATCGTAGGCTTAACAACTAAAAAGAGATAAGGTGCCCGTAATCCCTTTCTTGTCCCTCTCCTCAGGAAATAGAACAAGATGGCAGAAGGGCAAAAGGAGTGCCTAGGCGAGGTACGAGCAGCAGAAGACACCAAAAGAACATCCCGGCGGCCGTCCAGAAGAGGGCTGGTGATGATGGTACCGGGAGAAGAGCCGAAAGATGAGGCAGCGGGCAGCAATACGCGATGAAGGGGTTGGTGCCCGCGTACTCTGAATTGACGGCCCGCCACCCGCCTTCTTCGTCTTCTATGGCCTTCCCACGCCAACCGCCCAAGGAGGCGACCCCGAGAAGTTTAAGGAGCTGGTGATGCAGATGATGGTGCTACCAGCGTCGCCCAGGGACAGTATGTCTGACGCCTAGTCGGACCCGTCATCCTCCCGCCCATTGCCCTCGTCGCCACTGTCGCTGTCCTCCTGGTCACTTTTGCTCGAGGAGGAGCTTTCGTCATCACTCGAGCTCTCCGCACAGCACCCTAGCCTGTACCCCGAGCGCCCGAAGACCTTGACGGAGAGCAGGTCGCTCTCTGCTAACTTGAAGCAGAGGACGTGCCCCTTCATCAAGCAGTAGGCACGCGCGAAGGTTTTCCAACCCCGGCGGAGGAGCATTACATGAGGGGCGGGGAACCTTGTGTTCGCCAACATGTTGCCATTGCAACACCCCTTCATGTGAAGCCTCAACCTCGGTGGCTGGTCGACCTCCAGCACCCTCGCAAATGCTTCGGGAAGACGAAGGCGGCTGCGCGGTGGCTCGCGCAGTTGCAGAATGAGCTCCAGCGCCGTGTCCCCGACATGGCCGCTCGACGAAGCAGGAGGAGACGTTGGAGGAGATGGAGACGGAGATGATGACGACGTGGGAGTCCCCCGTCCGTGCCCGCCTCTGCCTCGACCGCCTCGCCGACCGCGGCCCCGGCCAGCGCCTCTGCCTTGGGCATGACCTTCACCTTGAACGTCTGGCTCTTCCTTGACTGCCGCGGCTCTCTATCCGGAGGAAGACCTGGTCGCCTCCGCGGAAGGACGGCCCTGACCACGCCCTCTCACCATGACACGGGAAAGAAAGGGAACAGATTAGAAGAAGCTGGATGCCGAAGAACACTGTCCCTCTCCCTTTTTATAGGGGGACAAGGCCGAGCGAGCCTGAAGGAGACCGCCCCAATCGACCAATCCAGTCGCCGAAGGCACAAGGAGACGGGACCGACCCGCTACCCCAATCAGCGGCGCTCGGCCCCCCGCCCCAGCATTAAAGCCCATGCCTTCCGCGTCCACCGCCTGCCCTTCCCGACGCATGGAGGATGCGTGGCGGGCGAGCCAGGACTCAGACGGCAAGTGGAACAGCCATTTCGCGCCCCGTGATCGTGGGGCACGCGTGCCATAATGGCCATGACCCATGTCCACTTAGTAAATGAGTCGCGCCCCTGCGGCTTCCTCTATTTTTTATGGGGAAGGTGCAAGCTGTCTCTTTACTATTTACCACAACGTGACGCACGCGTGCAGGAACCGCCCCACGCATGACCCCCACGTCATGCATGACCCCCACGTCGCGCATTGAACGCGGGTTGTGGGGAAGCGCAACCAGCGGAGAAGTTACCGCAGTAAAACTCCGCCCCGCATGCCCGCGCACCGTTCTGGGCCTAGCCCAACAACGCGTTGTGCTTACGTGTGGCCCAAGCCCGAGGGCTCCTATCGGTGTAAAAAAGTGGGGGCTCTCTTTTATACCCCTTTACTTGTGCACGGGCAGTCAGAGCCGCACCTGCGGCCACACTTAGCAGGGCAGAGGAGGGAAGCAGAAATACAAGACTACCAGAGCAGCGCCAAGAGAGGCGCAAGAAGGTCAAGCAACAAGATGGGCTTTCCCCTGGCAAGACCCTTGCCAGGGCGGCCTACGCAACCCTGACAAGAGTCTTGCCGGGGCAGCTCACCCAACGCCAGCATCACAACCATCCTTCAAGCCTGAGAGTTCCGACACCATCGACAACGTTGGAACCAAGGCTTGGGAAGCGCGTGCATGGTGGCATGCAGATCTTTGTGAAGACAAAGAGCCTACGAAGCCCAGATGAGAACCATAAGGCAAGACAACTGTGAGGCTCCTTGCCGAGGATGCCCACGAGGCCCCGGCAAGGCTCCTTGCCGAAGACACCCGCCAGGCCCCGGCAAGGCTATTGCCGAGGGCTCTCACAAGGCCCCGGCAAGACTCTTGCCGGGAATATCCACAAGACCGCGGCAAGGCCTCGCCGCCCATCACCACCCAAGCTCAGTGGCCGACCCACCAACTAAAGCAAGTACCACCTGGCAGTACGTGGCTCCTAATCCAACTAGTCAAGCACCTGCGTGGTGGCATGCAGATCTTCGTGAAGACCCTACCACCACGCCAGCTCAGCAGCCTGCCAGCCTACATGGCGCTGCATGCCTCGTTGGCCTGGACGCGTGTCAGAGAATGGCGGGGCGGCAACGGACAGGGCGGGCCTCGTTACTGTCCCCGATAAAGCAAGTGGATACCTAAGGAGCGCATTTAATGCGTTTTGTCCTGTATTACATGCGATAAGCTTGTACTCTATCCATACTTTCCACCTCCTGTGTGCCACTGTGACGACCCCTTTGACTATAAAAGGAGGCCCGAGGCGCACTGAGGAAGGATTGGGATCTTTTGGACTAGACACACACCATAGCTAGTTCAAGAGCTCAAGAACACTCAGATATACACAAAAGCAGGACTAGGGTATTACGCATCTCCGCGCCCCGAACCTGGGTAAATCTCGCTGTGCTAGCTACTAGACCCGCTCTTTGCACAACCCCGCGCCCGCCAACCGTAGAAGGGATCCCTGTGATCCCATAGGTGTCGTTTCCCACCGACAGAAAGTACATGCAGAGGTTCAGCCGAGTCCATAGGAATATTCCAGATATCCACCCGGCAGTTGTGATGGCTGCGTTTCAGTCCAACATGCGCAACCATCGGATACATTCCAATATGAATGTTCGACTACCCAAGACTATGAAGGAACTTTACACCTTGGTGGACAAGTGTGCCCTGGTGGAGGAGGGGAGGAAACTCCCTAGAGAAGAGGATGGTGTCGGAGTAAATGGCCACGGGTAGCCAAACCGACTCCCCCTGGCTCTTCAAAAAATTATCAGGCCACTCGAGCCTTCAAGCATACAAAGCATAGGTCCGCCTTCCCCCGGCCGGCTATCCCCAGGGCCGACTCCTAGAAGGCGACCCAGCCTCAGAAACCTCCCCCAAGAAAGATACGAGATAGCCGGCTCCAGGGAGCCGGTCCTAAGAGGACCGACTCCCAGAAGCCGGCCATGAAGAAAGCCGACTCCCAGAAGCCGGCCATGAAGAAAGGCGGCTCCCAGAAGCCGGCCAAGACTGTACCCACATAACGGCGATAGGATGGGGCATGGCCGTAGTACAACCCACAACCCCCGAATCCCGGAACAGGCATGGCCACAGGGCGCCGTACGGGAAAGCCATCCGCCGTCCGGCTTGGCATTGTAGCCATGTTGGCCTCGATGTCACCCACGACAGGCGCCAGTACGGCCTGTGGGCGGCGGGCCCCTTTTGCTAGAGAGACACCCAAAGGCGGCCTGGCCTCCTCTAGTCTGCCAGGGGTGTGGCCGGATCCCAATAGCCGGCTACCTCCCTCCCTCGAAGCATGTGCCTCATTAAGGAGACAAGACGAGGTAAGGCTACAGTGAGAGCTCGCAAGGCGGTGACATTGTAGCCACGCTTACCTCGACACAACCCTCGTCATCAGAGGCGAGGCAACAGTAACCAGCCGCCGACAAAGCCCCCAAGCGGTGGAGCCGGCCAGCCGGCCAAGAGGCCGGCAGTCGGCGGGCCCCAATGACCGGCGGAGAAGCCGGCGAGCATAGACACTGACGGCTGGGACCCGCGCCTAGCCGGATTACCATTGTACCCTTGGGGGGTAGGCCTATATAAACCCCCCGAGACAAGCATGCAAAGGGTTGATCTCATAGAATTCCGCACACCACCTAGAGAGAAAAGGAGAGCTAGCCTCGCCCTTCTTCTTCCTCTAGCCAAACAACTCAAGGAGCGCTTGTAGCTACTTGTATTGATCTAGTGATCATGCGGAGACCCCGCAGAGCAGGACTAGGGGTGTTATCTCCACGGAGAGCCCCGAACCTGGGTAAGATCCGCCGGCGTGCATGTCTTCGCCTCATCCCGTTTCCAGGCACCGGCGATGTTTTACTTGCTCCCACAAGGATAAGCCACCCGTTGGCATATGTCGCACCTACCACCCGACATTTGGCGCCCACCGTGGGGCCAGGTGCACCGTTGTCCGGAGACCTGTTCTGGACGGGAACCCTTTTTCTCCCCCGAGAGCGCAGCCAGCCTGCTACGCCCGACGGCGCTTGGCCCGACGCGCTGCAAAGCGTCGACGACGCCTGCGCAGCAAGCTGCCTCGCCGATCTTCTTGGCGAGACTCGCATCTCCGACGAGCCCGCGTCCGACGCGGGCACGGACTACCCCGAGAGCCGCCTCGTCAGCCTCCTCGACCAGCTTCACGTCTCCAGCGAACTTGCTGTAGACTTGGAATCGGTCGGCTCCACCAACCCGATGCTTGTCCACTCCGACACGGCATCGTTCGACGCCTACCCCTCCGACGTGGTAGTCTTCGACGACCCTCTTCCTCGAGCTGACAGCGTCAGCAGCGCTGTCACTGAGGTGCTGGTCGTCAGCGGCGATGCACGACTTGTCCGTCCCCATCCCGGCCGATGCCGATGCCGAGACCCTGGAGGCACGCCGCCTCGCCCTCATCGCGGAGGGCCAGAAGATAGCCTCCATGAGACGCCTCACCGAGGCCCACCAGCGCGAAGTCGACCGCGCCGCTTTTGGTACGCCGCCTCACGGCGGGCCGAGCCAAGCCGGCCTCGTCAAGAAGCGCGGCGCGGCCATCGCCAGCATGCTGGGGGCAGACTGCCCCGTCTACGCCACACCGCTCGAGAATCTGTGAGCCGCTCAGGCGGCCGCAGAAGAGCTGAATGGGCTGGGGGCTGATGAGCTCCCCTACATGACAAGGCCCATCCAGCAGCTGATCGATGCGGCCGCAGAACGACATGAAGCCGGCGCCCGCGCTGAGAGTCCTCCCCCGCGCCGAGAGCACGCCGCGACATCCCGGTCGCCGACTACGAGCGGCACCAGCGCGAGGAAAGACAAGGAGCCGGCTGCTAGCCGCAGCCGGACTCGAATCACCATCGAGCGCGACGCGGAAGGCCGCCCTCGAGCAGTGGAGCGCCAAGGAAATCCGCCTCCTCCCCCGCCTCGTGGGGAGAGATGTCCCACCGCGCCCCCTGTCACGCATCCGACTCTCGGTGGCCGACTAGGCCACCGCGAAGGAGTCGGCGAGAACGACGCCCACCACCGGATCGACCGCCTAGCTCGATCCCTGGCGCTAGAAGAAGAAGACGATGTCGTCCCGCCATGCTTTGGCCCCCGCAACCGCGACGAGCCCTTCCCCAAAGGGTTCTCGCTCCCCAGAGACACGCCCAAGTACAACGACTCTGTGAAGCTGGAAGATTGGCTCATCGACTACTCTACCGCTGTTAGCATAGCGAACGGCAACAGGCGCGTAGCCGTGAAGTACGTCCCTCTCATGCTGCAACGCACGACACGCACCTGGCTCAACAGCCTCAAGCCCTACAGCGTCAACAGCTGGCTGGACTTCACGGAAGTCTTCGTCCGCAACTTCACCAGCACGTACAAGCGGCCTCCCAAGCCCTGCCAGCTCTCCTTATGCATCCAAGGGCCCAGCGAGTCGACCCGTGACTACCTCACGCGGTGGGCCGAGCTCCGCAACTCCTGCGAGGGGGTGCACGAGGTTCATGCCATCGAATACTTCACCGCCGGGTGCCGAGAGGGCACCCTTCTCAAGCACCAACTCCTCTGCAATGAGCCAGCTACCCTCGACGAGCTACTGGTCATTGCAGACAAGTATGGCACAGCCGACTCCTCGATGAAGACCGAGCTCCGAGTGGACGCCTCTGGGAAGGTGCTCGCTCCGGCTCCTAAGACGTTGGCTGGCGACTCCAATCGGCGCCCCTACCAGAACGACCACAAGCGCAAGGCCCCTATGCCGCCTTCCACCAGTCGGCGGGTGGCCACAGTCGAAGATGAGGAGCCCGAAGAATGGCCCACTCCCAAGAAGAAGTGCGGCAGGCTGGCTTGGCAGCTGGCCTTCTCCTACGAGCAGACTCTCGATGCCCCCTGCAAGTTCCACAGCGGCGCAAAGCTGTCCAACCACACGACCCGAAAGTGCCACTGGCTCACCCGGATCTCCAAGGGCGAGGGGCTGGTGCCGCCTCTGCCTCCCGGCCCGCCGCCTCCAGCCCCCTAGCAGCCGGCTGCTCGACCAGCAGTCGGAGCCATTCAAGATGAGTTCCCTGATGAGCACGCCGCCTACGTCGTCTTCACGAGCCAGGTTGAAGACAAGCGCAGCCGGCGCCGACAGCACCAAGATGTCAACGCAGTCGCCTCCAGCAACCCCGAGTTCATGCATTGGTCCGAAAGGCCTATCAACTGGAGCCGGGCCGATCACCCAGAGGTGATGCCGTCCCCTGGCTCCTATGCATTAATGTTGGATGTCACCCTCGCAACGGAGAGGCGGGCTGCCCGATTCTCCCGCGTTCTGATTGATGGCGGAAGCAGTTTCAACATACTGTACCGCGTCACCATGGAGAAGTTGAACCTCAAGGCGAACCAGCTCATGCCAAGCCGGACCGTGTTCCATGGCATCGTACCCGGCATCTCCTGTTCCCCGATCGGCAAGATCAAGATGGATGTTCTCTTCGGAGACAAGGATCACTTTCGCCGAGAAGCAATCTGGTTCGAGGTAGTGGATCTAGAAAGCCCTTACCACGCCTTGCTTGGCCCACCTGCTCTGGCCCAGTTCATGGTTGTGCCCCACTACGCCTACCTGAAGATGAAGATGCTGAGCTCGAAGGGGATCATCACTATAGCCGCCGACTACCAGAAGTCCATCGAGTGCGCTCCAGCCAGCAGCCGGCTGGCCGAGTCCCTCGTAGTGGAAGAAGAGAAGAAGATGCTGGAGCGAGTTGTGGCCATGGCCGGCAAGCAGCCGGCCTTGTCCCCCAACCCCAAGGAATATGATGCGCAGGGCTCCTTCCAGCCGGCCAAGGAGACGAAGAATATACCTCTGGACCCGGAGAACCCGGAGTGGTTTGTAGTCATTGGTGCAAACCTGGACAGTAAATAGGAAGGCGAGCTCGTCGACTTCCTCCGTGAGAATTGAGACATCTTTGCATGGTCCCCAAAGGACATGTCGGGTGTTCCAAAGGATTTCGCCGAGCACAAGTTACACGTCCGAGTGGACGCGAAGCTAGTCAAGCAGCCTCTCCGCCGACTGTCAGAAGAGAAGAGAAGAATCGTAGGAGAAGAGATAGACCGGCTCCTTGCCGCCGGCTTTATTATGGAAGTGTTTTTCCCAGAGTGGCTTGCCAACCCAGTCTTGGTGTTGAAGAAGAACAACAAATGGCGTATGTGTATAGACTACACTAGCCTCAACAAGGCCTACCCCAAAGATCCGTTTGCTCTACCATGGATTGATCAAGTAATAGACTCCACAGCCGAATGCGAGCTGTTGAGTTTCTTGGATGCCTACTCAGGATACCACCAGATTAAGTTGGACCCAGTAGACCGCCTGAAGACCGCCTTCATCACAGCATTCGAAGCTTTCTGTTACCTGACTATGACATTCGGCTTGAGGAATGCCGGTGCCACTTTTTAGCGTTGCATGCAGAAATGCCTCCTCAAGCAACTCGGCAGAAATGCCCACGTCTACGTAGACGATATTGTGGTGAAGACAGAGAAGCACGGCACCCTACTGGAAGACCTCAGAGAAATATTTGCCAACTTGCACCGATTCCAGATCAAGCTCAACCCCGAGAAATGCGTGTTCGGATTACCAGCCGGCCAGCTTCTAGGCTTTCTGGTCTTCGAACGCGGCATTGAGTGCAACCCTGTGAAGATCATGGCCATTGAGAGAATGGAGATTCCCACCAAGTTGCGAGACATGCAGAAGTTCACTGGGTGCCTGGCCTCCCTAAACCGCTTTATTAGCCGGCTAGGAGAGAAGGCTCTCCCCCTGTACCGACTCATGAAGAAATCCACTCATTTCGAGTGGAATGACCAAGCAAACCAAGCCTTCCATGAGTTGAAGAAGATGCTGACCACTCCACCTGTCCTGGTGGCGCCGACTGAGAAGGAGCCCATGCTCCTCTACATTGCCGCAACTAGCCGAGTGGCCAGTACAGTCATCGTGGTCCAGCGCCCACAAGAAGGCCGAGCCCAGCTAGTCCAGAGGACGGTATATTATCTAAGCGAAGTACTATCCAGCTCAAAGCAAAACTACCCACACTACCAGAAGATGTGCTATGGAGTGTACTTCGCCCCCAAGAAACTGAAGCCCTACTTTCAAGAGCATCCCATCACGGTCGTATGCACCACCCCGCTTGTCGAGATCATAGGCAGCCGGGACGCATCCGGCCGGGTGGCTAAATGGGCCATTGCGCTGGCGCCTTGCACAATCTTCTACCAGCCCCGCACCGCCATCAAGTCCCAAGCATTGGCCGACTTCCTCGTCGACTGGGCCGAGACCCAGTCCCTACCACCGGCTCCCGACTCTACTCATTGGCGGATGCACTTCGATGGGTCCAAGATGCACACCGGCTTGGGAGCCGGCATCATCCTCACCTCTCCCAAAGGCGACAAGCTCAGATACGTGCTGCAAATCCACTTTGCCGCCTCCAACAACGTGGCTGAATATGAGGCGCTCATACACGGGCTCCGCCTAGCCAAAGAGCTCGGCATACGCCGGATCCTGTGTTATGACGACTCAGACTTGGTTGTCCAGCAGTCATCTGGCGACTGGGACGCCAAGGATGCCAACATGGCGAGCTATCAATTCCTCGTCCAGCAGATCAGTGGGTACTTCGAAGGGTGAGAGTTCCTTCATGTGCCACGGGCCGACAACGTGGCATGGATCGGCTCCACCCGACAGGCTATACCAACCGGTGTCTCTCTCCAGCGCCTCCTCAAACCGTCTATCAAGCCGTCTCCAGAATTGGACTCTATCTTTGTACCGCCCGCCCCCGGTGCAGCCGGATCCGACTGGAGGAACCCAGCACACGGCTCGGGGACTTCGACAAGCGGCCCGGGGACTGCCGTAGTCGCACCCGGCTCAGGGACTTCAGAACCCGGCCCGGGGACTGCAGCAGTCGGCCCGGGGACTCTAGCGGCACAAGAAGCGGTGGTCGACTTCAACTCTCCACCACCCAACCCACCCACCCGAGTCACAGTGGCCTTACTAACAGTAGAAGAAGTCACAGCTCCATCATGGGCCCAGCCCATCCTCAACTTCCTAGTCAACAGAGAGCTGCCGACTGATGATATCTTGGCAAGACTAGTGCAACACCGAGCCGGAGCATATGCAATAATAAACAGAGAACTTGTCAAGCGCAGCGTCACTGGGGTCTTCGAGCGCTGCGTCAAGCCAGAGAAGGGTGTAGCAATCCTCAAGGATATCCACCAGGGCGAATGTGGCCACCACGCAACCTCAAGATCACTTGTGGCCAAAGCTTTCCGCCATGGTTTCTTCTGGCCGACTGCTTTGGAAGATGCCAAAGAGATAGTCAAACGCTGCAAAGGATGCCAAGTCTTCAGTTCCAAGCAACACCTGCCGGCTTCTGCACTCAAGACCATCCCCCTCACCAGGCCCTTTGCCGTCTGGGGGCTGGACATGGTGGGCCCATTCAAGACAGCCCGCGGCGGCCTGACACATATGCTTGTCGCCGTGGACAAATTTACCAAGTGGATCGAAGCGAAGCCGATCAAGAAGTTGTACGGGCCGACTGCCGTGACATTCATTGCCGACATCACTACTCGGTATGGCGTGCCGCACAGCATCATCACCGACAACGGCACAAACTTTGCCAAGGGAGCACTGGCACGTTTCTGCGCGACACAGGGCATCCAACTGGACTTAGCGTCCGTTGCCCACCCACAGTCAAATGGCCAGGTCGAGCGAGCAAACGGCCTCATCCTCTCCGGCATCAAGCCCTGACTGGTCGTACCACTGGAGCGCTCGGCTGGCTGCTGGCTCGACGAGCTGCCGGCTGTCCTCTGGAGTCTGCGTACTATCCCAAACAAGTCAACCGGCTTCACTCCGTTCTTCCTTGTATATGGTGCCGAGGCTGTCATCCCAACTGACATCGAGTTCGACTCGCCTCGGGTCACCATGTACACGGAGGCGGAGGCCAAGGAAGCGCGAGAAGACGGCGTCGACCTGCTGGAAGAAGGTCGGCTGTTAGTACTCCGCCGGTCCGCCATCTACCAGCAGGGTATCCGCCGTTACCACAACCAGAAGGTCAAGCCAAGATCCTTCCAAGAAGGCGACCTTGTGCTTCGGCTGATCTAGCGAATAGCCGGCCAGCACAAGCTCTCGGCCCCTTGGGAAGGCCCTTTCGTCGTCCGCAAGGCACTAGGCAATGACTCCTACTACCTGATCGATGCACAAAAACCAAGAGCACGCAAGAGGTATGATTCCGGCAAGGAGTCGGAACGACCATGGAACGCAAACCTCCTGAGAAGATTCTACAGTTGAAAGCAGTATGTATTAAAAGTTCTACCTGAAGTCAGACAAGTAGTGTGGCGGCACCCGAGCCCTCTCTTGTTGAAAGTCGCAGCTCGAAGAACCGACTGTCCGACTGGCAAGAGCCAAAGGCAGAAAGGATGCCCACATGAAAAACGGCTAAGGACTAACGAACTTATATAACAGAAGGACGGCCTCCAACCACGTCTATCGGTTGTCAAAACAGCCGTCTAGCCCGCCTCCCAGTCACTTCGCTATAATCCAACAAAGCTAGAGTACTTGCCCTCCCAACTGGCCAAGCACTTCTCCAGCCACAGATTACAGAGCAGCTGTCCGGCTGGGAAGGCGGCAACCAAGGGAGGGCGGCAAAGGAAACAACTGAAGGATGAAAAGCAAAGAACAGGGGAAAGCCAAATGCAAGCATAATTATATTTACACATAAGGCCCCCAACAGGCCGGCAGTCAATATAGTTCGAATACACCCCCAGTGGATGGAATTGTGCAAACTTAACAAAATACTGTTCCAAGAGTGGTAAAACAGGAAAGTAGAGGCAACAGACTAGACTAAGGGCGCAGCAGGGGAGCCGGGCTGGTCGGTGGAGACGGCGCCACCGGCTGGAGGAGTGGCTGGCTGGCGGGTCTCGGCTTGATCATCGCCGGCTGCAGGCGGTGCACCCACGCGTGCCTTGTTGCTGGAGGCACGGTCAAGCTGAGGTTGACCGGCCGCTCCACCATCTGGCGTGGCGTCTTCACCCTCCTCCTCCTCCTCCTCCTCGCCCTCGTCGCTGGAGTCGATCTCCTCCGCCGAGTCCTCGCCATCTACCGGGTTCAGCCCGAACCACTCCTCCGGCTGGGCAAGCCGTTGTCGTCCACCTCAGGAGCGAAGGTGCTGGTGTCGGTGTAGTCGGCAATCGCCGACGCCCGTTGGATGATAGCCGGCCGCGCCGGCTCTGGCTCCGTGTCGGCCTCCTGCCGCGAGGTGGCCAGCTGGTCCAGACTCAGCTCGGGATACCAGGCCTTGGCGAACTCCAGCGCCCGCCAAGCGCCAGACTGAGCCGCAGAAGCCTTCCAGGCCTCGAAGCGGCCGACCGCCACCTCCAGTCAGTCGGCAGTCCGACTGGGGGTGCGAGGAATCACCTCACCAGGCCAGAGAGTGGCCAACACCTGCGCCCCAACACGCTGAAGCCGGCGGCGCATGCGGTGAGCCGGCTGGAGGCGGGCTTGAATCGCCAAGAGCTGCTCCTCCAGCGACCGGCGAGCATTCGGCGCGATCTCGGCGCCAGCCTGTCTTCGTGCCTCGCGGTCGGCCTTGACGACCTGGTTGGCGGCAGTAGAGTAGCCAGGGAAGTACTCTGCGCAAGAAAGAAAGAGAAAGAAGAGCAAAAACACCAATTCAAAAAATGAGCCAAACGACAAGCGGCAAGCGAGGACGAAGAAGAGGGCGGCCTACCGTCAACCAAGTCTTCGATCTGGCCGTAGCCGTTGATCAGCGACTGCCTCGCTTCGGCCCAGCTGGCCGCCTTTGTCTCATATTCGGCTTGGAGGGCGGCCTCGCTGTCCTGCATCGCCTTCAGGGCCGTTTTGTGGCTCTTCTCCTGGTTGGCCAACCTCTTGGCCAGGCGGTCACGCTCCTGGGCCAAGGCATCAAACTCGGCCTCCTTAGCACGGAGGGCGGCCTGAGTCCCACCCAGCTGCTCCCTCAGCCGGCGTTGGCCGCTACAGGGATGGCAGAAAAGAAAAAGCAATAAGGAAGAAGTCGTCAAGGAAGATCAGACCCGACTGCTCGGCAGTCGGCCCGAATTCGGCGACTACACCCAGTGGGTGCGCTGACGCGCCCCCACGTGAGATAAAAGATGAAGCACTTACCCCGGCTCTCAGATAGATCAACATTCTTCTGGGTCAGCTCCCGAACCTGGGAGTTCAAGGCAGCCGCGCGGAGGTTGTGGTAGTCCTGCAAGTCAGGCAGAGAAGCGAGTAAGAACAAGATAGCAAAACAAAGCCCGCTAAGAAGTTCCAAGCCGCCTGCTCAGCAGCCGACTCAGAACTCGGGGACTACACCCAGTGGGTGCGCTGACGCGCCCCCACGGAAGAAACCAAGATCAAAAAAGCAAAAATAGGAAGACTAACCCGAATGGCCGCTCGTGTCGCAAGGAACTCGTCATTGTATTTCCTCGGCGCCGCGGCCTGGGACTGAAGCCAGTTCCGGACGTCCTGCGCCGCCACGTTCACCACGGCCGTCCCTCCACCCGGCGTCCACCCCGAGCTGGCGCTGGCCGCCTCCACGTCCCGGGCCGATGAGTCGGAGCCCGCGGCCTTCTGCGGGTCTGATGCGGCCTTCCCCGTGCGCTGGCGCGATGGCGACTAGACCACCAGGTCCGTCCTCGCGGCCGGCTTGCCCCCGGCCGATTGCGCAGGCGGCACGTGAGGCCGGCTGCCTTGAGCCGCCCCAGTCGGCGGGGCCGGTGCCGCCTCCCTCTTCGGGACGACGACGTCGTCCTCCCTCTCCAATCCTTGCTGGTCGCCGCCGGCTTCCTCTTGCGGGGGCTCCGGGACTTGGGGCGCCGCGACACGCAGAGGGGTGATGAGCAAGGCCCCCTCCGCTATTGTCGCAGCCGCAACCTCCGCTTGGACCTTGGCCGCTGCGTCGGCGTGCGCCTTCGCCGCCTCCTCCTCCTATGCCGCCTTGGCGGCAGCCGCCCTCAACTCCTCCACCTCCCGCTCCTCCCGCGCCTCCCGCGCGTTTTGCTCTGTCGCCGCCTGAAGCTCAGCGTGGGGGTCCACTCGGCGGGTGCTCCTGTATCCTCCCGGCGATCCAACGACGGAGGCGGTAGCAACCCGCTCAAGCGAAAGCGGAGCCCTGATTTTTGAGAAAGGGCAAGGATTCAGAAATCACCAAGGAAAGAAGAAAGAATGTACAAAGGAATATACACTTACGCCGACACCATCCGTGGCTGCTTCACCACCTTGCGGAAGCGGGCCGCCTTCGCGGCCGCCTCATCCCGCCTGGTCGCCGCCGCCCCGCCCTTGGGCTTCTTCGGCCGGCTGCCGAACAAGCCCGACGCGACACGACGCTTCTGCCCGCCGCCCCGAGCAGGCGGCGCGGCGGAGGAACCCGCGCCGTGGGCGGACGCCGGCTGGAGGTGTGGGACGATTTCTGCCTCGTCGTCATCCGGCCAGTCGTCGAAGCTGGCTCCCAGCCCGAAGCCGCCTGCTTCGCCACCGGCTTCGCCGCCACCCGCCTCGGTGTTTTCATCCATGGCGGCCGCCCCCAAGTCATGGTCTTCCAGGTCATGCTCCGCCCGGTCGGGGAGGAATCGGCGCTCCGCCTCCGACCCGGCTACAGGTCGAAGGAGAGGGCTCTGCCAAGGCGTGCCGACTGGTCAGAGACGGCCAAAAGGAACTCGGCGACAAAACTAAGACAAGAGGGAAAAAGAGAACATACCGTGGGCGGAGGATGTGCACGGGAATATGGCTCCTTGCCAAACCGCCACTCTGCGGAGAGCTTGCAGTTCGCAAGGTAATTCACCATATGGGCCACCTCGTCGTGCGGCATGTCCTTCGTGCACATCCGACTCGGATCGAGTTGGCCGCTCATCTGACATATCAGGTGAGGGCGGCTCTGAAGCGGAAGCACCCGGCGCGCGACGAAGGCGGACAGCAAGTCGGACCCAGTCAGGCCCTCCGACTGGATCATCACCCGCAGTCGGGCGACGGCCGCGGCTCCAGCCTGCAACAGCGTCACGGCCTGATAGGACCACTGGGGCCGCCTCCCAGTCGGCAGGACGGCTACATAAGCCGGCAAGTTGACGTAGTTGCCTTGTGGGGCGACGTTCTTCACGTAGAAATATGACTTCTGCCAGAGCTTGACCGACTGGATTAACATGATGACGGGGAAGGGGTTGTCGGCCGCCGGCCTCCGCATCGCGATGAAGGCGCTGCTCTGGGCCGGCACGCCCTGCATGCGGGTGCCCAGCTTAGATTGGAAGAACTCCCCCCAGAGCTCGAGGGTGGGGAGAACGCCAAGAAAGCCTTCGCACAAGGTGACGAAGGCGGACAGTAGCACGACCGTGTTCGGAGTGAGGTGGTGCGGCTGGAGTTGATAGAAGTCGAGGAAGGAGCAGAATAAAGCGCTCGCCGGCAAGCCGATGCCGCGCAGGAAATGCGAGTGGAAGACTACCAGCTCGCCTTCTTCCGGCTCCGGCGTGATCTCCTTCGCACGCGCGAGACGGACCCGCACCTGGTCCTTGCCGGGGAACCGCTGCATCTTGCGGAGGAACTCGATGTGGTCCATATGGACGTTGGAGCCGTCCCAGTCCCCGCCGTACTGCATGGTGGCGAGAGGCTGACAAGGAAGAGTGCGGCGGTGGAGAAAGCACGGCCCTGCGGCGGCAAAGCTGCGGGGCGGAGTCAAGATTGGTGGGACGGCACGGCGGCGAGTCACTGCTGCGAGGGAAAGCAGGAGGAAGAAGATGGCGGAGAGGAGAGGAGCGGGCGAGCGTCTGCCGCTTCCCCTCCTCCCCCTACTTATAGCCTCGTGCGGCGAAGCCCAGGAGGCGAGGCGTGGGGAGGAACGTGGGATTAACTGCGCCCACTCCCCCACGTCCCGCGATTATTGCGCCCTAACGGCATGCGGAAACTGCCGCCAGAAGACGTGCGGACAGCTTTGGGCCGCAAAGAATCCGCGCCTAGGCCTAGGCATAGGAGTGGTGGGCCCTCGGCCTGCGGCGACGTCTTGTCGCGCGCGTGGGTTGGCAGGCTCTTTTCAGCCAAGGGATGCCACGTGGTTCGCAGGCGGCGAGCGGCCGGCCCACAGCCCGGCGCATGCGCCAACAGACTCCCGCCTTCCGACTTTAAAAATTTCGCCAAGACGGCGCGCCCAACCGAAGCCGGCTCCGAGCTGCTGGCTCGTCAAGATAAGAAGCTAACCGAGCTTCTCGACCTCCTCTCAGCCTCGAAGCCCAACCAGCTTCGGGGACTACTGTCGGAGTAAATGGCCACGGGTAGCCAAACCGACTCCCCCTGGCTCTTCAAAAAATTATCAGGCCACTCAAGCCTTCAAGCATACAAAGCGTAGGGCCGCCTTCCCCCGGCCGGCTATCCCTAGGGCCGACTCCCAGAAGGCGACCCAGCCTCAGAAATCTCCCCCAAGAATGATACGAGATAGCCAGCTCCAGGGAGCCGGCCCCAAGAGGACCGACTCCCAGAAGCCGGCCATGAAGAAAGTCGACTCCCAGAAGCCGGCCATGAAGAAAGCCGGCTCCCAGAAGCCGGCCAAGACTGCACCCACTAAGACTGTACCCACATAACGGCGATAGGATGGGGCGTGGCCACAGTACAGCCCACTACCCCCGAATCCCAGAACAGGCATGGCCACAGGGCGCCGTACGGGCCAGCCATCCCCCGTCCGGCACGGCACTGTAGCCATGTTGGCCTCGATGTCACCCACGACAGGTGCTAGGATGGCCCGTAGGCGGCGGGCCCCTTTTGCCCGAGAGACACCCAAAGGCGGCCAGGCCTCCTCTAGTCGGCCAGGGGTGTGGCCGGCTCCCAATAGTCGGCTACCTCCCTCCCTCGAAGCATGTGCCTCATTAAGGAGACAAGACGAGGTAAGGCTGCAGTGAGAGCTCGCAAGGTGGCGACACTATAGCCACGCTTACCTCGACACATCTCTCGTCATCAGAGGCGAGGCAACAGTAACCAGCCGCTGACAAAGCCCCCAAGCGGTGGGGCCGGCCTGCCGGCCAAGAGGCCGGCAACCGGCGGGACCCACCAGTCGGCCGGCCCCAATGACCGGCGGAGAAGCCGGCGAGCATAGAAATTGACGGCTGGGACCCATGCCCAGCCGGATTACCATTGTACCCCTTGGGGGTAGGCCTATAAAAACCCCCCGGGACACCCATGCAAAGGGTTGATCTCATAGAATTCCACACACCACCTAGAGAGAAAAGGAGAGCTAGCCTCGCCCTTCTTCTTCCTCTAGCCAAATAGCTCAAGGAGCACTTGTAGCTACTTGTATTGATCTAGTGATCATGCGGAGACCCCGCAGAGCAGGACTAGGGGTGTTATCTCCACGGAGAGCCCCGAACCTGGGTAAGATCCGCCGGCGTGCATGTCTTCGCCTCATCCCGTTTCCAGGCACCGGCGATGTTTTACTGGCTCCCACAATGATAAGCCACCCATTGGCATATGTCGGACCTACCACCCAACAGATGGCGTCGACGTCGACGAGGCCACCAGTCAGAAGAAGGAGAACAAGAAGCGCAACAAGAATCGCAAGGATAAAGCAGTACTGGCCGTTGAGGGATCGGGCACGCCTAGTACCGGCAAGAAGGCTAAAGCCGAAGCCCCCGGCAAGGAAGTTGCCGCGTGCACTGACTGCCGGGAGGCTGTGGCTGCCGGGAAGGCTAGGAAAGGTGATGGGCCATATTGCAAGATTCATTGGACCAAAGGCCACGATCTCAAGTAATGTCATCAGGTTTAGCAGCTCATCAAGATGCAGAGGGCTGAATATGAGAAGTGTGATAAGGAAAAAGGTCAGAATGGCGTTGGCGGGAAGGGCCGAGGCGGTGAAGCAAATTGCCCCGGCAAGGCTCTTCAGAACCAAGGAAAACCAACCAGGGGCCGAGAGAAAGGAGATTGCAATTATGAAAGTGATGGAGGGGATGAGGAGGATACCAGCAAGCAGGAAGTAGAAGGCCACTAACGCCCTGTGCATTGACGGGGGTGCATCTCTGCACTCCTCTCACCGCCAACTTAAACGGTGGGAGCATGAGGTCAATGTCGTGGAGCCAGCGGCAAAGTCTCGGAAGCCGCTCAAGTGGTCACACACGCCCATCATCTTTGATGAAGAGGACCATCTTGACCGCACTACCGCGGTAGGATGCTTGTCGTTGTTGGTTTCATCAATGATCCGCAACCTCAAGGTCACAAAGATGTTGGTTGATGGTGGGGCCAGGTTGAATCTGATTTCCCCAAAGGTTATCAGCAAACTTCAGATAGCAAAGGAAGAACTCAAAGTCACGGGCACGTTTCAAGGAATCAACCCCGGTAGGAGTTATCCTAAGGGAAAGACCACGTTGCCAGTGACATTCGTCGGAGAGTTGAACTACTGGACTGAGAAGGTCGTGTTTGATGTGGCCGACTCTTGATAACCCTCAACTATAGGGATCGCAACAATTTTCGAGGGTAGAGTATTCAACCCAAATTTGTAGATTCGACACAAGGGGAGCCAAGGAATATTTGTAAGTATTAGTAGCTGAGTTGTCAATTCAACCACACCTGGAGATTAATTATCTGCAGCAAAGTGATCTGTAGCAAAGTAGTATGATAATTTTGGTAGAAGTAGCAACAACAATAGTGACGGCAATAGTGATAGCAGTGATTTTGTAGCAAGTGCAACAGTAACAATAGCAGTAGTAACTTAGCAAGAACAATATGTAGCAAAATTGTAGGCATTGGATCGGTGATTTGTTGGATGATATTCATCACGTGACACTTATAACCTAGGGCGATACGGCACTAGCTCCAGTACATAAATATAATGTAGGCATGTATTCCGTAAATAGTCATACGTGCTTATGGAAAGAACTTGCATGACATCTTTTTTCCTACCCTCCGTGGCAGCGGGGTCTTACTGGAAACTAAGGGATATTAAGGCCTCCTTTTAATAGAGAACCGGAACAAAGCATTAACACACAGTGAATACATGAACTCCTCAAACTACGGTCATCACTAGGAAGTGTCCCGACTACTGTCACTCCGGGGTTGCCGGATCATAACACGTAGTAGGTGACTATAACTTGCAAGATCGGATCTAGAACATAGATATAATGGTGATAACATAAACGGTTCAGATCTGCAATCATGGCACCCGGGCCCAAAGTGACAAGCATTAAGCATGGCAAAGTCACAGCAACATCAATCTCCGAACATAATGGATACTAGGAATCAAGCCCTAACAAAACTAACTTGACTACATGATGACTCTCATCCAACTCCTCACCGATCAGCGAGCCTACGAAGGAATTACTCACTCCCGGTGGGGAGCATCATGGAATTGGCGATGGAGAAGGGTTGGTGATGATGAAGATCGAAGATCCCCCTCTCCGGAGCCCCAAACAGACTCTAGATCTGGCCTCGCGATGAAGAACAGGAAACGGTGACGGCTCCATCTCGTGGAACGTGATAATTCTTTCTCCTTGATTTTTTTTCTAGAAAAATGTGATTTTATAGCGTCGGTTTCAGGGTCTGCGGGGCAACAGGTGGGGACAACCCACCTGGGCACGCCTGGAGGGGGAGGTTCACCCTGGTGGGTTGTACTCATGTAGGTGCCCCCCTCCGGTGGTTCTTGGCTCCAGTAATTCTCTTTTATTGTATAAAAATTCCTCACAAAGTTTCGTTCCATTCCGAGAACTTTTATTTCTGCATAAAAACAACACCATGGTAGTTCCGCTAAAAATAGCGTCAGTCCGGGTTAGTTTCATTCAAATCATGCAAATTAGAGTGCAAGACAACAGGAAAAGCATTAGGAAAAGTAGATACGGCGGAGACGTATCAACTCCCCCAAGCTTAAACCTTTGCTTGTCCTCAAGCAATTCAGTTGATAAACTGAAAGTGAAAAAGAAAAACTTTTACAAACTCTTTTGCTCTTGTTTGCATAAATAAGCTTAAACGGCACCTAGGTTTTCAGCCAAGATTATAACTAACCATGTCAACAATAACTCTTAGAAATTATATTAACTCATATCAATAACATAATCAGCTAGCGAGCAATAATAAGATATCTCAAACAACAACACATTGTCAAAACTACCATGATATAATATGACAATAGTGATATCTCGCTAGCCCTTTCTGAGACCGCAAAACATAAACGCAGAGCACTTCCAAAGTTCAAGCAGCGATGAAACACTGTAATTCATGGTAGAAATGATCCATTCATGATGCACCCAACATTAGCTACACACAATGCATAAGCATGACAGACGTGCTCTCAGGTTCTGGCGCTTATTTTAGAAGGTGATGACACAACATAAAAGTAAATAGATAGTCCCTTCGCAGAGGGAAGCAATGATTTGAAGAGGTGCCCGAGCTCAAGTTTCTAAAATAGAGGTAAATGATATTTTGAGAAATGCACCCTTCTTGTTTACTTCACGACCATCAGTTATCCATATCTTCCATGCTAAACATGTTAGCGGCGGTTCCCAAGCGATAAAGTAATGGTTATTACTCCATAGGAGTTTTTGTTTGATTATTTGTGAGCTCTTTTTACAATTTGGGACTGGGAATTCCTATTACTACCTCCCTTCTCGTGCAATGGCGAGTGAATAAACACTCATCCTGAGAATAACCAGCTTAGCACGGAAGATACTGACTACCTCCTGTCGCTCTATGAACAATCCAGGCACACAAAAAGGATATTTATTTGAAGTTTTTTAGAGGTGTCACATGCAAATTTACTTAGGACGGCAGGGTAATACCGCATATAGGTAGATATGTTACACTCATCTAGAATGACTTGGGTTTAGGGTTTTTGATGTACAAGTAGAGTTCCCACTTAGTACAGGCGAAGGCTAGCAAATAGGTTGAAAAGTGGCCAGCTATAGAGCAACAACGGTCATGAACATGCATTATGCATAAGTAACATTGGATACTAGCATGAGTAGGATATGAACACCATGAACA
Source organism: Triticum aestivum (assembly GCF_018294505.1). Taxonomy (NCBI): domain Eukaryota; kingdom Viridiplantae; phylum Streptophyta; class Magnoliopsida; order Poales; family Poaceae; genus Triticum; species Triticum aestivum. The sequence continues at coordinate 280,188,650 of NC_057814.1, read as the reverse complement.
TAAATATCATAGAGGCTATGTTGGTTTTGATTCAATTACATGCATGAACATGTGCCAAGTCAAGCCACTTGAACATTCAGAGGAGGATACCATATCATCATACTACATCACAATCATTTTAACGCAATGTTGACATCCAAGATAAATCATTATCCACTCATAGCTACTTATGCATGGCATGAGAAACTATAATCTCTAATTGTCATTGCAAACATGTTTGATCAAAATAGGCTAAATCATGGATACTAGTTTAAACATATTTACAAAAACAGAACAAGTTGAGTTCATAGTGGTTTCTCTCTGCCACGGCCTGTTCATCAAATATAGTCATTATTGCCTTTCACTTGCACGACCGAACGATATGAAAATAATAATAGTGCAAGAGTGCCGTGGACCAAGCTGGAATCTGCAAACATTTTATTCAAAAGGAGAAGACAAGGTAATATAGGCACTTTGTTAGATCAACAATAATGCATATGAGAGCTACTCAACAGTTTCATCGTGGTCTTCTCCTCTGTACGACAAAAAAAAAATTCAGAGAAACACACTGAAGTATTTTTGGATTTTTTGGTTTTCTTGTAAGAAAGCAACTTAAAGAAAGAAAATTAAAAACCAGAAAACTATTTACACGGGAGAGCTCCCAACGAGCAAAAGAAGAACAAGGAAATCTTTCTGGGTTTTCTTTTTAGTGGTACAACAATTTAAACTTGGAAGAAAAACCGAAAAGAAGAAGAAAATATTTTTGGATTTTATCAAAGTTTTTCAAACACACAAGAAGAAAGCGAGAAAATAAATTTAGTCTGGATGATACAATGGAAAAGTGTGGACACCGACAACGGAAAAATGAAATGTGTGTAGAAGGATGTAGTGTCAGTGGAAATACGTACTCCCCCAAGCTTAGGCTTTTGGCCTAACTTGGTAATCACCAGTCGAAGAAACCATGGGGTCCTATGTTGAAATGCTGAGGAGCGGGAACCTATGGATCCCACTGCTGAGGCTCCGCCTGTGCTGCAGCTAGGTTGTTCCGGTAGGCGGCGATGTTCTTAGGCATAATTCTGTATCCACCCCTGGCAATAGGATCAAACAAAGCAGGTGCAGGCAATGGAATAACATCACGAGTGTCCACACTGAAAACTAAGTTATAAGGAACATCCATAGTATCATTCTCTCTATCAATAAGGTGGTGATCTGCCATAGCTGCACGATCTAGGTAAACCATGGGCAAATGATAATCATGCTAGCGTGTCTGAACATTAAAGTGAGTCACTAAGCAAGTATCGTAAATACCACCATGTATTTTGCCCTTGGATCTGTTAATGTGGAGGCGACGTGCCACAATAGCTCCCAAGCTATAAGTGTTGTCGCCGTAAAGTGCACGACGTAAAACAGCAAAATCTAGAGCACTAAGTGCAACTACCTTCTCTCTAGCAAGTAAACACTTCGCAATAAATACAGCAAAATAATGCACAGCAGGAAAGTGCAAGCTAGTGGCGGTAACACGCGACACCCCTCTCTTATCCCCCACTATTAGAGTGCGGTAAAAACCATCAAACTCAGCGGGCCTAGGCTCTACTAAACTCCCATCAGAAGGGGTCATGGATATGTCACAAAATTCAGTAAGTGGTATCTGATGGGTTTCAGCATATAAATTAAACTCCACCGCATGAGTATTATTCCTAGGAAGGAAATTAAAACTTTGCACAAGGAATTTGTGAGGACATGATACTATTCACATTCAGCTGCGATGAAGTCGGTGAGGCCGGCATTAGCAGCATTGTGCAAACTCCTGAAGGATTCCGGCCCATTCCATGAACGGGTTATGCGGCCATTCGCACGGCCGTACCTCCGCCATTCTCCGGGTATGGAGATCACTATAAGATGACTCCCCAATCACTCCCTTGGAGTTCTTCTTGGAAGGAAACTTCCTAATGATACTCATCTTTTTCCTATGAACAAAATTCTGAAATATTTAGTCAACAAATTTTTCTCAACAAAACTTCACAAGATTGAAAGCAACTACTCATAGGGATGCATAGAGGCCATAGCAAGCATTCAAACTACTTAGAACTCTAAGAATTCAACATGCAAGCTCATCTACAGCAGCACCAGGAGCAACTAATTATTCAAAATATAAACCACTAAAGCAAAAACTAATTGGACCGACAGAGTATTCACATACCAAGCAACAATCCCCCGAAACAGTTTCGGAAACGGAGCTTCGAGCAAAGAGATTGAAATCCGTGGGTTTGGGAGTAAGAACGCGCGAGAGAGAGAGCAATGATGATTTTTTTCTGGAGGTAGGTGCTGATGTGGGATGAAGAGATAAGTGAGGGGCCCGCGTGGGGACCACAATCCACCAGGGTGTGTCTGGGGGTCCTGGTGCGCCCAGGTGGGTTGTGCGCAGCTGGTGCACCACCCTCGGATATTATTTGCACCAAAAATTCTTAAATATTCAGAAAATCATATTAAATTTTTAGAGCATTCTGAGAACTTTTATTTTTGGGTCATTTTTTATTGCACGGGAAATTCAGAAAAGAGGCAAAACATGGCATTTTACTTTATTTAACTAATAAAAACAGAAAATAAAAGGTAGGGACAGAAGGTAGTGCTCACTAAATTCATCAACTTCATACCTCTAAAAAATGATCCATTAATAAGGTTGATCAAGTCTTATTAACTACCACTTTCGATTAGCATGAAACCGAAGAACTTTCATAAATCACTAAGTTACCTCAATGGGGATATGAATGTCCCCAATGATAAGCATTTCATATTTCTTTTTAACAGTAGGTAGAGGTATTTGAAAACTTCCAATAGTGTTTGTCAGAGATTTTTCAATAACATTAATACCATTCACTTGGAGTTGTTTCTGTGTCGTATGCTCATTACCATTGATATGAAAAGTGATGTTGCTTTTATTGCAATCAATAATAGCCCCTGCAGTATTCAAGAAGGGTCTACCAAGGATAATCGACATGTTGTCGTCCTCGGGCATCTCAAGTATAACAAAGTCAGTCAAAATAGTAATATCAGCAACAACAAGGGGTACATCCTCACAAATATTGATAGGTATGGTAGTTGATTTGTAGACCATTTGCAAAGATATTTCAGTGGCTGTGAGTTTATTCAAATCAAGTCTTTTATATAAAGAGAAAGGCATAACACTAACACTAGCTCCCAAATCGCACAAAGCAGTTTTCACATAATTTCTTTTGATGGAGCAAGATATAGTTGGTATTCCCAGATCTCCAAGTTTTTTAGGTACTCCATCTTTAAAAGTATAATTAGCAAGCATGGTGGAGATTTCCGCTTCCGGTATTTTTATCTTATTAGTGATGATGTCTTTCATGTACTTTGCATAAGGAGGCATTTTTAAGATATCAGTCAAGCGAGTACGCAAAAAGGCTGGCCTCAGCATTTTAGTAAAGCATTCAAATTCTTCATCATCTTTATTTTTAGTTCACTTCGGTGGAAATGGCATAGGTTTTTGAACCCATGGTTCTCTTTCCTTACCATGTTTTCTAGCAACAAAGTCTCTTTTATCATATCTTTTATTCTTGGGTTGTGGGTTATCAAGATCAACTCCTAGTTCTATCTCAACATAATTGTCTGGTTCTTTATTATTTGCTTGAGTATCTTCACGAACCTCATCATTATATTTTTCATTATCAGAAGGTGAGTGTTCACTACCAGATTCAGTTTCAGAATCAGAGATAGAAACTTCATTATCATTATCAGGAGGTTTTTCTACTTCGGGTTCACTAGAGGCATGCAAAGTCCTATCATTTCTCTTCTTATTTTTCTTTTTAGATGGACTACATGCATCAGTGTTAACCCTTTGAGAGTCTTGTTCAATTCTTTTTGGGTGTCCCTCAGGATAAAATGGTTCCTGAGTCATCCTACCTCCTCTATTCATTACTCTAACAGCATGATCATTGATATTATTATTCATTTCATCTAACAACTCTTTTTGAGATTTAGCAACTTCTTCTAACCGAGTTTGAACCATAGAAGAATGCTTCCCCACACCTCTAACATCATTTGAGATTCTAAATAACAAGTCACTCAAGCGAGCAATCATATCAGAATTGTATTTCAATTGTTTCTTAACATTTGGATTGAAGTGATCTTTCTTTCTAATGTAATTTTCAAACTCATAAAGGCATTGGCTAGGGTGCATATTGTGAGGATTATCATTATCATTGAATTTTATTAGAGAACTTACCTCTACCACCTTAGGTGGTGGTGGTGTATCAATGTCATACCCTGGCTAAATAGGGATGATAGACTATTCATATCAACATGGAATTCCTTATTTTTCGGGAGCCCATTCGGACAGAACTCCAAAGTTAAGCGTGCTCAGCTTGGAATAGTTTCAGGATGGGTGACTGACCGGGAAGTTGCTCCCGGGTGTGCACGAGTGAGGACAAAGTGCGCAGAAAATACTAGTATTGATATGTCGGGCTAGTCTAGATCCTGCCAGGAGTAACGACCACCGGCGGGTGTGTCCGGGGCGTTACAATCAAGCCCATCTATTTCTTCAATAGGAGGTAAATTTTTGACTTCCTCAGCTTTAATACCTTTTTCTCTCATAGATTTCTTTGCCTCTTGCATATCTTTAGGACTGAGATATAAGATACCCCTCTTCTTTAGAGTGGGTTTAGGCGGTGGTTCAGGAGGAGTCCAATCATCATAATTTTTCAATATGTTATTCAATAATTCTTCAGCTTGCCCAATAGTTCGTTCCCTGAAAACACAATCAGCACAACTATGTAGGAAATCCCTAGAAGCATCGGTTAGTCAATTATAAAGATATCAAGTATTTAATTTTTCTTAAGAGGATGATCAGGCAAAGCATTAAACAATTGGAGAAGCCTCCCCCAAGCTTGTGGGAGACTCTCTTCTTCAGTTTGCACAAAGTTAAATATTTCCTATAAGGCACGTTGTTCTTACGAGTAGGGAAATATTTTTCAGAGAAGTAATAAACCATATCCTGGGGACTATGCACACAACCAGGAGCAAGAGTATTGTACCAAGCTTTAACATCACCCTTTAGAGAGAACGGAAATAATTTGAGAATATAGTAATAGCAAATTTTCTCAGCATGAGCAAAAAGGGTGGCGATGTCATTCAACTTAGTAAGATGTGCCACAACAGTTTCAGTTTCATAACCATGGAAAGGATCAGATTCAACAAAAGTAATTAACTCTGGGTCGACAGAGAATTCATAATTCTTATCATCAATAAAGATAGGTGAAGTAGCAAACTTAGGATCACATTTCATTTTAGCATTCAAAGATATTTCTTTATACTTGCATAATAATTTCTCTAGATCATCTTATCCTATAAGCAAGAATATCTCTAGTTGCCTCCTCACCTGTAACATAGCCTTCCGATACCGTTGGCAATTCATATCTAGGAGGGCTAGTTCTAATAGGTGTTTCAAGATTTTCAGTTTCAAGTTCTTCATCAGTTTCAACAATTTCACCAGTTTCAGCATTCTCAAAAGCTTTAGTTGTAGCAAGTTGTGCATCAAGAAATTCACCTAGTGGTACACTATCATCAAGCAAGGTACTAGCATCATCCTAAGCATCATTCATAGCAGATGTAGCATCTGTTGGAAATATGCCCTAGAGGCAATAATAAAATGGTTATTATTATATTTCCTTGTTCATGATAATTGTCTATTGTTCATGCTATAATTGTGTTATCCGGAAATCGTAATACATGTGTGAATACATAGACCACAACATGTCCCTAGTGAGCCTCTAGTTGACTAGCTCGTTGATCAACAGATAGTCATGGTTTCCCGACTATGGACATTGGATGTCATTGATAACGGGATCACATCATTAGGAGAATGATGTGATGGACAAGACCCAATCCTAATTATAGCACAAAGATCGTGTAGTTCGTTTGCTAGAGCGTTTCCAATGTGAAGTATCATTTCCTTAGACCATGAGATCGTGTAACTCCCGGATACCGTAGGAGTGCTTTGGGTGTACCAAACGTCACAACGTAACTGGGTGACTATAAAGGTGCACTACGGGTATCTCCGAAAGTGTCTGTTGGGTTGGCACGAATCGAGACTGGGATTTGTCACTCCGTATGACGGAGAGGTATCTCTGGGCCCACTCGGTAATGCATCATCATAATGAGCTCAATGTGACTAAGGAGTTAGCCACGGGATCATGTGTTACGGTACGAGTAAAGTGACTTGCCGGTAACGAGATTGAACAAGGTATTGGGATACCGACGATCGAATCTCGGGCAAGTAACGTACCGATTGACAAAGGGAATTGTATACAGGATTGATTGAATCCTCGACATCGTGGTTCATCCGATGAGATCATCGTGGAACATGTGGGAGCCAACATGGTTATCCAGATCCCGCTGTTGGTTATTGACCGGAGAGCCGTCTCGGTCATGTCTGCATGTCTCCCGAACCTGTAGGGTCTACACACTTAAGGTTCGGTGACGCTAAGGTTGTAGAGATATTAGTATGCGGAAACCCGAAAGTTGTTCGGAGTCCCGGATGAGATCCCAGACGTCACGAGGAGTTCCGGAATGGTCCGGAGGTGAAGAATTACATATAGGAAGTCCAGTTTCGGCCATCGGGAAAGTTTCGGGGGTTATCGGTATTGTACCGGGACCACCGGAAGGGTCCCGGGGGTCCACCGGGTGGGGCCACCTATCCCGGAGGGCCCCATGGGCTGAAGTGGGAGGGGAACCAGCCCCTGGTGGGCTGGTGCGCCCCCCATGGGCCTCCCCCTGCGCCTAGGGTTGGAAACCCTGGGGGTGGGGGGCGCCCCACCTGGCTTGGGGGCAAGTTTCCCCCCTTGGCCGCCGCCCCCCAATGTAGATGGGATCCCAGGGCCGGCGCCCCCCCAGGGGGCCTATATATAGTGGGGGGAGGGAGGGCAGCAGTACCCTAGCCCCTGGTGCCTCCCTCTCCCTCCCGCTTGCGCTTGGCGAAGCCCTGCCGGGATCCCCGCTACTTCCACCACCACACCGTCGTGCTGCTGGATCTCCATCAACCTCTCCTTCCCCCTTGCTGGATCAAGAAGGAGGAGATGTCACTGCTCCGTACGTGTGTTGAACGCGGAGGTGCCATCCGTTCGGCGCTCGGTCATCGGTGATTTGGATCACGATGAGTACGACTCCATCAACCCCGTTCACTTGAACGCTTCCGCTCGCGATCTACGAGGGTATGTAGATGCGCTCCTTCCTTCTCGTTGCTAGTAAACTCCATAGATGGATCTTGGTGATGCGTAGAAAATTTTAAATTTCTGCTACGATCCCCAACAGTGGCATCATGAGCCAGGCCTATGCGTAGTTACTATGCACGAGTAGAACACAAAGCAGTTGTGGGCATAGATGTTGTCAATTTTTCTTGCCACTACTAGTCTTATCTTGTTTCGGCGGTATTGTGGGATGAAGCGGCCCAGACCGACCTTACACGTACGCTTACGTGAGACAGGTTCCACCGACTGACATGCACTAGTTGCATAAGGTGGCTAGCAGGTGTCTGTCTCTCCCGTATCACGTTGTGGTTTTACGTAGGTAAGAAACGTTCTTGCTAGAAACCTATAGAAGCCACGTAAAAACTTGCAGCAACAATTAGAGGACGTCTAACTTGTTTTTGCAGCATGTGCCTTGTGATGTGATATGGCCAAAAGGATGTGATGAATGAGATATATGTGATGTATGAGATTGATCATGTTCTTGTAATAGGAATCACGACTTGCCTGTCGATGAGTATGACAACCGGCAGGAGCCAGAGGAGTTGTCTTTTATTTTTGTATGACCTGCGTGTCATTGAATAACGCCATGTAAATTACTTTACTTTATTGCTAAACACGTTAGCCATAGAAGTAGAAGTAATCGTTGGCGTGACAACTTCATGAAGACACGATGATGGAGATCATGGTGTCATGCCGGTGACGAAGATGATCATGGCGCCCCGAAGATGGAGATCAAAGGAGCAAAATGATATTGGCCATATCATGTCACTATTTGATTGCATGTGATGTTTATCATGTTTTACATCTTATTTACTTAGAACGACGGTAGTAAGTAAGATGATCCCTTATAATAATTTCAAGAAAGTGTTCCCTCTAACTGTGCACCGTTGCGAAGGTTCGTTGTTTCAAAGCACCACGTGATGATCGGGTGTGATAGATTCTAACGTTCGCATACAACGGGTGTTGACGAGCCTAGCATGTACATACATGGCCTCGGAACACACGCAATACACTTAGGTTGACTTGACGAGCCTAGCATGTACAGACATGGCCTCGGAACACGGAAGACCGAAAGGTCGAGCATGAGTCGTATAGAAGACACGATCAACATGACGATGTTCACCGATCTTGACTAGTCCGTCTCACGTGATGATCGGACACGGCCTAGTTAACTCGGATCATGTTTCACTTAGATGACTGCAGGGATGTCTATCTGAGTGGGAGTTCATTGAATAATTTGATCAGATGAACTTAATTATCATGAACTTAGTCTAAAATCTTTACAATATGTCTTGTAGATCAAATGGCCCACGTTGCCCTCAACTTCAACGCGTTCCTAGAGAATACCAAGCTGAAAGATGATGGCAGCAACTATACGGACTGGGTCCAGAACCTGAGGATCATCCTCATAGCTGCCAAGAAAGATTATGTCCTAGAAGCACCGCTAGGTGAAGCACCCATCCCAGAAAACCATGACGTTATGAACGCTTGGCAATCACGTGCTGATGATTACTCCCTCGTTCAGTGCGGCATGCTTTACAGCTTAGAACCGGGGCTCCAAAAGCGTTTTGAGAAACATGGAGCATATGAGATGTTCGAAGAGCTGAAAATGGTTTTCCAAGCTCATGCCCGGGTCGAGAGATATGAAGTCTCCGACAAGTTCTTCAGTTGTAAAATGGAGGAAATAGTTCTGTCAGTGAGCACATACTCAAATTGTCTGGGTTACACAACCGCATGTCTCAGCTGGGAGTTAATCTCCCGGATGACGCGGTCATTGACAGAATCCTTCAGTCGCTTCCACCAAGCTACAAGAGCATTGTGATGAACTTCAATATGCAGGGGATGGAAAAGACCATTCCTGAGGTATATTCAATGCTGAAATCAGCGGAGGTGGAGATCAAAAAGGAACATCAAGTGTTGATGGTGAATAAAACCACTAAGTTCAAGAAAGGCAAGGGTAAGAAGAACTTCAAGAAGGACGGCGAGGGAGTTGCCGCGCCCGGTAAGCCAGTTGCCGGGAAGAAGTCAAAGAATGGACCCAAGCCTGAGACTGAGTGCTTTTATTGCAAGGGAAGTGGTCACTGGAAGCGGAACTGCCCAAATACTTAGCGGACAAGAAGGCCGGCAACACCAAAGGTATATGTGATATACATGTAATTGATGTGTACCTTACCAGTACTCGTAGTAGCTCTTGGGTATTTGATACCGGTGCGGTTGCTCATATTTGTAACTCAAAACAGGAGTTGCGGAATAAGCGGAGACTGGCGAAGGACGAGGTGACAATGCGCGTCGGGAACGGTTCCATGGTCGATGTGATCGCCATCGGCACGCTGCCTCTACATTTACCTACGGGATTAGTTTTAAACCTCAATAATTATTATTTAGTGCCAGCTTTGAGCATGAACATTGTATCAGGATCTCGTTTAATTTGAGATGGCTACTCATTTAAATCCGAGAATAATGGTTGTTCTATTTATATGAGAGATATGTTTTATGGTCATGCCCCGCTGGTCAATGGTTTATTCTTAATGAATCTCGAACGTGATGTTACACATATTCATAGTGTGAATACCAAAAGATGTAAAGTTGATCACGATAGTCCCACATACTTGTGGCACTGCCGCCTTGGTCACATTGGTGTCAAGCGCATGAAGAAGCTCCATGCAGATGGACTTTTGGAGTCTCTTGATTACGAATCATTTGACACGTGCGAACCATGCCTCATGGGTAAGATGACCAAGACTCCGTTCTCCAGAACAGTGGAGCGAGTAACCAACTTATTGGAAATCATACATACTGATGTGTGCGGTCCAATGAGTGTTGAGGCTCGCGGTGGCTATCGTTATGTTCTCACTCTCACTGATGACTTAAGTAGATATGGGTATGTCTACCTAATGAAACACAAGTCTGAGACCTTTGAAAAGTTCAAGGAATTTCAGAATGAGGTGGAGAATCAACGTGACCGAAAGATAAAGTTCTTACAATCAGATCGTGGGGGAGAATATTTAAGTCACGAATTTGGTACACACTTAAGGAAATGTGGAATAGTTTCACAACTCACGCCGCCTGGAACACCTCAGCGAAATGGTGTGTCCGAACGTCGTAATCGCACTCTATTGGATATGGTGCGATCTATGATGTCTCTTACCGATCTACCGCTCCCATTTTGGGGCTATGCTTTAGAGACAGCCGCATTCACTTTAAATAGGGCTCTGTGGAAATCCGTTGAGACAACACCGTATGAATTATGGTTTGGGAAGAAACCTAGGCTATCGTTTCTAAAAGTTTGGGGATGCGATGCTTATGTCAAGAAACTTCAACCTGAAAAGCTCAAACCCAAGTCGGAGAAATGTGTCTTCATAGGATACCCCAAGGAAACCATTGGGTATACCTTCTACCTCAGATCCAAAGGCAAGATCTTTGTTGCCAAAAACGGGTCCTTTCTGGAGAAAGAGTTTCTCTTGAAAGAATTGAGTGGGAGGAAAGTGGAACTTGATGAGGTGATAGTCACCCCTTCCGAACCGGAAAGTAGCGCAGCGCGGGAAGATGTTCCTGTGGTGCCTACACCGACTGGGGAGGAAGTTAATGATGATGATCATGAAGCTTCGGATCAAGTTACCGCTGAACTTCGTAGGTCCACAAGGACACGTTCCACACCAGAGTGGTACGGCAACCCTGTCCTGGAAATCATGTTGTTAGACAACGGTGAACCTTCGAACTATGAAGAAGCGATGGCGGGCCCGGATTCCAACAAATGGCTTGAAGCCATGCAATCCGAGATAGGATCCATGTATGAAAACGAAGTATGGACTTTGACTGACTTGCCCGATGATCGGCGAACCATAGAAAATAAATGGATCTTTAAGAAGAAGACAGACGCGGATGGTAATGTGACCATCTATAAGGCTCGACTTGTCGCTAAGGGTTATCGACAAGTTCAAGGGGTTGACTACGATGAGACTTTCTCACCCGTAGCAAAGCTGAAGTCCATCCGAATCATGTTAGCAATTGCCGCATTCTATGATTATGAGATATGGCAAATGGACGTCAAAACGGCATTCCTTAACGGCTTTCTTAAGGAAGAATTGTATATGATGCAGCCGGAAGGTTTTGTCGATCCTAAGAATGCTAACAAGATATGCAAGCTCCAGCGCTCCATCTATGGGCTGGTGCAAGCATCTCGGAGTTGGAACATTCGATTTGATGAGATGATCAAAGCGTTTGGGTTTACGCAGACTTATGGAGAAGCCTGTGTTTACAAGAAAGTGAGTGGGAGCTCTGTAGCATATCTCTTATTATATGTGGATGACATACTATTGATGGGAAATGATATATAATTCTTGGAAAGTATAAAGGCCTACTTGAATAAGTGTTTTTCAATGAAGGACCTTGGAGAAGCTGCTTATATATTAGGCATCAAGATCTATAGAGATAGATCAAGACGCCTCATTGGTCTTTCACAGAGTACGTACCTTGACAAGATATTGAAGAAGTTCAATATGGATCAGTCCAAGAAGTGGTTCTTGCCTGTATTGCAAGGTGTGCAATTGAGCACGGCTCAATGCCCGACCACGACAGAAGATAGAGAAAAGATGAGTGTCATCCCCTATGCCTCGGCCATAGGGTCTATTATGTATGCCATGCTGTGTACCAGACCGGATGTAAACCTTGCCGTAAGTTTGGTAGGAAGGTACCAAAGTAATCCCGGCATGGAACACTGGACAGCGGTCAAGAATATCCTGAAGTACCTGAAAAGGACTAAGGATATGTTTCTCGTATATGGAGGTGACGAAGAGCTCGTCGTAAAGGGTTACGTCGACGCTAGCTTCGACACAGATCTGGATGACTCTAAGTCACAAACCGGATACGTGTATATATTGAATGGAGGGGCAGTAAGCTGGTGCAGTTGCAAGCAAAGCGTCGTGGCGGGATCTACATGTGAAGCGGAGTACATGGCGGCCTCAGAGGCAGCACAAGAAGCAATCTGGATGAAGGAGTTCATTACCAACCTAGGGGTGATTCCCAATGCGTCGGGCCCGATGACTCTCTTCTGTGACAACACTAGAGCTATTGCCCTTGCCAAGGAGCCCGGGTTTCACAGGAAGACCAGGCATATCAAGCGTCGCTTCAACTCCATTCGTGAAAGTGTTCAAAATGGAGACATAGATATTTGTAAAGTACATACGGACCTGAATGTAGCAGATCCGTTGACTAAACCTCTCCCTAGAGCAAAACATGATCAACACCAAAACACTATGGGTGTTCGATTCATCACAATGTAACTAGATTATTCACTCTAGTGCAAGTGGGAGACTGTTGGAAATATGCCCTAGAGGCAATAATAAAATGGTTATTATTATATTTCCTTGTTCATGATAATTGTCTATTGTTCATGCTATAATTGTGTTATCCGGAAATCGTAATACATGTGTGAATACATAGACCACAACATGTCCCTAGTGAGCTTCTAGTTGACTAGCTCGTTGATCAATAGATAGTCATGGTTTCCTAACTATGGACATTGGATGTCATTGATAACGGGATCACATCATTAGGAGAATGATGTGATGGACAAGACCCAATCCTAAGCATAGCACAAAGATCGTGTAGTTCGTTTGCTAGAGCTTTTCCAATGTTAAGTATCATTTCCTTAGACCATGAGATCATGCAACTCCCGGATGCCGTAGGAGTGCTTTGGGTGTACCAAATGTCACAACGTAACTGGGTGACTATAAAGGTGCACTACGGGTATCTCCGAAAGTGTCTGTTGGGTTGGCACGAATCGAGACTGGGATTTGTCACTCCGTATGACGGAGAGGTATCTCTGGGGCCACTCGGTAATGCATCATCATAATGAGCTCAATGTGACTAAGGAGTTAGCCACGGGATCATGCGTTACGGTACGAGTAAAGTGACTTACCGGTAACGAGATTGAACAAGGTATTGGGATACCGACGGAAAAAACAGTGGTAGAAGCAAGGGCGAGGAAAATATCGGGGAGTTCCCGGTTACGGTGGGTGGTCGGGGGCCGAGCGATGCGTGTTTCTCTTGTACACATACGCGCGTGGGTGCGAGGCGTTGGGCTCTAACTAAACCTGAGCGAGGCGTTGGGGTTTAACTGAACCTAAGCGATTGCACTGCAGGCTACGCGTTACTGAACCCGAGCGATCCATCGATGGCTGTTAACTGAACCCGATCGAGCGATTGCTTCGCTACTGCTGCTAACTAAAGCCGATCGAACCTGCTGCCTCTTGATGAACAGTGAGCGTTGCTGGGAGGGTTGCATGAACAGTTCCTGGTGGGGGTGGATGAATAGAACCCCGTGGTAGTGGAGGCCGTTGCCGCTGGATGAACAGGACCCTGATTGATCGAGCCAGTTGGGGGTGGATGAACAGGACCCCGTGGAGGGCTGGATGAATAGGACCCCATGGAGGGCTGGTTGAACAGTAGCCGGTGGAGGGCTGGATGAACAGTAGCCCATGGAGGGGTGGCCGAACAGGACCCCGTGGAGAGGGCTGGTTGAACAGTATCCGGTGTTGGAGCGGTGGAGGCTGGATGAACCGGAGCCCGTGGATGAACAGTCGCTGGTGATGGCCGGAGGAGGTCGACAGTGGATGAACAGTAGCCCGTGGAGACAGTCGACGGTGGATGAACAGTAGCCCGTGGAGGCAGTCGACGGTGGAGATGAACAGTATCCCGTGGAGTCCCATTTTGTGGTACACCACACCCCTCCCGATGAACAGGACCCCCGTTTCGACTGTAGCGCTCCAACACAAGTCTGTTTCCTCCGTTTTCTGGTACGCCACACCCCTCCCGATCAACAAGACCCCGTTTCGACCGTAGGAGGTCCAAGAGAAGTCCATTTCATCCATTTTGCGGTAGGCCAGACCCCTCCTGATGAACAGGATCCCGTTTCGACCGTGGCCGGTCGAACACAAGGCCATTTCCTCTGTTCTACGGTACGCCAGGCCTCGTTTAGATTGGCTGTTCTGTCCAAGCCGGTTAGTTCCCGATGAACTTGACGTATTCTGTTGCCTCCCGATGAAAATGACGCATTCCGTTGCCTCCCCATGAACACGACGACGACGCAGTTTCTCCGTTCCGACCCAGCCATGTACATGAGCCCTGGCCGTACGTATGCGCGAGTAGGCGTTGGAGACCCAGCTCGTATGTACGCACGTGGTCGTATTTTTTGGCGTGTGGCTGTATGTACGTGTACACGGTTTAGACGGGACAGCCTGAACTGCTACGTGGGGGGCTCTACTTTGACATGTGCTGCTACTTACTCGGCCATGGTTCATACTTGCAGGGAGACAGATGGACCAGTATGTACATACGTGTTCCGACAAGACAGGCAACGGTACGTACGCTTCGACCGGGTGGGTCCTAGCTGTCAGGGAGGATAAGGGCGCACTTCCTTGTGTGCGAAGATATAGCTGCTAGGTCCCAGCTATCAGGGGGGTATGTTTTTTGCCCGTAATAAGGACACACTTCCTTGCGTGCGAAGATGTAGATGGTGGGTCCCAGCAGTCAGGGGGAGAAAACATTATTTTTCAGGGTAAAAAGGATGCAGTTGCATGCATGTGTCCATGGGCGTGGTGCGTCCCCACTGTCAGCCTCTCACGTACAGTCATCTTCTGATGACTCTCGTTTGTTGACCACGTAGACCACACCGTGACGAGCGCACCAGGGCCGGTGGACGACGGCGAGGCCCCAGACTAGAACGACCCAGAGATGGGGAAGACGCGGAAGTGGAGTCGCAGATGGAGAGGAGTGGGAAACTTGACTGGTTCTGGTGCGCGGCAGCATTGCCGTCCACAGGAGACATGAGCAGGAATAGAGGTTGAAGAAGGAGCATGGCTGTTGGATTAACATCCAACGGTCCAGCTGCTAGAATCATTTGTTGATTAAGTTAACAAAGCCCTGCGTACACGTCTGCTTAGTAGGCCCACAAGTCAGCCACCAAATCTGCCGGGTCCTAGCTGTCATCAGGAGGAATATTTTTTTCGCATAACAAGGAGGCACTTCCTTTCGTGCGAAGATACAGCCGGTGGGTCCCAGCTGTCAGGGGGAGGAAACAGCTTAATAAGGAGGAACTTTCCTTGTGTGCAACCATGGACCTCGTGGGTCCCAGCCGTCAAGCTCTCCACGTACAGCCCTCTTCTGATGACTCTCATTTGTTGACCACACCGCGCCGAGTGCAGTGAGGCGGTGGACGACGGCGAGGCCCCAGACTGGAACGACCCGGAGATGGGGAAGACGCGGCAGTGGAGTCGCAGACGGAGAGGAGTGGGAAACTAGACTGGTTTGGGTGCAGGGTGGGCCTACACTCGGCAGAGAATAACAGGAGGTGCGGAGTGGAGGGATGGCCTGGCCGTCGGTGGGGTAGCGTTTCGCTGCGAGGCACGCAAAACAACACCGCTGGACGCCGGAGGCTGGAGCAGGCGGTCCCGGCAGCGCTGGGGGAAGAAGACGAGAGATTGAAGAAGAATGCCGATCATTGGATGTAAATCTAATGCCCTACTTAGGCTTCGACCTACTGGCCCACATATCAGCCAGTCCATTTGGTGGGCTGGGTGTAACAATGATGTAGCATCTATGCAGCCCGTTTATATATATGCCAGAATTTAAAGACCATTTGCATTTTTCTCAAAATTCGCGGACTTGCTGGGCTGGGTGAAAATACCATGTTGGGCTGGACGGAGAAATCTTATAACAACATAAACACATGATTGCACGTCTATTACTACATTGGTCAGTAAAATCTTTGCAAGCTTATGTACGCAATCACTAGGAGTTAACTTGCCAAGTTACATATAAACAATTATTATTATTATTTTGTAAGAACTTTCAATTTATGAAATAAAATATCATTTTAATTTGATGAGTTAATAGGACGCGGGGTATTATTATTTTTTAGGCTAGCCGTGGGACAGTTGAGTTGGTTCTAGGGAAAAGTACTAGGAGAAAACTCACTTTACATCGAAAAAGAAAGTGGGAGAAAATTCAGATATAGGATTAATGAAAACGAAACATAAAGGAAGTGGGAAGGTCTATAAAATGGTTGGACGAACGACAGGTTTAACGGAACCTTATGTTCTTTCTATTATATATATGTAATAAAATAAGATGTAAATATAGGTTCAGTTTTGCATTCTTATAGAAAACATAGGTTCAGTTTTGCATTCTTATAGAAAACATAGGTTCAGTTTTGCATTCTTATAGAAAAATAGAACTGAGTTGTGCGTCGTCTTGAAAAAACAAACATAACTTGGGCTGTTGATGTTATAGACAAGCTAGGTTGGGAGGCCTAGAGGCCGCTTGATACCTGCTGGATCCAAAAAATGTTGAAACATGTTGTGGGCTGCCCATGTTAGACAACAAAACCTAGGCCATGGACCTGGTGCGCCCGGGACTGTCAGCCTCTCGATGAACAGTTGTCTCCCGATTCCTCTTGTTTTGCTGACCATGTTGGGAACGACAGACGGTGGCGCCGCGGCGAGAGCACCAAGGCGGAGGACGACGTCGAGACCTCGGACCGAATGAACCGGAGCGGGGGAAGACGCAGGCGGAGGGGAGTACGAGGGTTGACTTGTTCGGGTGCAGGGTGGGTCAGTGGAGCTGCCGCCACCGGAGAATGTGTGGGAGTAGATGGATGGCCTGGCCAACGCCATAGGCTATGATGGCCAGCCGCTCTATAGGAAGAGGACGAAAGATTGAAAAAAATAAAGAAATACAAATGGATAGGTGGTTGGGCCCATATGTCTGTGTACGAGACCTGCTGGGTCCACCTGAGAAGGGGAATATGTTGGGAGGAAGGAGATTCAAAGCACGACAGCCGAGTGAACTAGTTTTTTTAAACAGATGAGTGAACTAGTTACATACATAAGCAAATAGCCACTAAAAAAGCAAACCGTTTAATGGGTTCTTAGAAAAAATATTTCGGACAAAACAGATAATTACGACACATAGGTAATTCATGAAACACTCAGATGATAAAGGTGCTTATAAATAGATAAAGTACAACATCTAGACCTTCCTGGCATGCTTCATCATGACGCTGCAGCTGTCCGTGTACTCGTCGGTTACGGGAAGCAGACACGCCCTCATGTCCAAGATCCGCCTGTACAACTTTCAAAAAAAATCTGCATGTACATGTCGTAGCATGCGTATGCGTCCTTGGCCGTGTAGGTTATGTAGGCTAGATTCAGAGGTACCTCCCACGTGTTCAGGTCCTTGGTATCATTGTCTTCTTTCATGTTCGCATAGCAGGGGTCGGTGATGGTCTCAGTGAGGTCAACCACGGAGTCCTTCTCCTGCCCGTTGCCGATGATCTTGTATTGCTTCTGGATGTCGACAAGCTTGTTGCACCAGATGGCTGAATCATCGCGTTCTTCCTTCTCTCCACCTTAGCGAAGGTGCAGTCGGTGCTACCGATGAAACGGGCGAATGCTCCAGAACCTCTGATGGCCCTACAACAGTCGTAGACAAGAACCTCGTCCTGCACGCATACCTGGGCGACCGCGATCCGCTGGTCCCTGTCAGGAGATGAATGGATGGGCACAAGGTCTAGTCCTGCGACCTTGTGCTTTCTCATCCTGTAGGTACTGCTTGAACTCGGTGAGGCAGAGCTTCACCGAGTTCAGATCATTGGTGTACATCACATTCAACTTGGTGCAGCCATGGGACTTAA
Source organism: Triticum aestivum (assembly GCF_018294505.1). Lineage (NCBI taxonomy): Eukaryota > Viridiplantae > Streptophyta > Magnoliopsida > Poales > Poaceae > Triticum > Triticum aestivum. The sequence goes on along the minus strand of NC_057814.1, from coordinate 280,170,713 downwards.
CGGCAAACTCAAAGGTGAACTCCTTGCTGAAGTCCATATCCAGTAGGCTCACCCCTCGGATCGCCATTGGAGTCTCTTCAAGTGAACGAGTGGATAGGCGGCGTCAGCAATTTGTTTTTCAGCTCTTGGGGAACTGGATTCAACAGTAAACTGAGTGTGTATAGGTGACAATAGTTACTACCCCTCCCTTGCCTGTTGCACGCCCGGCAGAACATGCACCCTCGGCGCATTCAAACGCCTCCATTAAGAAACCTATTCCGGCCACACGTCGGTTCACGAGTGGGTCTGTATTGGTACTGTAATAACAAGTGTTAGTGGTCACTTTACTTAAATTTAATTAGCTTTAATAAAAAATTATTCTTAAAAGAAGCAATGCATTGGCTTGTTCTATCAGTGCCACAGGATCAACATGCACAACAATTAGAATTATTATTCTCAGGACGCACACGATCAACACATTTGTCGCACTTCCACACAGATAATACTACCAAGTTTGAACTGTTTGTTATGGTTGCTCTCCTCTGCATCATCATGCCGTGTTTCCCATCTTGCAAGATTCAGAACCAACAAATAAGATTCAAATAATAAGTACATCAAAGATGCCTACACATCTCATTGATTCCCAGCTTGCAAGATTCAAAACCAACACATAAGATTCAAACAATAAGTACAACAAAGATGCTTACACATCTCATTGATTCCTAGCTTGCAAGATTCAGAACCAACCCATTAGAGCCTTTTGATAAACTGAATATCGGGATTAAAATCCATCTTGGCTAGCCATGTCATACAACCCAAGAACTTGGCGAATGCTCTTGACCGTCACAACATCTGTAATTGAGTATTCCTGTTTGCACAAATAAGAAAGAGCATGATTACTATAATAGTGGCACTAGTTGAAGCAAACTTTATTTCCAAAATGAGAAAAGATTGCGATAGAATAGCTTTATTTAAAAAATATAACATTAGCACATTATGACAAAGCACAATCATATTGATAAAGGACATTACTGACCGGTGCGAGGGGCCCTATGCCGCCATGACTCGATGTGGTGAACCTGCAAATCCACTCGGATGAGGCCAGCCAGGAGTTCCATGATTCAATTCATGTGCCTTTTTCTGCAATTCGCCTGAAATGAAGCAAAGATTGCATCATTCAGCTAGCAAGAATTACTTGCTCTCATGAGCTGGCACGTTCTTCTTTAGTAGTTGCACTAAAATCAGCAACATCAAGGTTGGCTGTCCTGCTCATGTAAGGTGCAATTATAATTTGCTTATCCTTTTGTGCAGTTCCACTAAAATAAAGTGCCATTGTGGTGACAGTGACGGCTCATCTTGCAAAAGCTAATAAAATGTTGCATGAGATTACCAGCAGAATTTGATGGAGATTTTGGAAACTCCAATCACCATTTTGTGCAGTTCCACCAACATAGAGAGATGTTGCCCACGTGACATTTTAGTTGAACTGCACAACACACTCATTCCAAAAAAAGTGTTTTGTGTAGTTCACCAAAAGGTCACAATAGCAACAAGGTGAAATGGATATCCCTATCTGCACAAAAAGATAGAAAGTAAACAGTTGCTGGTCAATAAGAATATACGAAACATACAAGAAATGAAAACAAGCATTTTAATTATGTTCATGGCAATCACGCAAGGATGGTAGAAATTTAAAACTTCCGCAATGCTTCATGTTACCGGAAGCATTACAATCAACTAATACATTCGTCAAATATGGGATTACTTTAATGGTGGCCTTGCTTGTTTACCAGATACTGTAAATCAACAGCAGCTAAAGAGTTGGTTTAAGGGCATGGGACCGTGGGGACAGCAGGTCACTCAGCAGCTAAAGAAGCAACTTACTTATCATACTGGGGAAAACAGTAGGAGTACCATTTGTAACACAGTTTAATTGCTTCATATCACTGGAGGCATTAGATTAACAATAGCACTGGTTAGACATATCCTTAAGGTAATAGTGTGATCGCTTCATTTTACATGCGCCCTTACATTAACAACAACAAAAGGTTGGTATCAGGACATCCGACAGTGGACGCATCAGCACAATGTACCTACAAGGAGGCATAAAGTGGTGATGCCGAGTTTGTTCATGCTCTGTGAGGGCAGCAAATCTAATCATGGACACCTTTTACTATGTGAGGGCAGCAAATCTAATCCTGGAGACCTTTTACTATGTGAGGGAAGCAAATCTAATCCTGGAGACCTTTTACTATGTGAGGGCAGCAAATCTAATCCTGGAGACCTTTTACTATGTGAGTGCAGCAAATTTAATCCTGGACAGACTCTGTTGACTTGTCCACCAGCCGCCACTTTCTATCCTTTTTTCAACCAATTATAGATTTGTTCCTTATCCAGTTTGTACCGAGTTTTCCCATTATTTCCCTTTTCAACCAAGAGACCGGTTGGGTATTCGGTCTCTACTACTTTCCCCCTATTATTTCCTCTTTGAATCAAGTCCTAGATTCATGTTACGACTTTCCCCCCTTCTTCGTTGTTTGAACCAAGTCCTAGATTCGAATGCATGAAGTAGCTTTACCTCTAATAATAATAAAAATTTAGGTGGATTTGGAAGAGCTGATGGAAGTAGAAAAAGATGCACATGCAGACACGTGGGGAGCTGGGGCATTAGAGCAAGGCCGCTTTCGAAGAACTTGTACCTGAGGGTCACTGGGATGTCCGCGGCGGCAGGTCCTATCTGCGCACAATACGGCAGGGAGATAGAAGGTCCGGAGGACCTCCCGAGCCGGCGCTGTGTCGGAGAGAACGGCATGGTCAGAGGATCGGGCCCCGCCAGCAGCTGTGGGTTTCCTCCCTCGACGGTGATGACCGCGTGAACGATGCACTTTTTAGTCCTCTACACACACCGGCCGAAGGGATCTGGCCGGATCTGTGACCAGCGGTGAGCGGAGAGAAAATGTCGCTACCGCTGTCTTGTTTAGATCTGGAGAGGATGAGAGAATGAAGAGAGCAACACTAGTAAAGCAAGCGCCTCAGGCCCTTGCGTACATATATAGTGGAGTGGTTATCTTTTTCTCTCCACACCAGGCGTTTCAATTTGTGTACGTGGCATTAAAAAAAGAAACTCTCTATTTGAGGCGACTAACTGCACGACTCCTACTAACTACTAGTAGTAGAATTGTTCACTTGTGCTCCCCGGCCCTCCATTCATTGAACAATCCCATGGGTGAATAAACATACAGTACTAGTATTTATATAGAACGAACAAGCTCAAACTATTTTCATGTAGTTAAAAGTTGAGGGCGGGGCTTTTCCCAGGCAGTACGCATAGCAGTTTTCACGTAGGCGGTTTGACAGAGAAGCGAGGAGGGTGAGGGAGTAGTGGATTCAACTTACTTACTGCTGGAAAGGTCGGGCTGTGCGATTTGACAGCGCATTACTACTGGAAAGACTTGTGATATGACTACTCACTATAGTCATGAATTACTGGCGGTATGACCGGGGTGATGCCCACCTTCCATTCCGCACTCTAATCTGGTGCATGACACGTCGACCCAGATGCTGGCTCTCCCACATGTTAGCGAAGTACGTAGTAATAAGAAGGAGGAAAGAATCATGCGGTATATACTAGTACTACTACTCAAGTCGGAGGAGTGTGAACCACGGCAGCCCAGTGAACCAGCAGTAGAAAACAATGTGCTGATATGGCCATAAAAAAGAATGTGCCACGGTCCAGACTGTAGCATGTACAGTACTACTCCTCTTTGTTTGGATCCCTGAGTTAGAGCTAGTTTGGGTTGAAATAGCCTCAAATTATCCAAACAGGAGGGGTTAGTTTGAGCTAGTTTTCTCTAACCCAGCTAAAAAAACTAGCCCGGTGGAGAGGTTCTAATTGGGTTAGTTCTCCTCGGGCCCACTAAAAGAGAACTAAAAAAATCTACCCTGCCAGCACCAGATTGCTCCCTCCGCCCCCCGCCCCCTCGCACGACTCCTCTCTGTTCCTCGTCGGGCCGCTCGCCCTCTCTCTCCTCCGGCCGCCCTCTCCCTCCGGCATCCGCCGCCCTCCTTCGGCCGCCCTCTCCCTCCGGCCATCGAAGCTTGCCCCGCTCCCCCTTCACCGGTCGTTTTTCTCCCTCTGTCATGCGCGGCGGCGGTGCATCTACCAGGGAGGTCGTGAGAGGGGTGAGTTTGTTCGTTCGTTCTCTGTCTCACAGCCATATCATTGATCTTGCTCGCTCTAGCGCTAATTCTGATTTGGAAAAGTAGATCCTGATTAAACTTGGTATAGATTTGTGGTGCACGCATGGAATTGTTTGATGCTGCTTGAGGAGGTAATAAATCTTTCTAGAGGCCCAAAGATTCAGTTCACCTTTCTAGGTATTTCAGTTTCAGGCTCGCATTATTTCTAGAGGCCCAAAGATTCAGTTCACCTTTCTAGGTATTTCACTTTCAGGCTTGCATTATTTCTAGAGGCCCAACGATTCAGTTCACCTTTCTAGGTATTTCATTTTCAAGCTTGCATTATTTCTAGAGGCCCAAAGATTCAGTTCACCTTTCTATGTATTTCAGTTCCAGGCTTGCATTATATCTAGAGGCCCAAAGATTCAGTTCGGAGTCGTCGGCAAGTGGCCCTGCTACCCATGCCGGAGTCGACCTCAACTCGCAAGCACCGGCGTCGAAGGGGTTCCCGGGGCTTGGGCTCTACAGAGCCTTCCTCCAGAGCGACGATGACGAGCTCCTCCCTAGGTGCATGAGGGGCTCCGGGCTCCCTCCCTATTGTGAATGACTTCCGTGATGAGTTAGCTCATGCTTTGTTTCATGGAGTGTATTTTTTTGTGAAGCTTGACTGACGACTTGGACCTTTAAGTGGGATATCTCATTTGTATGGACAAAGTAAAATTTATCATGTTTTGCATGCTTGATTCGAAAAGATGGTTCGTTTATGTCAATTGTGAGCGGGAGGAGGCCACACAAGAGCCGGCCACACCAAATCCAACAGGATATAGGGTCCAAAGTAGTCAAATAATTGAGAAAGAGCATTTATTATCAATCTAACCCTGCCATCCATACACCTCTTTGGTTTAGAGTTAGTTTAGGGTTAGAATCTAACTCTAACCTCTAAATGAGTTAGAGTTCTCCTCGTCTCGGATCATCGCCATCATACTTTCCCCATTCCTGTGTTTTCAGTATCTTGCGACTCAAAGAGGCCCTTAGACTAGTTTAGGTCCGGTCGTTTTTTATAAACGTGTTATGTCCAAAATTTAATGAACATGCTCCGGTTTCTACGAAAATAATCCGGTTTCATGTAGTAATTTATTTATTTATTTATTCTTCTACGGGGGGTTTGCATGTAGTTCATGAGGTCTGAAATGTAAAGTACCCCGGCATATGCTCCGAGTCGTGCATGCACTACAACCCAGATGCTCTATGTCCCACATGTCGGCGAAAGGGAGCACGCGGAAATAGCCTGGGAGTACATATAGGAGGATAAATGCATGAAAAAATATGTACGGTGAAGCGTAGCTGCGGTTCAAAAAGGAGACCTAAAGTGATGACAGGTATTGGTCGCATGCACCCAACTAGTGGTACTAGACATGCGACTACTTTTTCCCTAAAAAAAGAGGTACGAGTGCTCAGTACTCCTACTCTATCAACATGAGTCCCATCTGAAAACAGCGTCCATGCTACAACTAGCTCTACTCCCTCGTTTCACTCTTCTAATTCTAAACTCAGCCGACGCCCGTTGGGCGGGGTGGGGATTTGCCTATGGTCGGTTTGCTCAACTGCGGCCCCACCTCGCAATGAAAACGTTACGACTGGAATAAAATGCCATATACTCCCTCCATTCCTAAATATAAGTCTTTTTAGATATTTCAAATGTAATACAACATATGGATGTATGTAGACATATTTTATAGTGTAGATTCACTCATTTTGCTCCGTATGTAATCACTTGCTGGAATCTCTAGAAAGACTTATATTTGGGATCGGGGGGAGTACTATACTAATAAAACATTAAGGCCACGAGGCGATGCACTGCTGGTTACAGGAGGCACGAAGAAGAGATGCATCCATCAACGATGTCCACCTCCTCGACTCAGGGCGACGGCCCACCGAACGGCGGCTAAGTAGTAGTGGATTTTGTGGCCAGGTCGACGTGCTTCTGAACAATGGCATCCAAAGATTCCAACTGCTGGAAGAAGGCCAACGTCTTTCTGTCCTCGCTGGCCTTGTAGTGGCCTATGTAGATGATTTCCTCATAGATGTGGATGTGCAGGTCCACGGTTTCTTGCATGGCGAGGCACTGCGCGGCGAGCACGGCCTCGAGGTGCACATTCTTCGTCGCGACCTCCGGCACCTGCAGGGCCACCAGGGCTTGAAAGAGTTCGTCACCATGGAGGCCGATGAGGGTGGCAGGCAAGGAGGAGCCTGGGCGCGCGGGCTGGAGCAGTACGGCAAGGTCGTCCGCGTGCTTCTTGACGGCAGTGAACTTGCGGATGGAGTTGACCATCATGTCATCCATGCGAGAGGCGAAGCTGGCGTCGGTGAGGGCTACGATGCTGTCGGTCGCCAGCACCGTCTGGAAACATTCCGCGGTGCGGGGCTGGAGGCCGACGCCTTGGATGATTTGGCACAGCCGACTGCCACTCGCGTCCATCGCCTCCATAGGTGCTTGTGGCTTCGGGTCACTTGGTCTTCGATTGGAGTGAGCAGTGTTGCGCAGAGACTAGGAGTAGATGGATTGGAATTGTGGGCGCCTTTATATGAGAGTCCAAACTCTGTTGCATTCACATCATGTTGGCTCTATTCTGCTTCTCCAATTAATTCCCTCTGCATGTAATTGAGGATGCATCATTGACCGTTCAACGTCTCGAGAACTGCTACCCTCTCCCTCCTTGGCATTCAAGCATCTATGGAGGCGACTGCCGCTCGCATCTACCGCGTGTTAGGAGACGTTCCCGTCGACGACGAGGTGCCTATGGCGACTTCGTAAATTTCAAGATGATAGTACTACCTCCTTTCCGGTTTATAGGGCTCAATTCAAAAATCTCAGCAACCAAGGTAGATGGTGAGTGGTGGAACAATTTTTGTAGTTTGCAAAACCACTCAACTAATGCGCCTGTTTTCCTCAAAAATTGTGTTTACCAATGCATTAATTGCAATGCATGCAGGCATAAAGTACATGCATTGGTAAATTTTCTCTTAATACTTGCGTGCAATGATTTATTGCACCTTGAAATCTCAACATGTGATGGGGAACAACCAAATTGAGACTTATAAAATGGAAAAACTAAAATTTTGAGATAAGCCCTATAAACCGGAAAGCAGGGAGTATGCTGGCTTAGTCTTTCGGAGGTGCTCATATAGGTAGGGTGTGCGTGCGTGCGTTCATAGGGGTGAGTGTATGCGCGTGTATATGAGCGCTTGTGTCTGTACTATGTTAAAAAAACGTAAATGTGTGTCAAAAAGAGACTAGTCAGTACTAGTATACTCAATATTGTGCACCGCGACCAAGGCAGAGAGGAAAACGAGAGAACTACGTATTTATTTACGGTGTAGATTCACTCATTTTGCTCCATATGTACTCCGTCTCAGTGTAGTCTAGTCACTTTTTGAAATCTCTAGAAAGGCAAATACTCCTTTCTGGTTTACAGGGCTATACTAGCAAGTAATACAATAGTGGGCTCACATAGCAATTTTGTCTCATGCAAGAGCCTGGCTATATGCGTGCTCCATGGTTCTCAACTGCCATGTTCAGGTTGCGCTTGGATCTTCGCCTCTTCGAGAAGATGAACAATGATGTTACTACTACTACTTCTACAGTATCGATGCATGTCCGTCCACCGCGAGCGGGAGGTATAGTTTGTTGTAGTATAAGCAAAAGCCTGTCCACGTCTGCGAGCCACCACGCGCATGGGCGAGGGAGAAGGCGTGTAGTAGTAAAATCAAGCTTCTCCTCGTTGTACGAGTTGATGCTACACATCATAGCACTGGCCCCACATGGTTGCCTCTAAACTTGGCTGAAAGACCTGCAATGTACAATATATTTGCTGCAACCTCTAACATTTACCCCACCACAAATTAAAATATATATTCCTGTCTTGACCAGATGATCGTGCAAACTACAATCACCAGGATGATGTAGGGCCAGAAGATTATTTTAATCAACAAAAAATGCTTCAAGACGGCCTCATAGCATGGAGCCGACCCCAACGATTTTAAGCTTACAGGCATGGTACACGCTATCCTATACTACTCTACACATGAAACTGCCACACGAGCGTCCGGGCTGCGCTTGGCTCTTCACCTCTTCGGGAAGTCGAATAATGATGGAGTACTACTGTAGTGGAGGAGTACTACAGTATGCTTCTGGCCATCTGACACCGAATGAACTGCTGCATGTCCACCGCGTGCGGGAGGGAGAGCGTGTAGAGAAAGCTTCTCCTAGTCCTGCCAGCCACCATGCTCATGGGCGAGGGAGGGACGCAGCTTCATTGACTTACTGCTCCTGCCTTTTGGTGTATGACAGGTGGGCCCAATAGGTGGGTGGCCCACCTGTCATGCAGCCAAAGGCAGGTGCAGTTAAGGCACCAGAGCTCAGTCCGCGAGGGAGAGGGCGTTGTAGTAATCAAACTTCTGGTCTTGTACGAGTTGACGCGGCACATCAAAGCACTGCACTCGATATATTTCAAAAATTTGCGTTTACCGATGCATTAATTACAACGCATGCATGCATGCTGTGACTCTCCTTTTGATACTTGCATTTGTTGATTTAATGCACCTTGAAGTAGTATGAATATGTGACGGTAAAGCTTTGTAATGCCCCGGCCCTAAAGCGAGAGATGGTTGTGCACGAGGAGGGCGAGACCATGCAGATGGAACAGGACTCGATGATGGAGCTCTCTATGGTCTCGATGGACCTCACATTGCTCCACTACCCCTTGTGCCTCCGCCCCTTGAAGCCTCTAGTGTATGAGGTTCGAATACACCTCGTCCGTTCGGCTGATCGAGCAAGGTGCAGGTTTCTTGATTGATGTGCTGTTCGATTGATTTGTGCAATGCAAGCGAGGGCACCTGGGCTGCGCGGATTGCCGTGTCGAGCGCCCCGGGAACTAGCGACAGTGCCAGAAGTGCGACAGCGGTGGTGGCATCGACGTGCGGAACACGGCAGTGGACGCCGTCCTCTCCTCGGTGAGGGCGGAGTGCCCGCACGAAGGCTGTGGGATCTACGTCACTTACCACAAGCTCGCCGATCACCAGCGGCCTGGTGTGGCCCATCTTCATCAGCAACCACTCAAGACCCTCGCGAGGGGCCAAGCCTCGCGAGGCGGAAAACACAAGACCTCCTCGTGCCGTTCAGCGGGTATGAAGGCCCGCCGCCGGCGCTCTCCTACCACATCAGCACCGTGCATCCCATGCCCGTGCACAGGATCCAGTACAGCAAGGTGCTCCAGCTGCAAGTGCCACTGTCGGAGCCACGGCTCTTGCTGTTTGCGGAGGAGGACGGCCGCGCGTGTCGCCGTCCTGGGAACGGGGGTATCCAGATTTGCCTACCTGCGGCCCACGGCGTGGCTCTACCAGCGGCCTGGTGTGGCCCATCTTCATCAGCAACCACTCAAGACCCTCGCGAGGGGCCAAGCCTCGCGAGGCGGACAACACAAGACCTCCTCAGGGGCAGCCTCACTAGGCTAGCTCCCAAGGAGCAGAGATATCAAGGCAGGGGGCACCTCGCGAGGTTCGCGTGACGTGAGCCGTGATGACCGAAGCCAGGCGGGCGCCAGCGGGTGCAGAGTACCAGTTTCCTCTTTGGTGCTAAAGAGGCAGGCATAGGCGAGGAGTCCCGAGGCATCAGGCATAGGTTTCCATATTGGTGCAACAAGACCAAGACCAGCAGGACGGCAGGACGGAGGTCACCGCGGAGCCCACAGCTGCATCACCACCAGAGCCTTTGGCAGGCGAAGACCACCTTTTGTTAGGATAACTTGTACTAGTTGTCTCCCTTTAAAATTGGCCCTTGTGGGATCCCTTCCCGCCTAATATTTGGGAAGAGGACCAGGGCCTCTATAAATAGGACTAGTCACCATCGTAGTCAAGGATCGGCTCATCTTCGATCGGATCCACTCCACCAAGGCCATCTCACCAGCTCATCGAGCGCAAGAACACCTCTCCTCAGGAAGTTGTTCCCACCTTGTACTTGTTGGTCCTTAGCCCACGAGGCAATCCACCACACCGCACTGGGGTTCGGCGAGCTAGGCCTTGAGATCATTGCAAGAGCGGACTAGGGAGAGAGAGAGATCTTCGTGCGCACCCCAGAGTTAGAACCTCGAGGGTTTGCCGGAACCCCGAATCCGACATTTGGCGCGCCAGGTAGGGGTGCGCTGAAGCCTTTCTTCCGTTGATCCATGCCCCGTTGCTCCACCGTATCCATGGCTAACGCTTGCCGAGCTCGTGCTGAGCGCCAGACCGCTCTTGCTGCCCGAGTCGCTCAGTCGGCGCCCGTTGGTGGACCTCCCCACCGTTCTCAATCACCCGCTGCCAACGCCGCCACCGGCCCGGCAGGGAACGAGTAGCAGGCTCCATCACGGCACCCCTCGGTGCGGCGAGACGGACGCACTGCCACCCCATCGCTGACTCTGGCCGGCTCATCATCCCACCCTCGTCGCGCGCCCACAGACGTGCAGGCCACGCTGCTCATGGCACGCGAGCTCCTGCGTTACCGCCCGATCAACGACCTCTATGAGGACTGGTTGGACCGCATCGCCGAGCTCGTCAGCGCCACTGGGGGCTCTCCTGCATGTCTCTCTCGCTACCTCGCCCACCTCCAGCTGCGGGCAACGTAGCTCACGGAGCGCCTCCACCACCTCCGCGTCAAGACGGCGCCCTCGCACCAAGGCGCGCGGTCCCGCGGCGTGAGCCGCCATGCCGGGCGCCGGCGCACGAAGAAGGAAGCTGCCAAGAAGTCCCAAGGCCGCAAGAAAATGCTTCTGCGCTCCCAGCACCACTGCGTCAAGACCGCGTGGCGCCTGCGGCGGCGGCGCGTGGATATCAAGATTAGGCTCCACCTCCGAGACGGGCTCCGGTGACCACGGTAGGCTGCCGTGCCTTCACTCCTGAGCTGCGCAGCGTCGTCTGGCCCGGCAAGTTCAAGCCAGACCTGCCTCCGCGCTACGACAGCACCCCCGACCCCACGGAGTTCTTACAACTCTATGAGCTGAGCATCGAGGCAGCCAACGGCGATGAAAAGGTCATGGCGAACTGGTTTCCCATGGCCCTCAAAGATGGCGCGCATTCGTGGCTCCTGAACCTGCCTGCGGGATCGATCTCCTCCTAGGGCGAGATGCGCAAGCATTTCATCGCCAACATCCAGGGCACTCGCGACCGCCCGCTGGCCGCGGGTGACCTGCGGTGCATCAAGCAGCAACCAGGGGAAACCTTGCAGAAGTACATCCAGCGCTTCAACAGCGTTCGCCTCAAGATCCCCAAGGTGACGAACGAGGCCATCATGTCCGTGTTCTCGGATGGCGTCCGCGACGTCAAGATGAAGGAGGATCTCGCCATCCACGAGGAACTATGCACGGCCCTGGAGATGTTCAACACGGCGACCAAGTGCGCAAGAGCTGAGGAAGGGCGCCTCTCCCTCCTCGAGCTTCGAGCCGCTGACATGGAAGACAAGAAGGTGAAGGCCAAAGATGTGAAGTGCAAGGGGGTAGCCGTGCTCGCAGCTGAGCCGGAGACGAAGCGCGGCCGAGACCACCCCGAGTCATCCAAGAGCAGTCGTCCGTTCTGCGCCTTCCACAACGTACACGGCCACAACACCAATGACTGTCAAGAGCTCAGGGCCATCCGCGATGGGCGCTTCGGTCGATGCCCTGAGCGCAACGACCGCGGCTACGGCCGAGGAGGAGGACGAAGTGGGGGACACTGGGATGACCGTGGCCCCCGCCAGGAGTGGCGCGACCGACCTCGCGAGGATCGCTGGCAGGACCAGCCTCGCGAGGGCGCCTGGAGGGAGCAGCCTCGTGAGGACCGTCCTCAGGGCAATGCCGGCCTCCCTCCGCTGCCGCCAAAGCCAAGGAGAAACGAGGACCACCATTAGGACAAGGGGGCTGGGGGCTTGCCCTCTTGCATGGATTACCTTCTAATCATCGCCTGCTTACTTGTTGCCCCTCGCGGCCACAGCATTGCTGGCCGGCTTCCTGCTCATCCCGCAACGGGGGCTACCGCTACCTCTGCGTTGCCATCGACAAGTTCACCAAATGGGCAGAGGTGGAAGCCCTCTGCACCATCCTAGCCGGGTCGGCAGTTAAGTTCATCAAGGGCCTCGTGAGCCGGTTTGGGGTCCCTAATCGCATCATCACCGACAACGGCTTGCTGTTCACTAGCAATCTCTTCAAGACATATTGTGCTAACCTTGGAACGCAGATATGATACGCCTCAGTGGAACACCCCAGGAGCAATGGCCTAGCCGAGCGCGCCAACGCAGAGGTCTTGAGAGGCCTCAAGACCAGGACCTTCAAGAAGAAGCTCGAGGCCTGCGGTACGGGCTAGCACGATGAGATTCAGTCCGTGCTGTGGTCCATCCGCACCACCGCCACCAAGCCAACAAGCGAGACCCCATACTTCGTCGTCTACGGAGCTGAAGCAGTCCTCCCTCATGAGGTCAAGCATCGCTCCGCGTGGGTCCGGGCGTTTGATGAGGCACGTCAAGACGCCATGCGGGGGATGGACCTCGTGCTGGGGGAGGAGCGCCGCCGTCAAGCCTTGCTCCGGGCAGCGAGATACCAGCAGGCGCTACGACGGTACCACTACCGCAGCATCCGCTCCAGGATGCTCGAGGTGGGCGATGTCGTCCTGAGGCGGGTGCTCTCCAGGGAAGGGCTGCATAAGCTCTCACCCATGTGGGAGGGCCCGTTTAGGATTGCCCGCGTCTCCAGGCCTGGCGCCACGCGCCTGGAGACGCGGGACGGGATCCCCATCCAGAACGCCTGGAACATCCAGCACCTCCCGAAGTTCTACCCATGAAGCAAGGCCTAGTGCCTGTGAAGGTCTCCGTTCGTGACACACTCACGTAATAATGAGTGGGGATGTACACGCCCCGGAGTTTTCGGAGTGCCGCCCTCGGGCCTCGGGGTCTCCCTCCCACGTCCTAGTGACAGCACTTAGCTCCGCGCTGGTGAGAAGACTAGACTAGGTGCCGGACACGGCTGTTCATTTGCTTTCTGTAGTTGGCTTGCACCCCTTTTTAATGGAATTTGAAGTTCTGGCGTTTGTCAATGGCTTCGTTGAATCCCCTCTCTCTCTGATTCTTCCCTCGATTCTTTGTTTTGCGCCAGGGAGGGCGGTAGTTTCCCGGCGCTCTCCCACGCACGCCTTGCGAGGGGCTGGACAGGTGTGCGTGCGTGTGCGCTCCCCTGGTCTCCGTGAGGCGCCCTCGATTGAGCTTGTGATCGGCCGCACCCCCCTTTTAAGTCTGTGCCCCATGGGTACTGCGACGTGGTGCGCTAGGCCATGATCAGCCCATGCTTGAGGCCTCGCGCAAGGAGGGATATGGAATTCCTAAGGAATTTTCGCAGCTTCGTGATGCCTATCGAGTCGGCAGCAGGTAAGCCCCACCAGACGCCAGGAGGCGCGCGCCCTCACGAAGCGGAATCTACCTCGTATGTATCAAGCTAAGTTATCCCTCTACGCCTGCGTAAAGCACGGATTCCACAACACAACCCAGAAACAATAAACATAGCTCAAAGCAGCATAAGCACTACGGTTCATTACACGCCCTCGCAGGGCTCCATACTTATTTCTTGTAATATAGGAGGAAAGGAAAGGACAGGCACAAGTGGCTCCTGCGACGCGGCTTCTCACGAGGATCAGCCCCCAGCGCCCCCCAGATTCAACCGGAGCCCTCCTCATGCTTCACTGGGGCGCGGCAACGGGATGACCCGCCACCATCCTCGAAACGAGCCCGACAACGTGGTAGCTGGTCGTAGCCACCGCTGCTTGAGCTTTCGCCGGAGGAGGAGCTGCCATTGCCGGACGAGCCGTGGGCGAGTTCACCCTCATCCTCCTCACGGCCGTCACCAAGGCCGAGCACTTCTTCACCATCGTTGTCTTCAGGGCAGCACCCGGCGCGGCGACCATCTTCCCCGAACACCCTCACGAAGAGGGTCGCGGCACCGTCGTACTTGAAGTGGAGGGTGCACCGCCTGCTCAGACCGCGCGCACGGGAAAACGTCTACCAGCCGCGGGCTAGGGCTATGTTGCCCGTGACGGAGACCTCCACCGCGACCCACGAAGCCTTGGTGTAGCAACCGTCGGCCTGCAGCCAGAGGCCGCCAGGACCCATGGCCGGCAGCACGCCAGCAAAGGAGTGCGGAAGCTGAAGCCCGGTGGTAGCCGGGTTCTCCGACCACACGACAAACTCCGGCAGCACCTCCGCCGAGTGGAAGCGCGGTCTGGGAGGCCGAGCGACCATGGCGCGCCTCCCTTCGTGGACGGGACTGCCACGTCTCGGGCAGCTCCTGCCGCACGAAGAGGCGCCGCCGAGGCCGCCAGGGACGGCACCGGACCTCAAAGAAGTTCGCCCGCGCCCACGAGGGACCACGGCGGGGGTTGCAGTGTACTTGCAGGGGCGACCACGCCCCCCCTTAGGCGGTAGCGAGACGGGCCCCTCCTGGCAAGGCTTCCCTTTCTCTGCGGCCGAGAACCTCTTCGCTGGTGCCATGAGTGTCGCTGCAAGGCAGTGGAGCAAGGAGGAAGAAGAAGAAGCGGGCAGAATGGAGGAATGGATGAGTGACGGGGGCTCCGCCCCCTCCTCATTTATAGCCAGAATGAGGCCAACCGCCAGCCTCCACGACTGCAGGTAATGATGGTTTTTCTTCTGCATGCAGCAGGGACTCGTCAAGTCGGACAGTTGCCGAGGTAGCGTGGGGAAGCAGAGATGCCCACGTTCTTTCAATCGCCACTCGTCAATCAAGGCTGCAAGCGGTTGGGGCCCGCAGCGCTCCACACTTGCCCTTTGGCCTCGCCTCGAAGGCAAGTCCGAGCGCGCCTTGGGCCCATGGGCTACTGTCGGCGTCTTGGGAACGGGGGTACCAAGACTTGCCTGCCTGCGGCCCACGGTGTGGCTCTACCAGCGGCCCGGTGCGGCCCATCTTCATGAGCAACCACTCAAGACCCTCATGAGGGGCCAAGCCTCGCGAGGCGGACGACACAAGACCTCCTCAGGGGCAGGCTCACTAGGCTAGCTCCCGAGGAGCGGAGATATCAAGGCAGGGGGCACATCGCGAGGTTCGCGTGACATGAGCCGTGACAACCGAAGCCAGGCGGGCGCCAGCAGGCGCAGAGTACCAGTTTCCTCTTTGGTGCTAAAGAGGCAGGCGCAGGCGAGGAGTCCCGAGGCATCAGGCAAAGGTTTCCATATTGGTGCAACAAGACCAAGACTAGCAGGACGACAGGACGGAGGTCACCGCGGAGCCCATAGCTGCATCACCACCAGATCCTTTGGCAGGCGAAGACCGCCTTTTGTCAGGATAACTTGTACTAGTTGTCTCCCTTCAAAATTGGGCATTGTGGGATCCCTTCCCGCCTAACATTTGGGAAGAGGACCAGGGCCTCTATAAATAGGACTAGCCACCACCGTAGTCTAGGATCGGCTCATCTTAGATCGGATCCACTCCACCAAGGCCATCTCACCAGCTCATCGAGCGCAAGAACACCTCTCCTCAGGAGGCTTTTCCCACCTTGTACTTGTTCATCCTCAGCCCACGAGCCAATCCACAACACCGCACTGGAGTAGGGTATTACACCACAACGGTGGCCCGAACCAGTATATACTCTCATGCCTCTTGTTCCTTGGGTTCGGCGAGCTAGGCCTTTAGATCATTACGAGAGCAGGCTAGGGAGAGAGAGAGATCTTCATGCACACCCTAGAGTTCGGACCTCAAGGGTTTGCCGGAACCCCGAATCCAACAGCGCGTTTTCTTGGTCGGCGGCGTGCTCGACATCGGCGCGCCTATCGCCATGTCGGTTGTCTGCATCAGAGAGGGGTCATCCCCACTGTCGCACTACATGGCCAAGCTGTGGGCGAACGGCCCACCAGGGGAGCCCAAAGGCAGGACCGACGCCGTCAAGGTGGAAATGGCGGTGACAAGCAGCAAGGATCCTGGCGACTTCGCCGTGCAGGAGCTGACCTTCTTCACAGTTTCGCCCAAGCTGCTGGCTGGGGCTAAGCTGGTATCCCTCCACATTCAGACTGACAAGCTCACGTCCTAATTAATGATTCTACAGTCCCTTCTGTTTGTCTTAGTAATATGCTAATATAGGGGTTAGCTTGGTCTACTTTAGCTTAAAAGATGGTGGGTTTTGGTGGCGATGCAGCTATTACTTCGACATCAGATCAGCAGTTAAAGTAATTTCCAACAGTCGAACAGATATGTTGTGTCTGTTGGATATAAAGATCCTTTGGGTAAGAAGTATAACAGATTATATGCTTGTTTGTTCAGGAAGTGTTGCATACTTGTGCGTGTGGACGCGACACATCAAAGTAGTACTACTACTAGTAGTACTCCCTCCGTTCCTAATTTCTCTGCGCATAAGGCTGGTCATAGTGGGAGTAACATAGGTAGTAACATAGATGCCACATAAGCAAAAATGATGAGGTGGCAAGTAATTAATGAGGAGAGAGGCAAATAGAGTAACATAAATATGTTATCATCACATAGCGCTTTCCAATGCAAAATGAGTCTACAAAGTAATAAATGAAGACATCTATGTTATCACTTACATATATGACACTACCCACTATGAAGGTAGTAACATATGCATGTTACTAGTCTATGTTACTATCCACTATGACTAGCCTAAGTCGAGGCGCAGATACCAAGGAGGGCCTGGTTATGTCTATACTTGGACAACTCACCCGATTGCATGCGCACCAGGTAGACGAAGCTCGTGTCGTGTTGGTGCCATGTGCGTCCTGCACATTAACCAAAACCTTGCACCTCCATCTTAGCCTCCATGTTTTAAACTTCTCAATCTCAAGGCCAAGGAGCAACATGAAACCTATGATAGAGCCAATCAGATGGTTGAGAACACTACAATTCGTAGCTACAGATGTGTGTGTGAGAGAGGACGAGTGCATGCGTGCACCTCTTCTCTTCCTGTTTAACGTACTAAACTCAGAGTACAAGTGTATGTGGGTGGCATCGACCTAGGGAGCTAGAGATAGTGCGCGCGAGAAGTCCCAAGAGATAGGTGTAATGCGTCTGAAAAAAAGACTAGTCTATAGCTCGCCATGAGGCTATTCCTGTTGAATGCCCCAATAACGATAAGATATGTATCCGACGGTGCCAGTTATTGCACGTACACAAAAGTAGAAACAGAACTACCATGGCATATGCTACAGCACGGCCGAGAACACGTGCCCACGTTATGCCATTCGGCAATAGTGTCGCACTTCGAAACTAGAACCGTCAATAAATTTTGAGCTTGCGTATCGTCACATTCCAAATTACTACTACCACGCTATATTTAATTGCAAACCTGTTCACACCGATGACAACCTAGACGGTTTCCCACTTAGGAGCATATTAGTACTCGGTTATAAATACTACTATGCCAAGATGACTGCACATTCCTCCTCAACTCCTCATCAACAAAAAAAGCAACTCATTCAGCATCCTCCCCTTGCGTATGCCATGGCCAGCGTGAGTTCTGGGTCGAGAGATTACCACCAAGGAGAGGCGAGCATGGAAGCGGAAGCACGAGAGATGTCCCTCCTTGCCGCGAAAGCAGCCGACATGTACCGCCGCGCGGAAGTAGCAGCACAGAGGTCCTGCCGCGCCACCGAAGCAGCACGGAGATCCCGCCGCACTGTTCGGCCGCGCCGCGGAAGCAGCAGAGATGTCCCGCCGCTCCGCGAATGCAGCAGAGATGTCCCGCCGCGCCGCGGCGGCCTGGGAAAATGTCTCGCAGGCAGGCGACGACTCTTACAGGCGCATGCATGTGATCGTCCATAGCCAGATGGATCAGATCTCCGGCTGGGCGAGGTTGCAGGACGACATGAAAGCCTCGTTTGAACAGGCTACCGGCATCTTCCGGCAACTAATGGAGGGCAATGAGAGGCTCCGGGCCGAGCGCGACCTGCTGATGGCGAAGATCGTCTGAAGTGCAGAGCAGCAGGAGGAGACCGGTGCCCTGTTGAAGAGGACCGGCGTCATCGTCAAGCAACTTATGGACGAGAATGACATGCTCCGCATCAAGTGCCAAAGGCTGGTGGAGGAATCCGTGCGTGCTCTCAAGCAGTGTCTTGAGGACACGACAGAGCTCATCGCCGCTCGTCGCGGAGACTAGTTCCCGCGGCCTGCAGGAACGCATCAAGAAAGTAGAGATCAACGAGCCAGATCGTTGTCTTCCTTCTTCTTTTGCCCTTGTGTATTTCGGGCGTAGCCACATGTGGCTTTTTTAATTATCTTCCTAATTATGTAAGACAATTATTATCCACTGCCGTCGTCCTTATATATTCATCAGTCTTGCTAGAAGTCGCAGTAGATGCTATAAAGGTCCGTCAGATCTTACATCAAGATCCGTGCAAAATTTTCTTTTCAGATTTTCTTTTTTCTCTCTTAAATCTTAGTCGAGTGACACATAGCCATGCCATTAAACATAGGCTCGGGCGCCATTAATGGAGACCTTGGGAGAGAGGTGGACAGCAGATGGAGGTCAAAGGGCTCTCCTCCCGATAAGCACGCGCAGGGGTCTGATCGCACGCCTCCCGTACTCAAATACTTACCCTGCACGGCGCCTCCTAGCTAATAAAAAAAGGGGACGCGTGGTGGCACGTAAATGGTAAATAGAATACCAACGGTTTCAATAATACTTGTGTTTCTGATTGTAACGTGACAACACTTGTTCCAAAATGACTTTCTTGATTGTTAATGTGTGCGCCTCCGCAAATCGGACAGCAAAATTACGTCAGCATGTTGGTGCCATGTCATGACATGAAGCCAAGTTTCATGATTTTCATGCGTGTTTTGGATTTACAGGAATTAAAAAACCAAGTTTCTCAATGTTTCCGGCCGAGCCACGATGCCCAGATATTTGAATTTCATTCCCATTTCTTGCATGGGACCTAGAAATTTACCCGAGGAGACACATGTGATTTTTCAACCAACTTTGGTGCACTGGAGCATGTGCTTGTATTTAAAATCTGAATTATGCACACAAAGGTGACACATTCCCTCTCAGAACCATGAGCCTTCTTGAGAGAAGCTCCGGTTTGCAAGAAGCTTATACCAAAACTTGTTCCCATTCTGCCATTTTTTTACCACAGCATGGTAGTACCATGACATGACACCATGCCAAGTTTCATGATTTTCAGGCGTGTTTTGGATTTACAAGAATTTTAAAACCAAGTTTCTCAATGTTCTCGGCCGAGCCACGATGCCCAGATGTTTGTATTTCATTCCCATTTCTTGCATGAGACCTAGAAATTCACCCGAGGACACACAAGTGATTTTTCAACCAACTTTGGTCCACGGGAGCATGTTCTTGTATTTCAAATTTGAATTATGCACATTAAATGGCCAGAAACTCAATTAATATATAAAAAAAGGCCAAACGAACCCGGACTAATTCCAAAATTTACCAGGGCGCTCAAGTAGTTCTATGTTGCCTCTGTAAAGAAACTCAAGGGGGGCAGCGTATATTGTTTCGCACTCAAAGGTGACACCTTCCCTCTCAGAACAAGGAGCCTTCTTGAGAGAAGCTCCGGTTTGCAGGAAGCTTATACCAAATTTTGTTCCTATTCGGCCAATTTTTTTACCACAGCATGGTAGTACCATGGAATGACACCATGCCAAGTTTCATGATTTTTAGGCGTGTTTTGGATTTACAAGAATTTTAAAACCAAGTTTCTCAATGTTCTCTGCCGAGCCACGATGCCCAGATGTTTGAATTTCATTCCCATTTCTTGCATGGGACCTAGAAATTCACCCAAGGACACACATGTGATTTTTCAACCAACTTTGGTGCACGGGAGCATGTGCTGTAGTTCAAATTTGAATTCTGCACATTGAATGACCAGAAACTCAATTACTTTATAAAAATGGCCAAACGAACCCAGAATAATTCCAAAATTTAACAGGGCACTCATGTAGTTCTATGTTGCCTCTGAAAAGAAACTCAAGGGGGGCAGCGTATATTGTTTCACACTCAAAGGTGACACGTTCCCTCTCAGAACCACGAGCCTTCTTGAGAGAAGCTCCGGTTTGCAAGAAGCTTATACCAAAACTTGTTCCAAATCGGCCCAATTTTTTACCACATCATGTTAGTGCCATGACATGACACCATGCCAACTTTCATGATTTCCAGGCAACTTTTGGATTTACATGAATTTAAAAACCAAGTTTCTCGATGTTCTCGGCCGAGTCACGATGCCCAGATGTTTGAATTTCATTCCCATTTCTTGCATGGGACCTAGAAATTCATCCAAGGACACACATGTGATTTTTCAACCAACTTTGGTGCACCGGAGCATGTGCTTGCAGTTCAAATTTGGATTATGCACATTAAATGTCAAGAAACTCAATTAATGTATAAAAAAGGCCAAACGAACCCGAAATAATTCCAAAATTTACCAGGGCACTCATGTAGTTCTATGTTGCCTCTATAAAGAAACTCAAGGGGGCAGCGTATATTGTTTCGCACTCAAAGGTGACACGTTCCCTCTCAGAACCAGGAGCTTTCCTGAGAGAAGCTCCGGTTTGCAAGAAGCTTATACGAAAACTTGTTCCTATTCGGCCAATTTTTTTACCACAGCATGGTAGTACCATGGAATGACACCATGCCAAGTTTCATGATTTCAGCTGTGTTTTGGATTTACAAGAATTTTAAAACCAAGTTTCTCAATGTTCTCGGCCGAGCCAGGATGCCTAGATGTTTGAATTTCATTCCCATTTCTTGCATGGGACCTAGAAATTGACCCAAGGACACACATGTGATTCTTCAACCAACTTTGGTACGCGGGAGCATGTGCTTGTAGTTCAAATTTGAATTATGCACATTGAATGACAAGGAACTCAATTAATGTATAAAAATGGCCAAACGAACCCGGAATAATTCCAAAATTTAACAGGGCACTCATGTAGTTCTATGTTGCCTCTCTAAATAAACTCAAGGGGGGCAGCGTATATTGTTTCACACTCAAAGGTGACACATTCCCTCTCAGAACCACGAGCCTTCTTGAGAGAAGCTCCGGTTTGCAAGAAGCTTATACCAAAACTTGTTCCAAATCGGCCCAATTTTTTACGACATCATGTTAGTGCCATGACATGACACCATGCCAAGTTTCATGATTTCCAGGCAACTTTTGGATTTACATGAATTTAAAAACCAAGTTTCTCGATGTTATCGGCCGAGTCACGACGCCCAGATGTTTGAATTTCATTCCCATTTCTTGCATGGGACCTGGAAATTCACCCAAGGACACACATGTGATTTTTCAACCAACTTTGGTGCACCGGAGCATGTGCTTGCAGTTCAAATTTGGATTATGCACATTAAATGTCCAGAAACTCAATTAATGTATAAAAAGGCCAAACGAACCCGAAATAATTCCAAAATTTACCAGGGCACTCATGTAGTTCTATGTTGCCTCTGTAAAGAAACTCAAGGGGGGCAGCGTATATTGTTTCGCACTGAAAGGTGACACGTCCCCTCTCAGAACAAGGAGCCTTCTTGAGAGAAGCTCCGGTTTGCAAGAAGCTTATACGAAAACTTCTTCCTATTCGGCCAATTTTTTTACCACAACATGGTAGTACCATGGAATGACACCATGCCAAGTTTCATGGTTTTAGGCGTGTTTTGGATTTATAAGAATTTTAAAACCAAGTTTCTCAATGTTCTCGGCCGAGCCAGGATGCCCAGATGTTTGAATTTCATTCCCATTTCTTGCATGGGACCTAGAAATTGACCCAAGGACACACATGTGAGTTTTGAACCAACTTTGGTACACGGGAGCATGTTCTTGTATTTCAAATTTGAATTATGCACATTGAATGACAAGGAACTCAATTAATGTATAAAAATGGCCAAACGAACCCGGAATAATTCCAAAATTTAACAGGGCACTCATGTAGTTCTATGTTGCCTCTGAAAAGAAACTCAAGGGGGGCAGCGTATATTGTTTCACACTCAAAGGTGACACGTTCCCTCTCAGAACCACGAGCCTTCTTGAGAGAAGCTCCGGTTTTCAAGAAGCTTAGACCAAAACTTGTTCCAAATCGGCCCAATTTTTTACCACATCATGTTAGTGCCATGACATGACACCATGCCAAGTTTCATGATTTCCAGGCAACTTTTGGATTTACATGAATTTAAAAACCAAGTTTCTCGATGTTCTCGGCCGAGTCACATTGCCCAGATGTTTGAATTTCATTCCCATTTCTTGCATGGGACCTAGAAATTCATCCAAGGACATACATGTGATTTTTCAACCAACTTTGGTGCACCGGAGCATGTGCTTGCAGTTCAAATTTGGATTATGCACATTAAATGTCAAGAAACTCAATAATGTATAAAAAAGGCCAAACGAACGCGAAATAATTCCAAAATTTACAAGGGCACTCATGTAGTTCTATGTTGCCTCTGTAAAGAAACTCAAGGGGGGCAGCGTATATTGTTTCGCACTCAAAGGTGACACGTTCCCTCTCAGAACCAGGAGCTTTCTTGAGAGAAGCTCCGGTTTGCAAGAAGCTTATACCAAAACTTGTTCCAAATCGGCCCAATTTTTTACGACATCAAGTTAGTGCCATGACATGACACCATGCCAAGTTTCTTGATTTCCAGGCAACTTTTGGATTTACATGAATTTAAAAACCAAGTTTCTCGATGTTCTCGGCCGAGTCACGACGCCCAGATGTTTGAATTTCATTCCCATTTCTTGCATGGGACCTAGAAATTCACCCAAGGACACACATGTGATTTTTCAACCAACTTTGGTGCACCGGAGCATGTGCTTGCAGTTCAAATTTGGATTATACACATTAAATGTCCAGAAACTCAATTAATGTATAAAAAGGCCAAACGAACCCGAAATAATTCCAAAATTTACCAGGGCACTCATGTAGTTCTATGTTGCCTCTATAAAGAAACTCAAGGGGGGTAGCGTATATTGTTTCGCACTCAAAGGTGACACGTCCCCTCTCAGAACAAGGGGCCTTCTTGAGAGAAGCTCCGGTTTGCAAGAAGCTTATACGAAAACTTGTTCCTATTCGGCCAATTTTTTTACCACAGCATGGTAGTACCATGGAATGACACCATGCCAGGTTTCATGATTTTAGGCATGTTTTGGATTTACAAGAATTTTAAAACCAAGTTTCTCAATGTTCTCGGCCGAGCCAGGATGCCCAGATGTTTGAATTTCATTCCCATTTCTTGCATGGGACCTAGAAATTGACCCAAGGATACACATGTGATTTTTCAACCAACTTTGGTACACGGGAGCATGTGCTTGTAGTTCAAATTTGAATTATGCACATTGAATGACAAGGAACTCAATTAATGTATAAAAATGGCCAAACGAACCCGGAATAATTCCAAAATTTAACAGGGCACTCATGTAGTTCTATGTTGCCTCTCTAAATAAACTCAAGGGGGGCAGCGTATATTGTTTCACACTCAAAGGTGACACATTCTCTCTCAGAACCACGAGCCTTCTTGAGAGAAGCTCCGGTTTGTAAGAAGCTTATACCAAAACTTGTTCCAAATCGGCCCAATTATTTACCACATCATGTTAGTGCCATGACATGACACCATGCCAAGTTTCATGATTTCCAGGCAACTTTTGGATTTACATGAATTTAAAAACCAAGTTTCTCGATGTTCTCGGCCGAGTCACGACGCCCAAATGTTTGAATTTCATTCCCATTTCTTGCATGGGACCTAGAAATTCACCCAAGGACACACATGTGATTTTTCAACCAACTTTGGTGCACCGGAGCATGTGCTTGCAGTTCAAATTTGGATTATGCACATTAAATGTCCAGAAACTCAATTAATGTATAAAAAGGCCAAACGAACCCGAAATAATTCCAAAATTTACCAGGGCACTCATGTAGTTCTATGTTGCCTCTGTAAAGAAACTCAAGGGCGGCAGCGTATATTGTTTCACACTCAAAGGTGACACGTTCCCTCTCAGTACCAGGAGCCTTCTTGAGAGAAGTTCCGGTTTGAAAGAAGCTTATACGAAAACTTGTTCCTATTCGGCCAATTTTTTTACCACAGCATGGTAGCACCATGGAATGACACCATGCCAGGTTTCGTGATTTCAGGCGTGTTTTGGATTTACAAGAATTTTAAAACCAAGTTTCTCAATGTTCTCGGCCGAGCCAGGATGCCCAGATATTTGAATTTCATTCCCATTTCTTGCATGGGGCCTAGAAATTGACCCAAGGACACAGATGTTATTTTTCAACCAACTTTGGTACACGGGAGCATGTGCTTGTAGTTCATATTTGAATTATGCACATTGAATGACAAGACACTCAATTAATGTATAAAAATGGCCAAACGAACCCGGAATAATTCCAAAATTTAACAGGGCACTCATGTAGTTCTATGTTGCGTCTCTAAAGAAACTCAAGGGGGGCAGCGTATATTGTTTCACACTCAAAGGTGACACATTCCCTCTCAGAACCACGAGCCTTCTTGAGAGAAGCTCCGGTTTGCAAGAAGCTTATACCAAAACTTGTTCCAAATCGGCCCAATTTTTTACCACATCATGTTAGTGCCATGACATGAAACCATGCCAAGTTTCATGATTTCCAGGCGAGTTTTGGATTTACATGAATTTAAAAACCGAGTTTCTCGATGTTCTCGGCCGAGTCACGACGCCCAGATGTTTGAATTTCATTCCCATTTCTTGCATGGGACCCAGAAATTCACCCAAGGACACATATGTGATTTTTCAACCAACTTTGGTGCACCGGAGCATGTGCTTGCAGCTCAAATTTGGATTATGCACATTAAATGTCCAAAAACTCAATTAACGTATAAAAAAGGCCAAACGAACCCGAAATAATTCCAAAATTTAATAGGCCACTCATATAGTTCTATGTTGCCTCTATAAAGAAAATCAGGGGGGAGGCAACGTATATCGTTTCGCACACAAAGGTGACACATTCCCTCTCAGAACCACGAGGCTTGTTGAGAGAATCTCCGGTTTTGCAAGAAGCTTATACCAAAACTTGTCCCAATTCGGCCAATTTTTTACCACAGCATGGTAGTACCATGGAATGACACCATGCCAATCTTCGTGATTTCAGGCGTGTTTTGGATTTACATGAATTTTAAAACCAAGTTTCTGAATGTTCTCGGCCGAGCCAGGATGCCCAAATGTTTGAATTTCATTCCCATTTCTTGCATGGGACCTAGAAATTGACCCAAGGACACACATGTGATTTTTCAACCAACTTTGGTACACGGGAGCATGTGCTTGTAGTTCAAATTTGAATTATGCACATTGAATGACAAGAAACTCAATTAATGTATAAAAATGGCCAAACGAACCCGGAATAATTCCAAAATTTAACAGGGAACTCATGTAGTTCTATGTTGCCTCTCTAAAGAAACTCAAGGGGGGCAGCGTATATTGTTTCACACTCAAAGGTGACACATTCCCTCTCAGAACCACGAGCCTTCTTGAGAGAAGCTCCGGTTTGCAAGAAGCTTATACCAAAACTTGTTCCAAATCGGCCCAATTTTTTACCACATCATGTTAGTGCCATGACATGACACCATGCCACGTTTCATGATTTCCAGGCGAGTTTTGGATTTACATGAATTTAAAAACCGAGTTTCTCGATGTTCTCGGCCGAGTCACGACGCCCAGATGTTTGAATTTCATTCCCATTTCTTGCATGGGACCTAGACATTCACCCAAGGACACACATGTGATTTTTCAACCAACTTTGGTGCACCGGAGCATGTGCTTGCAGCTCAAATTTGGATTATGCACATTAAATGTCCAGAAACTCAATTAACGTATAAAAAAGGCCAAACGAACCTGGAATAATTCCAAAATTTAATAGGCCACTCATATAGTTCTATGTTGCATCTATAAAGAAAATCAGGGGGGAGGCAACGTATATCGTTTCGCACACAAAGGTGACACATTCCCTCTCGGAACCATGAGGCTTGTTGAGAGAATCTCCGGTTTTGCAAGAAGCTTATACCAAAACTTGTCCCAATTCAGCCAAAAATTATATATATGAAAATAGGGTTTAGATTATCACAAACATATCGCCACCTAGACCAATGTACTCTGATTTGAATTCAACATAAAATGGATATAACTATTTGAATTGGAGATCGTATGGTACATGTAGTTCATAGTAAAATATGATTACTACTATATGCATGTTTTATGTTATCAAGATAATATTTAAATTATTGTATAACTTGACAACAATCGTATTCAAATAGGGAAAATTGATTCAAATTTAGTCCATATGGTAGACGATAATATATATGTTCATAGGATGGAGTAAAATGTTCATATGTAATGGAAGTTAAAAATGTAGGACTACATCCATTATAAACCGCAAGGTCACTGTGGGGACCCCGACTCATAAGTCGTGATCACCGAATGCACGTGTACAGTGATCCCAGAGATCAATGCTCACTAAACACACAGAAGCTGAATAACAAGAGTCTTACATCCATGCATACCGTATTACACAAGTAGGACCATTATGGTCAAGTATTGAGTATAACATTGCAGCGGAAATCTTCGTCGGTAACTTGGACCCATGACATCTGCCTTAACCCTACAGGCATTCTGACTGGGAAGAGTCCTAGCTCGGGCGTTCGTCACTGAAGTATTCTTCATCAAATCCTGTTCTTTCATGCCTGGCCAATAAAATAACCAGTGGCAAGCCAATGAGTACTTTGAATGTAGTCGCAAGCAACCCAAGGGTTAGAACAGAATAATTATGCAAGGCACTACTACTAAATTGGCATTTTTGCGAAAAGCTAGTTTTTCTCATGCAAGTATGATCAACATTTATCAAGGATATGAATGCGTCTGCAACAAGCATCAGGAGGTTACAGACATCAACATCGAGGGAGAGTTGTGAACAACTCATGCTCAAGCTCATCGTGACTTCCTCACAAATCATGTCAACAGATTTACCAAACCTTGTTGTTTTCCAGAAACATATGGACATAGTCTAAGCAGCACCACCCAACTGTCCTTGACCGTGGACACGGCTATTCGAATACTTTTACACTCTGCAGAGGTTGCACACTTTACCCACAAGATCCGGGGAACTTCCGTGTCATCCACGACCCGCGGTACCTCAAGTACCCGGGGTAAGCACCCGATCACTATCTTTCCCTAGACGACACTAACATAGAGTCCACTCGATTAGTAGTAACCCCCATGCCCAACATTTCACATCTTAAAATTGTGGAGCCTCGCTCCCATATTCATCACATACCACAAGCACGGGGTACCAACGGTGTGTCCGGTGCCCTGTGAAAACAGTCATGGCCGCCCTACCTGGCACGACCCCGTCCCGAGAGAGCGCAACAACGACTCTCCCGTCACTAGTAATGCGGGCTCCAAGCTAGTATCGCCTAGGTAATCAATAATGCCCTTTCCCATATAAGGGTAGAGTGGTTGCGCATGTAAGGTTGGGACAGTCGACAAATCTTAAATCTAATCCGTCTCTGTAAACAACACTTTTATCAAGCCTCGGTACACTACTTCTCCACCAAGTAGTGACCTAGTTCATCATCATCTCCCAGGGGCATCAGTGGCACCTACTGGGGCTGTTTGCAAGTATGTCAAACCACACTTGTTTCTTTCCATGCATAACCCTGACCCACTTTGCGTAGCCATTTACTATAGCATATTTCTATAACCCACCAACACAACTGTAAGCAAGGGTAGAGTCATGAACAATGCAAGTATCAATGAAGTATGCAACGGAGGCAAGCCTAGCAAGGTTGCCATTCAAGGTATATCATGCACTCACTGAAGCAACGAAAATACTATTATGATGTAAAATAGTTCATCATGGTCAAAGGGCTGCTTGCCTGTTTAAATAAAGTCTTCGAGGTCTTCAAATATCTCTGGTCCAACTCCGAGCATTTCGTCTACTTCGTCAACTATCGTCGAAAGCAACCATAATAAGCAACACAACAAGGTAGAAAATAAATGTGCTCTAAAATATTAATTTGACTTTTCTAGGACATCTCTGGTTATATGAAAATTATCCAAAGTAGTTTCATTGGAATTGGGTCAGTGGATATTTCTAAACATTTTGATATGATGGAATCAAGGGGTTTATGGATTTGCAAGAAGTGTACAGAAACATATTTTTGAAAAATGAGCAAAGGCACCCATTTAACAAAGGATGATTTTAGAAGCATCTAGGAGTTGGTTTCACTGGATTTGGAGTTCAAATGATTTTCCTATGAATTTGCAAAGTTGACAAGTATGAAGAAATGGCTCATTATTTTGTGTGGCACAGAAAGTATTAATAAAAATGTTTATGAACTAAGTTATGAACTTAGAAGCATCTAGGAATTTGAATCATGGCATTTGGATCAAGTATGAGCCCTCTATGATTTTCTACAGTTCATCACAGAAATGGAAAATGGGATTTTATTAAATTTGTGTGAAGGAAGGTTTTCTGGAAAAGTGTGCATGTTGCACCAACAGGTAGAGCATGATTTATGGAGTCACCAGAAATTTGAATCATCAAATTTGGAGTCTATTTGAATTGTTTATGGATTTTTGAAGCTTCCTGGAAAAGAAAAAGAAAAGGGTTTAGGTTTATACCTAAAACTCGCACTGGACAAGAGATAGCTAGTGGGCTGGCCCAGCAGCACGGCCGCACGGGCGATAGCGGTGACGTCGAAGGCGGATCCGGGGAAGCCGTTTCCACTTAAACGGGCGGGGCCCTCCCACCGAGTCACTGACGAGCGGGGCCCGGCGCTCAGGCCGTCTCCTACCTCCCGCTCGAACAGAGCAGAGGCAGGGGAGGCGAGGCCGAGCAGGCATTGACGGTCTCCTGGGCGGCACGGGCCACCTCCGGCGGCGCCAGGCACACCGGCGGACTCAGCGTGCCGCGGCGCACCCGTCTATGTGCTTCACGCCCACGGGGAAGCCCGGGAAGAGGTGGGGCTTCGGGTGTGGCGGACCGGTGTGCCGTCGAGGATGAACTTGATGCCACGGCCTTCAAGGAGTGTAAATGGAGTGCGGGGGAGCTCCGTGGTGGTTGCTATGATGAAGTGGAACGGTTGGGTGGAGAGGAAGGGGCTCGGGCGACGCGAATTTTGGTGGCGGCCGGCGGCACTATTCCGGCCATGGAGGTCGATGGAGGGCACGGGGAGAGAGTTGGCTTGGCCCGGGGGATGCACGGGAGAGAGAGAGCAAAGGGGGCCCAGAGGGAGGTCAGGGGCGGACTTATATGGCGAGGCCACGGAGCACCGTGGACGGCGACCACGGCCGCGGCCTAGGCAACGCCAGAGGCCGAATTGGCTCACCAGGCCATGTCTGGGGTGTTCGTGGGGGTGGTGTAGGGCGCCAAAAAGAGAGAGAGGGAGCGGGGCGAGCTCCGGGTGGAGCCATGAGCTCGCACGCGCATTGGCGGGCACGGGCAGCTCTGGGCACGCGCGACACGGGCAGGACAGAGACGGGAAAGAGGGGGCCAGCATGGTGGCGTGTTGCGGACGTCGAGGCACCTCGGCTGGCGCAAGGGGGAGGCTCGAGGTGGTCGGGAGACGCGGCGTCAACGGTGGGGAGCACGCTGACGTGCTCCAGAGTGCGCAAATTGCCGGTACCCGCGGCTTTTTCTCGCGTCCTCATGCGCCCTCTTGTGTCTGGCAGCTGTAGGGGGAGTAAACAATGTAGAAATGGCATTGGATGCCCTGGGGATCCACTAGAGGGGAGAGGGATTTGAGAGAGAGTGGAAATGCTGCTGCCCAGAGAAGAAAAGTGGATCCCTGCCCCCCTTCATCATTGCCTCTCGGGCAGGGAAGCATAGCAGAGGTAGAGGAGGACCAGATGAGGTTGTGGGAAAAAGTTGAGCTCATGGAGATTAGTGGAAATGGACAAAACATGCATTTTAAATTTCTGCCAGAAGGTGTTTGATGTAGGTTTGGGCAAGAAGATGGACTTCCCTTGTCATGAGGCTTGACAGGGCCAAATGGCATGAGAAAACAAGTGGTTCCACCAAGATTGAGTCCATTTGGGCAAAGTTGCCAATGCAACTTTTGTAAACCCTAGAAATCAACAGAAATGGACTTCCCAAGATTTAGTCATGCAAATCTGTTCTCCTTGATGCACCACTTGGTATAGTGTCATCATTTGAGGTTCTGAACATGTCCACAAAAGTTGAGATAAAAAGGAGAAAGTTGCCAATGTAGAGTTGTTCAAATTTGGTTCTGGACAGGAAGGGTTTTGGGGCACTTTGATCAATTTAACTTGTTCTCTAACTTGTGCCACTTGGTCTAGATGAATAAATAGACCATTTTAGCATGTTCACAAGGTTTGAGAACATTTGGACATGTTTGGCAATGTAAAGTTGTTCAAACTTCAAAATGGACAGAAATAGTTTTGAGGGGATTTGATGCTGTTATATTGTTCTCCAAGACATAAGACTTGGCAAGATCATCAAACATTTCATATGTGACATGCTAGAATTTTCTTGGAATTTTTGCGGAATATTTCCCTTGTAAATATTTCAAAAGCTTGAAATATCCAGAAAGGGTTTTTGAGGGATTTGACCAATATTTTGAACATGACCATGTGTTGAAACTCTTATATATGGACAATATATGTCCAATGACTTTCCCTAGGTTTTTCCCAAATATTTTAAAGCATTAAAATAATTTTAACCTATTATGGACCATTTCTGGACTTAAGAAAAAGCCTTTAAATAAAATAGGAAAATAATTGTTAAAATTATATTTTTGTGGTTTGTGGGTGTCCTATATCTAATAGGAGTCAAATATATTTTTGGAAAGATTTTTACTGCCCTTAATTAAGTACTTGCAGTGCAAATCTCAATTCAGGGGTTTTTGGAAAACTATTTTTTGAAAATACTATTTGGCCAAATTATTTTTATAAGAACATATTTTTATGTCCTATACACATGGCATGATCACTGGGAAAGGTTTTTGGATCAAGGAGAAGGAGTATAAGAGTTGGAGAATTTATTTGATTTTTTAGAGCACTTGCAAACAACACACAAAAATCAAATCAAGCAAATTCCAAAGCACTCAAAAGTTTTTGCCAAACCACATTTTATCATCTTTATTAGATTAAGTGTTGTGGCATGAAAATCAAGGTGTGACAGACCTACCCCCCTTACAAGAATCTCGTCCCCGAGATTCCCAGACTAGGCGCGGAAAGGGATACTAAAACTTGGATCCGGGGTAGTCTTCAAGTCCTCATGTTGCTTGTGCTTCCGTGTGGTGCTCCATTGAACTTGAAGTACTTGATGATGTGGCTTCGTGTATGACGTTCTTCTTGATCCAGGTTGCTAATGGGTGGCTCGCGGTAGGTTAGATTGGGTTGGGGGTCGATGGCTTGGTGATGGATGTCCTCGTAGAGATCGGGCTTATCAGGGAGTTGGAAACACTTCTAGGGTTGTGATGCATGGAAAACGTTGTGCACATCAGGTAACTCAGGTGGCAACTCCAGCTGGTAACTGTCTTCTCTTCGTCTTGTAGTGATCTCAGAGGGGGTTGTTAAATCTTGGAGTGGGTTTCCTTGTCATGGAAATGCTTGGTTCCTTAGAGAGGAGTGGCTTGTAGATACACCTGGTCTTCGATGCGGAAGTTTACTTCTTGGCGAAGGTGGTTGGTATAGTTCTTCCTCCTTGACATGGCGATCTTCATATGTTGCTTGACCAGCTCAACGATTCTTCTTCTGTCTCCGGGTGGACAAGTATGTTACCAAAATAAAGATGACAACCAACTTGTCCAAGCACTCCATGAAGACTTTGTTCATGAGGTACCTAAAGTAGGATGGGGTATTGGTGGTGGTCATGGTTGAGTGTTGGCCAGGGTCTACTTGACCTAGAACCAAAGCTCGTGGTCATGATCCGACCATGTTGTGGCTTGGTAGGGTTTTAGGGTTTCAAGGATTCTACGGTGCGTGTGAACGTTTATCATCCTATCCTTGAGCACAGTTTCTGAGATGCCAATAGTTCTACCTAGTCCTTTAAACGAATCACACCATACCACCGATAGCATCATCTCCTATAGGTCAACTCTGATCATCACTCACGCTATTCATATCATCATGACTCCTGAGAGGAGGTCTAGCAAAATCATATATGTCTACGATCCCCAAACTCATATGTATGGCTACCCCTAACAATCCATGGGTAGAGCATACAAGCTTCCAAGCTGGAATAAAACATGACAATCCAAGTGCTCATCCTATTCTTCCAGGGTCCAAGGTAGTGCATCTCTATCCTAAGGAAACACGTCGTATGCCACTCCAAGATCTTGGTGCCTTCCTATAAATCAACTCCAGCAGCCCATTATCTTCCGTCAATCACTACACAATCCATTAATTCTACAGATCCAATGTTTATGGTGTTCCACACGATCTTCTAATGCCCTATAATCCACAAATACTGGAAAGGGCTATCTTTGCTATAGTCAGTCCACCGATTCCCATTATCATGGTCAAGTAAACTCCAAGGTCAAGCTTATATAGAATCCTAAATCAACTCCGACAATTAATCCAATCTCCTAGTTTATCATCCACCGAGAAACATGGTATCATGATCGAGACCATCAGTCTAAATCCAATTTACTCTGAACCATGTAGACTTACTCACCACCTATACTCCACTAGGATCACCTATTTAAATCCAGATCTCATGTCCAACGAGAATTTCTACACTTACCCCCAAGTCATTATCGTAATATCAGCTATCTTCTATGAATGTCCCCTTGGCTAAGTCAAACCCTTATACTTCTGAGAGTTTTAGCTTGCAATCATAATTGTTCAATTTACTCAGGGGCAATGAGAGTCATGCTACTCTATTAACTGATCCCACCAAGTTCATCTACCAACATGAAAGCCGCATAATCCACCAAATAGTCTCATATAATTTCTCAAAGTCATTGATATAAACTCATCAAGTCATTTGTCCTCTATTCCTATATCCTCAAATTGTTCTTCCCTATGGCATCGTTATTTTGGTGCTATCTTAAGATGATAACGTGCTCGTTCACTATGCCCACTAGTTCCATAATGAACCCAGTGATAAGCAAGGCTTACTGTAGCTTAACTTGTTCTCTTGTGATTCCGTAGGTTAAGCTCATGGTTAAGGATTTGAGTTGGGGTATCTTGTGAAGTCTCGAAGGGTCTAGGAATGGGTTTCTAAACTTGAGGGGCAACCATAACTCTACGGGGCTGTACTTGGTCAAGGAGGCTGTAGCAAAAGTCTTCAGTGCTAGTTGGTCGCTGAGGTAGAATCCTTGGTGCATCTTGTCTCGTTTATCTTCAGTTGATGAGAGAGATGAGAGGGAGAAGTAGCATAGAGGAGGGGAATGCCTAAAGGGGGTTCTATAGTGCTAGTGCAACAAACAGGTGCCAAAATAGCCAAGCACAAGCATCAAGATAAGGAAGGTGATATTGTCGCGTACTTGTTGCCTAGGGCAAAAAGAGCGACTGATATCAAAACACAAACAAATAAAAACAAGCAACACACAATCATGGTTCTATTCGAACCATCATATGGACTCGACTGCGCATAGGGGGTACATGACTCATCCTACCCTTGGGGTTCTCGGATTCAGTAGTCGTGCTTTGCTCCGTGCCTCGTGCAGCCTTCTGGGTTCTCCTCAGGTGCCGCTACGTCTCCTGGAGTTGCTTGATGAAACGATCCAGGTTGAGCCTGAAGAGTCTTCAACAACTTCTCGCCTGTTGAAGTGATGGGGTGATGGTGGCTCCTCGTAGCTGGCATTGACTTGGTCTCCTCTTGTCTTCTTAATCATGACGATCCCGCTTGCCTTCTAAGGCGTCAAGTGTACCGGGTAGGCAATCCTTTATGTAATGACACTAACAACGGATAGTAGAGGTCCAATCTGCCTGACACATTGTTGCCAGTATCGTCACCGAGAGCAGGGGATGAAGAGAACCGTTCTCCTGCTCACTACAGTGAGGCGGACCAAATGGCTAGGTTCTCATCCACCGGTGGTTGCCGATGCAACAATGATAAGGACATGGTTGCTCTACTAGTGATGTATATCATGATCTTGCATATCCTATGCCCTGGTCATCATAGGCCAAGGTTGCATAATCCTGGGGCAATTTCAAAGGTGTCACCATCCTCCGGGTCTTCATGTCCTCATTCCTTGAGACGATCTCTCTTATTGGTATTGTCTTGTCGTGGTGTCACCAAACTTGTGTTCTAAAGATGTGGGCGATCGTCGGGCAAGGTGTATTCCTTCTAGGCTATCCACGAGGATTTCATGGAATCCAGTGGTTAGGGGCATAAGGGTTCTAGCGACCAAAAGTTTTGAAGGGGAACAGATTAATAAGGAAAGTATTTCTTAGCTTTTGAAAAACTGAGAATGGGAAGAGAACTATAGATAGTTTTTGAAAATTAGAGATAGTTTTTGGAATTAGTTTTACCCTAACTAACGACCATGCTAACTAAGGCTTCCTATAGTCAGGATGGCTCTGATACTAGCTTTGTGGGGACCCCGACTCATAAGTCGTGATCACCGAATGCACATGTACAGTGATCCCAGAGATCAATGCTCACTGAACACACAGAAGCTGAATAACAAGAGTCTTACATCCATGCATACCGTATTACACAAGTAGGACCATTATGGTCAAGTATTGAGTATAACATCGCAGCGGAAATCTTCGTTGGTAACTTGGACCCATGCCATCTGCCTTAACCCTACAGGCATTCTGACTGGGAAGTGTCCTAGCTCGCGCGTTCGTCACCGAAGTATTCTTCATCAAATCCTGTTCTTTCTTGCCTGGCCAATAAAATAACCAGTGGCAAGCCAATGAGTACTTTGAATGTACTCGCAAGCAACCCAAGGGTGAGGAACAGAATAATTATGCAAGGCACTACTGCTAAATTGGCATTTTTGCGGAAAGCTAGTTTTTCTCATGCAAGTATGATCAACATTTATCAAGGATATGAATGCGTCTGCAACAAGTATCAGGAGGTTACAGACATCGACATGGAGAGAGAGTTCTAAACAACTCATGGTCAAGCTCATCGTGACTTCCTCATGAATCACGTCAACAGATTTACCAAACCGTGTTGTTTTCCAGAAACATATGGACGTAGTCTAAGCAGCACCACCCAACTGTCCTTGACCGTGGACACGGCTATTCGAATAGTTTTACACTCTGCAGAGGTTGCACACTTGACCCACAAGATCCGGGGAACTTCCGTGTCATCCACGACCCGTGGTACCTCAAGTACCCGGGGTAAGCACCCGATCACTATCTTTCCCTAGACGACACTAACATAGAGTCCACTTGATTGGTAGTAACCCCCATGCCCAACCCTTCACATCTTAAAATTGTGGAGCCTCACTCCCATATTCATCACATACCACAAGCACGGGGTACCAACGGTGTGTCCGGTGCCCTGTGAAAACAGTCATGGCCGCCCTACCTGGCACGACCCCGTCCCGAGAGAGCGCAACAACGACTCTCCCGTCACTAGTAATGCGGGCTCCAAGCTAGTATCGGCCTAGGTAATCAATAATGCCCTTTCCCATATAAGGGTAGAGTGGTTGCGCATGTAAGGTTGGGACAGTCGACAAATCTTAAATCTAATCCGTCTCTGTAAACAACACTTTTATCAAGCCTCGGTACACTACTTCTCCACCAAGTAGTGACCTAGTTCATCATCATCTCCCAGGGGCATCAGTGGCACCCACTGGGGCTGTTTGCAAGTATGTCAAACCACACTTGTTTATTTCCATGCATAACCCTGACCCACTTTGCGTAGCCATTTACTATAGCATATTTCTATAACCCACCAACACAACTCTAAGCAAGGGTAGAGTCATGAACAATGCAAGTATCAATGAAGTATGCAACGGAGGCAAGCCTAGCAAGGTTGCCATTCAAGGTATATCATGCACTCAGTGAAGCAACGAAAATACTATTATGATGTAAAATGGTTCATCATGGTCAAAGGGTTGCTTGCCTGTTTAAACAAAGTCTTCGAGGTCTTCAAATATCTCTGGTCCAACTCCGAGCATTTCGTCTACTTCGTCAACTATCGTCGAAAGCAACCATAATAAGCAACACAACAAGGCAGAAAATAAAAGTGCTCTAAAAATATTAATTTGACTTTTCTAGGACATCTCTGGTTATATGAAAATTATCAACAGTGGTTTCATTGGAATTGGGTCAGTGGATATTTCTAAACATTTTGATATGATGGAATCAAGGGGTTTATGGATTTGCAAGAAGTGTACAGAAACATATTTTTGAAAAATGAGCAAAGGCACCCATTTAACAAAGGATGATTTTAGAAGCATCTAGGAGTTGGTTTCACTGGATTTGGAGTTCAAATGATTTTCCTATGAATTTGCAAAGTTGACAAGTATGAAGAAATGGCTCATTATTTTGTGTGGCACAGAAAGTATTAATAAAAATGTTTATAAACTAAGTTATGAACTTAGAAGCATCTAGGAATTTGAATCATGGCATTTGGATCAAGTTTGAGCCCTCTATGAGTTTCTAAAGTTCATCATAGAAATGGAAAATGGGATTTTATTAAATTTGTGTGAAGGAAGGTTTTCTGGAAAAGTGTGCATGTTGCACCAACAGGTAGAGCATGATTTATGGAGTCACTAGAAATTTGAATCATCAAATTTGGAGTCTATTTGAATTGTTTATGGATTTTTGAAGCTTACTGGAAAAGAAAAAGAAAAGGGTTCAGGTTTCTACCAAAAACTCGCACTGGACAAGAGATAGCTAGTGGGCTGGCCCAGCAGCACGGCCGCACGGGCGATAGCGGTGATGTCGAAGGCGGATCCGGCGAAGCGGTTTCCACTTAAACGGGCGGGGCCCGCCCACCGGGTCACTGACGAGCGGGGCCCGGCGCTCAGGCCGTCTCCTACCTCCCGCTCGAACAGAGCAGAGGCAGGGAGGCGAGGCCGAGCAAGCGCCGGCGCTCTCCCGGGTGGCACGGGCCACCTCCGGCGGCGCCAGGCACCCCGGCGGACTCAGCGTGCCGCGGCGCACCCGTCCATGTGCTTCACGCCCACGGGGAAGCCCGGGAAGAGGAGGGGCTTCGGGTGTGGTGGACCGGTGTGCCGTTGAGGATGAACTTGATGCCACGACCTCCGCGTAGTGTAAATGGAGTGCGGGGGAGCTCCGTGGCGGTTGCTGTGATGCAGTGGAACGGTTGGGTGGAGAGGAAGGGGCTCGGGCGACGCGAATTTTGGTGGCGGCCGGCGGCACTGTTCCGGCCATGGAGGTCGATGGAGGGCACGGGGAGAGAGTTGGCTTGGCCCAGGGGATGCATGGGAGAGAGAGAGCAAAGGGGGCCCAGAGGGAGGTCAGGGGCGGACTTATATGGCGAGGCCACGAAGCACCGTGGACGGCGACCACGGCCGCGGCCTAGGCAACGCCAGGGGCCGAATTGGCTCCCCAGGCCATGTCTGGGGTGTTCGTGGGGGTGGCGCCAAAAAGAGAGAGAGGGAGCGGGGCGAGCTCCGGGTGGAGCCATGAGCTCGCACGCGCATTGGCGGGCTCGGGCAGCTCTGGGCACGCGCGGCACGGGCAGGACAGAGAGGGGAAAGAGGGGGCCAGCATGGTGGCGTGTTGCGGACGTCGAGGCACCTCGGCTGGCGCAAGGGGGAGGCTCGAGGTGGTCGGGAGACGCCGCGTCAACGGTCGGGAGCACGCTGACGTGCTCCGGAGCGCGCAAATGGCCGGCACCCGCGGCTTTTTCTCGCGTCCTCACGCGCCCTCTTGTGTCTGGCAGCTGTAGGGGGAGTAAACAATGTGGAAATGGCATTGGATGCCCTGGGGATCCACTAGAGGGGAGAGGGATTTGAGAGAGAGTGGAAATGCTGCTGCCCAGAGAAGAAAAGTGGATCCCTGCCCCCCTTCATCATTGCCTCTCGGGCAGGGAAGCACAGCAGAGGTAGAGGAGGACCAGATGAGGTTGTGGGAAAAACTTGAGCTCATGGAGATTAGTGGAAATGGACAAAACATGCATTTTAAATTTCTGAGAGAAGGTGTTTGATGTAAGTTTGGGCAAGAAAATGGACTTCCCTTGTCATGAGGCTTGACAGGGCCAAATGGCATGAGAAAACAAGTGGTTCCACCAAGGTTGAGTCCATTTGGGCAAAGTTGCCAATGCAACTTTTGTAAACCCTAGAAATCAACAGAAATGGACTTCCCAAGATTTATTCATGCAAATCTGTTCTCCTTGATGCACCACTTGATATAGTGTCATCATTTGAGGTTCTGAACATGTCCACAAAAGTTGAGATAAAAAGGAGAAAGTTGCCAATGTAGAGTTGTTCAAATTTGGTTCTGGACAGGAAGGGTTTTGGGGCACTTTGATCAAGTTAACTTGTTCTCTAACTTGTGCCACTTGGTCTAGATGAATAAATAGACCATTTTAGCATGTTCACAAGGTTTGAGAACATTTGGACAAGTTTGGCAATGTAAAGTTGCTCAAACTTCAAAATGGACAGAAATAGTTTTGAGGGGATTTGATGCTGTTATATTGTTCTCCAAGACATAAGACTTGGCAAGATCATCAAACATTTCATATGTGACATGCTAGAATTTTCTTCGGATTTTTGGGGAATATTTCCCTTGTAAATATTTCAAAAGCTTGAAATATCCAGAAAGGGGTTTTGAGGGATTTGACCAATATTTTGAACATGACCATGTGTTGAAACTCTTATATATGGAAAATATATGTCCACTGAGTTTCCCTAGGTTTTTCCCAAATATTTTTAAAGCATTAAAATAATTTTGACCTATTAAAGACCATTTCTAGACTTAAGAAACAGGAAAATAACTGTTAAAATTATATTTTTGTGGTTTGTGGGTGTCCTATATCTAATAGGAGTCAAATATATTTTTGGAAAGATTTTTACTGCCCTTAATTAAGTAGTTGCAGTGCAAATCTCAATTCAGGGGTTTTTGGAAAACTAATTTTTGAAAATACTATTTGGCCAAATTAGTTTTGTAAGAAAATAGTTTTATGTGCTATACACATGGCATGATCACTGGGAATGGTTTTTGGATCAAGGAGAAGGAGTATAAGAGTTCGAGAATTTATTTGATTTTTTAGGGCACTTGGAAACAACACACAAAAATCAAATCAAGCAAATTCCGAAGCACTCAAAAGTTTTTGCCAAACCACATTTTATCATGTTTATTAGATTAAGTGTTGTGGCATGAAAATGAGGGTGTGACAATCACCTAACGATATATTCGAATTCAACATAACGTGGATTCAAAAATTGTAATTCGAGATCCTGGCATTTGTAATCGTATAAAAAGGGACATGAGTATTTCTTTTAGTGGGAATTGATTTGTTTTTTGTTGTTGAGCGAATTGTGAATAGATTTGGTACTGTACAGGGTAATCTTGTTCTCCCGATTTTTTTACATTTTCTTGTAGTTTTCTCAATGACATTTATAGCAATATAGTAAAAGGGGACATGACTCTCTTGTGTCTTCTATGAGTTGATTGTTTTTGTACACGTTACGTTTGTTCTGGCGAACAAGGAATTCGTGCCTTGTTATCCCGAAATTTTCAAGCTCGAGTATCTTTTGTCTCATCTGCTTTGAAACTCCCGCCTCTTCAACCCGCACTGCACCTTGTTATCCCGCAATTTCGACGCGCGGGAAAACTCCCTCCGCATCCGAAATCGGTCCCGTAGCCCAGACACGCAAAATCCCCCTTCTACCCCTCAGCCGGAAATGTCGGCTCGACGTTGCAGTGTCAAAACTGGTGGGGGTACGCTGGTAACTTACCCTACATTTCAGACAAACGCGTCCCTAAGCCATGGCTCCCCCCTATCTTCCCCTTCGCCCCCCCATTTGTACACCGAGGCTACCAAAAGCCACGAAACCCCATGCTCTTCCATCGGCCTCCCGACCGCCGCCCAGCCGGAGTCTCTTCCCCGACAACGTCGTCCACCGCAACAGCTCGCCGTCCCTCATCCACAGCACCGGATATGGATCCATCGTACCGCCGGATCAACCGCCCCGTCCTCCACCTCCAAGGAGCTGCCCCGATGTTCGCCACGTCTATCGCGCCACCTCCATTCCCACAACGCCATCTTGACCTGCCCCACCGGAACCGCAGCACCCTCACCAATTCCTCCGATGAAGGCGAGGCCAACTCGGTGCCACCAAGGAGGTTCTGCACTCACTTCTGCATTTTATCTTTTATTTGATCTCACGGGGCTGCCGGTGCTCGATACCGAGCAGCCATGGCGGGTCTCCATCAACGGCGCCGTCGCCGGCCACTTCATCCACGATGTCTCTCCCCCATGTCGTTGCTTACTCGGCGATGACTTCCACACCGGCACTAGCTGCTCCAGCTCCCGCTCGCGCTGCTGCTGCTCCGGCTCTTGCTCGGGTTGTGGCTCTATTCTTGCTATCGGTCGCGCTGCTGCAATGCTCTTGCTTTCGTTCATGCTGGTGCTCTGCTCTGCTATTGATGTCGGTCGCGTTGCTGCTCCGCTCTTGCTCTTGTTCGTGCGGCTGCTCTGCTCTTGCTCTCGCTCGCGCTGCTGCTACTGCACGACCTCCGACAGCTACAGGAGTTGTTGCTTTAGCACTCGCTCGCGGTGCTGCTGCACGACTTGCTCTCTGCTAGTGCGTTCCCTGCTCGAGCGTCTGCTGATTTAGATCACTGCTTTTCTGCTACTAGTGCTCGAACAACCTAAACATCTATTGCAATGCTCTTCTACTAGTTCAATCAGTTTTGACAGTAAAATTCAGTTTCGATTGTAAAGTTCAGTTTCTTCAGTTAAAGTTCAGAGTAAACGGTATTTGCAGCATCTGTCGGAGTAGCCGTGGCGCGGCTGATGCGTTTTACATCTAGCACTTTTTGGTGATGTACTTTACATCATCTATTGCAGATGATATTAGAGTCCCACTTCAGATTAACATTGTCTGTCTTGTCCTGCTTCAACCTCGTCGTTGTACACCTCACCGAAGCTGCTCCAACGACGGAACCGTCCATCACAGTGGAGCAGTACCCTCGGCGCCATTTCCAGAGGCCTCAGATCTTCTTCCCCGCCTCCGACAGTCACACCAGCATCACCATCCTCCACGTCCAACCCAATGATGCTGAGGTCGACAAGGCTATGCCAAAGAGGTTGTACACTTGTTGCATCACTTTGTTACTCTGCATTCATGTTGATCCCTCAGGGATCCTTTGCTATGGAACTACTATGGTACTATTATTCGTGCATTTGGTTAGGAGTGGAGCAAAGTAAAACTGGAGGATTTTTTTCCTTTGGTGTCTCTTTCAAAGAAAAACCGTAGGAATTTTAATATCAGTTGGACGTCCTTTTCAAATTAATATGCATGAAAAACAGGACTAATTGCATTACTGGCATAATAAGATTCTTATTTTTTATTTTTCACGTGGTTTGACTTTAATTTGACCATGTTTCTCCATTCTTGTGTTCTTCCAATTCTTGTGAACCAAACACCCAGGTTGACAGAAATCCTACGTTTCCAAATGCTCTGTTTTGCATGTGCATTCCTATCCTATTCCTGTGTTTTTCCTCTCCCTACATTTATAGAATCCTCCAATTCTAAGGAGCCCTTACAGATTTATTTCATTTTTAGATAGGCGTCAAAGAAAACTCTGTGTGTTATGTCCTGCTCCTGCCGTGCCGTCATCCACCCCACCTGAGGTGCACCATCGACAGAAGCGTTCACTGTAGTAGAGATTCCCCCTGCAGACTTTCTTTCGCGGCCTCAAATCATCTTCCCTGTTGCCGGCAGCCACGCCAACTGCATTACCATCATCGACTGAGCAGATGAACCTGAGGACTACACAGTTCCGGAAGAGAGGTCGCAGTCTTTCGTGTTTGCTTACGGTATACATCAGTTATTATTACCTGCTACTTTATTGTTCAAACTTGAGTTTTAAAATGCCCCTGGGTCTCATATCGAGGTAGCAACGAATAGTATCTGTCTAATATCTGGTTCTTCTGGGGTCTTCTATGTGGTTCATGTTGGGTGGGCAACAAACAGTAGATGATCCATTATCTATCTTTTTAAACTGAATCTATAATCTACCTACTATCATTAGTTTTGGATCTATCCACTCGTTTGCTACCATCAGTCTTGATTTCTGCATGCACCCCTTGGTGTTGGTGTACAAAAATAGGGGCACGCTTTTGTACCCCTTTACCTGTGCACGGGCAGTCGGAGCCGCGCCCACGACCACACCAAGCAGAACAAGGGAGGTGTGCCAAGGTAAGACTGAATCCCAAGACAATCAAAGCAACGCCAAGGCCAAGACCACAAAGAGCAGAGGGACGAAGCAGGTTCCCCCGGCAATACCGTTGTCGGGTGGCCTCAGCGGCCCCAGCAAGACCCTTGCCGAGACAGCTCGCCCCACACCAACAGAGCGAGCCACCCTTGAGCTCACGGCCCCCAGCGCCATCATCAACGTGGGGCTAGGGCTCGGGGAAGGCACCTCTGTGGTGGCATGCAGATCTTTGTGAGGACATATTCAAGATCATATGAGGATTTGAAGACGACGATTCTTGGCAAGATCCCTGCCGAGGAAGGCCACCAGACCCCCGGCAAGATCCTTGCTGGGGACGACAGCACGCCACGGCAAGACCCTTGCCGGGCCACCCGGCAAGGCCCTCGCCAAGGACGCCAGCGGGGCCACCGCCAAACCCGCGCCGGACAGGCTTCCACCACCGTTCACATACAGTTGCCAGCCCAACCAGCTGGGCGGGCACCTGCGTGGCAGCATGCAGCTCCCAGGCCAACTCATC
Source organism: Triticum aestivum (assembly GCF_018294505.1). Taxonomy (NCBI): domain Eukaryota; kingdom Viridiplantae; phylum Streptophyta; class Magnoliopsida; order Poales; family Poaceae; genus Triticum; species Triticum aestivum. Next base: position 280,127,706 of record NC_057814.1, on the reverse strand, counting down.
GAGCGCCTGCGTGGCAGCATGCAGATCTTCGTGAAGGCTCCGCCACCGCGCCACCTCAGCTGCCTGGCTGCCTACATGGCACCATGCACCTCACTGGCTAGGGCGCGTGTCAAGGCGAGGAGGAGCAGCGACGGACGGGACGGGCCTCGCCCCGTCCCCAATAAAGCAATGGGACACCTAAGCTATGCATTAAATGTGTCTTGTCCAGTAATACGAGCGATAAGCTCAGAGCACTGTACGCCTTTCCACCTCCTGTGTGTCACTGTGGCAGCCCCTTTCAACTATAAAAGGAGGCCCATGCATACTGGTGGAGGATTCGGCTCTTTCGAACCACGCACTGACCACAGGTAGTTCGAGAGCTCAAGAACTCTCAGAAATACACCCACCAAAGCAGGACTAGGGTTTTACGCATCCTCGCGGCCCGAACCTGGGAAACGATCCTTGTGCTGTCTACTAGCCCTGCTCTCCTCGCAACCCTGCGCCCCGGCAACCGTAGTAGGGATTCTTGTGATCCCACAGGTGTCGTTCCACACCGACATCTTTGGCGCGCCAGGTACGGGAGCGCAATTGTGAGAATCTGGTCTGGTAGTTAGCCTAGCAGTTCTTCGTCGCCATGGCTCCTAAGAAGAAGATGGCCACGGCGATCGGCTCGTTGGGAGCCGAACGACCCGTGCTGGTGCGGATGAGCAGCGGACCGGTCGCAGACAGGACCCGGGCCGCGGCCCACGATCACCAGCATCGCCCAGGTAGTCGGAGCCTGGCGAGCAGCGTCGTTCGCGTGCCAGACGACCAGCTACACGTCGCCGGATCCAAAGACGGAGCTGGGCCCCTCGCAGGCGGTGCGGGGCCCTCCAGGAGTGTTGCTGTGCCACCCCTGGGTGGCACAGCGACCTCCAGGACGCCCACACCGGCGACCGCCGCGCGCTCTTCCCATGGTCTGCGCGCCGAGCAGCGTCACCACATCGGTGACCCTGGGCACCGCCGTGGGAAGAGCCATGTGCGTCATCCGCAAGATGAAGGGGTTCAGCACGCTCGCCAAAGCGCTGGCGAAAATGGCACGCAGCCGTTTGGTCGTAACGGAGCTCCTTCTAACGAGTTAGAAGTCGAAGCGCGCCGCGATCCACGCAGCTGTCACCGCCGCCCACGCCAGCGGAAGCTTTGGCGGGAGCGTAGCTGCTCCTCGACTTCCCTCCTGCTGCGGAGAAGATCGACGAGTGGAGGGCCACCATCTGAAGCCTGGTCGCCGTCGCAAACAAAGACGATCCGCGACCACCAGGGCCCTCGGGTCGGCGCTCCACCGAGCCACCACATGCTGGCGCTGGGAGGACCGGGGGAGCTGCGGCCATGGTGCACTCTCCTCCTCCTCGCCAGCCGCCACGGGCGCCGGCCCGTCGTGACGACGTTTGCGATAAAATTTCCATAGCGTCGTCCGACCCGCGTACCCTCCGTGACCAGGGCCAGGTCCTTCAGGAACGAGCTCACGAAGACGCTCGAACCACCGTCGAGCGCCGGCGCGAAACGCGCCGCCAGTCGGACATGCGGGCGGGACCCGCTATGGACCACCCAGCACCGGGGGGCTCCGGCGGCCTACCTTACGAGGTGGGCTGCCCGGCCTTTACCCGTGAGCTGCGGCAGTTCCAGTGGCCATCCCACCGCACGTTCAAACCCAACGTCGGCGAGAAGTACACCGGCAAGACCCATCCGTCCGAGTTCCTCAGCATCTAGACCATCGCGATGCAGGCTGCTAAGGCTCGCGACGACAAGGTGCTTGCCAACTATTTCCCACTAGCGCTCAAGCCCAATGTGATGTCTTGGTTGATGCACTTGCCGGTGGATTCCATTTCTTGTTGGTCGGATCTGTGCCATGAGTTCGTTGGCGCCTTCACAGGAGGCCACCAAGCTCATGGCCAGGCCAGTGATCTGCACATCATTCCCCAAAAGGAAGGGGAGACCCTGCGCAAGTACATCTAGTGATTCAGCCGGGTGCAGTACAACATCCCCGACGTTCATCCCGCCGCTGTGATTAGCGCGTTCCGCCAGAACATGCGCAATCGCAAGATGCGTGAAGAGCTGGCGATGACCAAAGTTAAGGACGTGGCCGAGCTCTATGTCCTGGCCGATAGGTGCGCCCGGGCTTAAGAGGGAATGAAGTACCCCGGCGAAGATGCCGGCGCGGAAACCGACTCTACCGATGAAGACGCCGCTACCCCGATGAGGAAGGGCCGGCATCGCAACAGGAAACACAAAGGCAAGACCGTGCTTGCTGTTGAGGGATCTGACGACACCGGTGCCGGCAAGAAGGTCAAAGCAGACGCCCCCGGCAAGGAGATTGCCGGGTGCGCCGCCTGCCGAGCCTTGGCGGCTACCGACAAGCCAGGATGCTCCGACAAGCAATACTGCAAGATCCACCGCACTAAGGGCCACGACCTCCAGAACTACCGGCAAGTCGAGCTGCTTGCTGAGAAGCAAAAAGGTTGAGTACGAGAGGCGGGACAAGGAGAAGGACCAGGATGGTGCGGAGGGGTCTGGCAAGAAGCATGGCGGCCAAGGAGGCCGCCCCGGCAAGGACAACCAGCAAGAGAGGCCCGCCCGGAGCCGCAACAAGAAACAAGAAGATGATGATCACGACGAGGACGACGAGTCTGGTGAGCAAGGGTTCCAAAAGGCTACGGAGCCCATGTGCGTCGATGGCAGCGCCTCGCTGCATACCTCTCATCGCTAGCTCAAGCATTGGGCGCATGAGATTACAACAGCAGAGCCGTCGTTCGACGCTCAGAAGCCGCTGAAGTGGTCCAGCACGCCCCTCATCTTTGATGCCGACGACCACCCTGACCGCACTACCGCGGTCGGGTGTTTGCCATTGTTGGTCTCACCAACAATACGCAACCTCCGAGTGAACAAGATGTTGGTTGACGGCGGGGCCGGCCTGAACCTGATCTCGCCTGTCGTGATCAAAAAGTTGCAAATCCCTGATGGAGACCTCGAGGAAACGGGCACATTTCAAGGGGTCAATCCGGGGAGGAGCCAGCCGAAGGGAAAGGTCACACTGCCCGTGACGTTTGGAGGAGAGTTGAACTATCGTCTTTGACGTAGCTGAGGTCCCCTTGCCCTACAACGGGATCCTCGGCCGCCCAGCACTAGCCAAGTTCATGGCGGCGTCACACTACGCCTACAACATGCTAAAGATGCCTGGGCTGTTGACCATCATCTCCGTCCCCTCCGACAAGAAGGACGCGCTGATCTGCGCCGACCAGCTCTACCGGGAAGCATTTGCAGCGGCTGCCGTCAAGTCACCTGCTCCTGCCGCTGAAGCCCCAGGAGGGAAGAAGAAGCCCGGCATGACCCCTCGCACCCACTCCGGCAAGCGCACCTCCTCGGAGTGTTGTGCTATCGTCGAGGACGTGCCTGTGACACCCCAAAAATTTTACCTTGTTTTATTAATTAAAATTTTGCCAGGAAATAAAACTTTTCCATTTGTCTTGATTTACCCTTTTGATAATATGGGTTCTTACCTCAAGTGGAAACTTTCCAAAAGTATTATTGGATTTGTATACTCTTTCTATAAAACAATTCTTTATCAGTGGATTTTATTGCAAGATTTGTTTTCTCAGAGCTTTATTCTTTTAGAAATTATTTCTTTGGAAATTGGAGTTTCTGTTGCACTGCAACCATTTGACAAATACCTTTAAAAATTTCACCAAAATTTGGGGATTTCATGTGATGTTTCCACATCACTTTTATACAAAAATATCTGTTGGTTATTGGGGATTTTGAGCTCTACATCATCTTTGCAAATCTGGTCCAGTGGGTATCTTTGCACTACAACCTATTTAAATATTTCTTTCAAAATTCTTCCAAGTGTTTGGAGATGTCAGTAGATGCATACAATTCTACTTCATGCAAAAACCCAGTGATGATCTTTGAAAAATTTGAGTGAATCAACCTCTTTTTCATTCTGGTCCAGTTTGGTGATTTGTACTGCAACCCTATTTTATTTTGCTCTAGTGACCCTGAGCTTTTTCCTGCTTGTAGCCCTCCCTGCCAAACCCTTAAGTCCAGGAGAATGGACCCATTGGAGGATCTTAAGTGCATGCAAAGGGATCTTCTTCTCTCTGTCCAAAACTGTGGTTTTGCAAAACTTGCACTAGCAAGTTTCTGGTTTTGCCCAAGTGGTCCTACCATCATCACCTACATCCAGGGAGACCCTGATCTGGAGTTTGTGGCCACTCCAAGAGTTGCCTAGATGCATTTGGCATTATGTCGAACACTTGGTGTGCACAGCCAGTTTTGGGCATGTTTCCTAGTTTGCACTATGATCTTGTTCCACTGACCCAGCAACCTTGTCCACTAAGCTCCTAACCATCCCTACCCTAGTCCTGTTAATTGCCAGCCTCACTCTCGCACTCTAGGCTGCCCTGGCATTTCGTCGAGCATGTCCCGTGCGTGCTCTGGGCGCGCCCAGAGCGCACGTTTTGCACGCGCGCGCACTGAGCCGCCACGTCGCACTGCCGCCCTCGTCGCGTGCCGTCCCTGGCCCCTGCTCACCTGCTGAACCGCGCACTACGCTCGCCCACTCTCCACGCCACCTCTGGCGCCCTACAGCGCCGCTGGCAGAGCTTTTGGCGGCACGCCGGCGTCGGCAGCGAGCTCTGCCATGGACGGCGCCGCCCAAACCACACCAGCGCGCCAGCTGCCCCTATGAACAGCTCGAGCTTATCCCCAAGCCCGTCGGCACGCGCTCGTTGCCGCCACGTCGCCCTGCAGCTACAGCATCGCGGTCGCCGGCGTTCTTATCCTCGGCCGCCGCGGGACCGACCTCGAGCGCCTATTTAAGGGATCCCCGAACTCGTTCAAGACCTCAGGCGACCCCAGGCTTTCCCCCTAGTTCTCCCCAAGCAGTGGATTGGCCCGGAGAGGCCATCTTCCCCAACTCCGGCCGGTTCGGCCGCCGCTACCGTCCGGTGACATTCGTTGCAACCAGTCTATCTCCCGCCCATCCAACGCCACCAATCGCTTCCCCTTGCCCTCGCGGAGCTGCCCAGCGCCTCAGCCTCGATCGGAGACCACCGGAGCCCTAAACTCACTTCCCTCCCGTAGCCCCCTCCGCCGCGGAGCTCGCCGCCGGCGACTCCTCCCACCACCGTCGACCCGACAACCACCGAGAGGACCGCCCCGGTCTGGGGGGCCCATCCCTGCCCTCAGGTGCCCTCGAGGAGCCGCCGTTCGTCGCCGGCGATCGCCGGAGTCCCGCTCCCGTCGGGCAGAGAAGAGGAGGGAGGGGGAAGAACGGTCAAACCTGACCAGTGGGCCCCTGGACCCACTGTCAGTGACCCGCGCGCCGTCCACTCTGGTTAAGTGAAGGCGCAGAAGTCCTGAGTACGTTTCCTCTGCTGCGAAAGCGTATTCTCTCCCGAACGTTTTCTTTTTCTGGTTTTTATTAAAAACAGAGATTTGACTAGACTTTGACCAGCTATATCTTTTAAAATAAAACTCCAAATGAGTTGATTCTTTTTCCTACCTCTCTCAAATTTCATCTAGTTTATTTTAAGATTTATTTCAAAAATATTTGAGACAACTTTTTGTACTGTGTTTGAAATATTTGTTGTTTGAATATTTTTTTCAAAATAGGAAATGGAGAGAAGAGAAAGCTTTCAAAAAGTGCATCCTTTGCATACTATTGAAGGCAAGCATTTCTGAACTCTGGCATAATATTTTGTGTGGTGTTCTGATGCGGTTACAACACCACTTTGACTTGGAGCATACGTTATTCTTATGCAACGGTATAGTCACATTGCATGAATGCATATTGGAGATTTCCTTGCTGTTATAAATGGATATGCTGTGATAGTGATCATCCTCGTGGACTTTTCATGCATACCGGCAGGAAGCCGGGAGAGTCGTGGTCTTGGGTAGACACGAGCTTGTCCCTAGTTCCTCGTCGGGACAAGTGTGTCCGGTATGGCATGATGAGTTTTGATGAGCAGTGACTCTGTCTGTTAATGGAAATATTTTGGTTATGCTATCATTCGGAGAATACTTGGACCACCTGAGTCGGTCGTAAGTCGAGTCTTGTTCGGTGACTTTCCCTACTTGTTTTGTGCTACCACTTGTCCCTGCCACGGGTAGGGTATGGTTCAGTAAGTTGTCAACCCCTTACCAAAGCACACACCGTACAGAGAGGCCATGGTGGAAGATACCGGGTGCATCCGGTAGGCATGCCACCTGGTCCGGGGGCATGGGTGTTTCCGGTTGGGACCGAGAGGGGGGCACCCCTTAGAGCGCGCGAATATAAATTTGATCCCATGCTACGTCGAGGTTGTAGCCTCCCCACTTAGAGTTTTGCTTGGCAGGTGTCGTGGGTGATTCCAGACACCGGTAAGTTAAGCTAGTGTGTGCAGGTCAGGCGTGTTTTCAATTAAAAGGCCGTAGGCGGAATTAGTCCCGATGGACTAAATAAATCCGTTACTCGTGGGTAAATAGTACACCCTCTGCAGAGGATATATCCATTCGGATAGCCATGTTCATGAGTAAGGACTTCAGTCTGAGATGGGTCTAGTAACGGTATTCGGATGGAGACACGGTTAAACTAGATCATAGTAACGGTATTCGGATGGAGACACGGTTAAACTAGATCATAGTAACGGTATTCGGATGGAGACTCGGTTAAACTAGAGCAGTGACGGTTTTCGGATGGAGAAACGGATATACCAGAACTTTGTTTATGACCTCTGTCATATGAGGATTATGATTATTATTAATGTGGACTAACCAGTTACATTATTTGCATTATTGAGTATCCTTGGGACGGTTCTACCTCCTGGATATTCACCGTGATTATTATTATATAAGCCCTTTATGTGGCGTCGCTCAGACGCCCGACTGCGGCATGTTTGTTATTTATTTATCCTTTATAAGCCCTTTATGTGGCGTCGCTCAGACGCCCGACTGCGGCATGTTTGTTATTTATTTATCCTTTATAAGCCCTTTATGTGGCGTCGCTCAGACGCCCGACTGCGGCATTGTTTGTTATTTATTTATCCTTTATAAGCCCTTTATGTGGTGTCGCTCAGACGCCCGACTGCGGCATTGTTAATTTATTTGCACCTTTTCGAGGAGTCATTTCAGACACTCGATCAGTGCATTCTATTCCTACTCCCGTATACATGTTCATATTTTTCCCGCATGCGTGCATCATCAGCTTTTCGTTTAATTCGGGACTGACGTCATGATCATAAAATATTTCGGAGTTTGATTACCTCTTGTTATATATTTACCCGTGTTCTTAATGTTTGCGAGTACATTCAAACGTACTCACTGGCTTGTCCCTGGCTATTGTCTTGGCCAGATTCCTTGCTTGGAGATAAGCATTGCGATGACAGCCCCGGAGCCTACGCAATGACGATAGCAGCCCCGCGAAGATAGGAGTTACCCTGGTCAGTTGTTCTTGTGGGAAATGGAGTCCCATAGACGCAGATGTACCACAAACCGCTTCCGCCATCAACCATTAGAAACCAAGTGTTGTACTCCTAGGCCACAATGGTCTTGTACTACATATTTTGTACCTTGCTTGGAATCCTTGTATCAAGTTGGTGCCTCATCAGCTAACAGTAATCCTGGGGCTGGTGAGCACAAAGGCCGTTTTCTGGGAAATTAATATCCTGAAAATCCGGTCGTGACAGACTTGGTATCAGAGCCAGGCTGACCATTGGCTAATCCTATCTTAGCCAGGTCAATAAACCTAGGTTAACCAAACCACCAGACCTTAACCTAACCCCGGCCAAGCTTCTCGCGTAAGATAGCCCCACAGTGACCCGACGCCTTTTCGGCGGACGGTGCCCAACCTATCAGCCTAGCCCGTCGATCACGCGCCAGTGACCGACACCCAACCCGTCTCATTCGCAAGCGTGCGAAGGCAGACTCCGTCCCCTTTTCCTATAAAAGGGGCGCGCTAGCCTCAACCCAGCACAGCACAGCCCCTTTTCCAAAACCAAGCCACGATGCCTGGCCCCATTGTTCACAATGAGACCACAGCAACCAACCTTGGAGGTTTTGTGACCGTGCTCGCAAACCTCACCCGCCGTGCCTATGCATTAGAAGAGCCCCCTGAATATGTTGTGTACCAAGGACCCATGTACGGTGAGAGCCGTCAGTACTGGGCCACTATGCACATCTATGGTAGGGGTCTGTCGCCAGAACGCCCCTACAGGTTCACTGGAAGGACAACTTCCTTTGAGCCACAAGCCATCCAACTGGCAGCCCGCGAAGCCATAGTTCAACTCCGGCACTTGTCGCCTAGAGTTAACTGTCGCTCGTTCTACTACTACCCCAGTCGTGACGGGTATGGTAGGCCGCCCCAGGTTGCCAACGGAGATCACAAGACAGATCCTGCACTATTGCATCTGGTGCGCTATGTGAGCACACTAGAGCAACTGTTCGATCAGGTCACCCTTGATCTGATCGCAGCTCGTGGAGAACTGGTTCGCCGAGCCCCGGCGAGAAGAGAAGTGGAGCCCGACGCCGACAACCCAGTCGTGCTGTTCGGACACCCGATCGATCCCTTGAGATCTGCCCCAGCCATCAACCAGAGTGCTTTGGTGTCCCCAGAAGCGCTTCGTCGCCTTTTGGGAACCCATTCCAACGGGATTGTGGCCAGCAACCCCCGTGATGGTCATCACCACTACCCCGACCCTGCAGCCCCTCAACCTCAGCCAGCTAATCCTGACGGAGAAACCCGTGGAGAAACCCCGGCATCCGCCAGGCCAACCCACTTAGACATTAACGAAGTAGACTAAGTCGCTCGAGTTGTACCGAGCCTTAGTTTTCCTACGCTTTGTAACGGTGTGACCTTGCATCGCTTTTATTTAATGCTATCTGCTTGAACGCCCCTGTTTTTGGAGTAGTAGCTATGCATATGTACGTTGGCGTACAGTTGCATTTTTAAATTTCGGGCGCAGCTACCAGGACCAACCCCGACGGCTCCCACAGTAATGCGTCACATTTATGTGATATGTATATCTGTGGCTTTGACCCGAGCACAGGATCGACAACCAGTTACCCTTCACCCCGGTAGATAACCCAGCCCCCATGCTATAAAAGGCCACCTCGTGACCTTGCCGAGTACCCCTCACCTTGTGCACTACTCTCACAGCCTTTTCCTTGCCATGCCAACCCCCAGTATTTATCTGAGAACCCCAGACGCAACCTCGGGAAGTTATGTTAAATTATTGTGGGACTTTCACCTGCAATACCATGAGTGCCACCCATCCACCCCAGTACGAGTTGCTCAAATCGAGGATCACCCCTTCCACCTCGAAATATTGGGCAGTGGTGCACATCCCTCCCGCTTACCAGAACCAAGACCCAACGGAAGTTTCCTTCGTGGGGAAATCCATGCCGACTCCGCATATGGCCATAGAAGCTGCTGTGTACGAGGCGCTCGCTCATCTTTGATTCGCGGTACCCTATGCCAGCGAACGAGGATATTATTATTTTCCGAGTCGTGCAGCACCCGGAGAAGTTGCATCTTTTCCCGGTGGACGAATTGAGAGAGATCCAGTACTGGCCAACCTTGCCCAGTACGTTATCGCTCAGGAGCGTTTGACTCAGCGAGTAATGGGTTATCTCCAGAGCCTCGCTGATTTAAATCCTCGGATCGCTATTGGTAGAACACTGAGGCCTGACCATGAGAGGCGCATTCATCGACTGGTCAACCCGCTTCCCCCGATAGAAGAGGAGTGTGCCCCAGTGCTAGAGGCGTTTTCTCAGGACCCTGTCCTTTTGCCGTTTTCCTTGTAAACGTCACCGCTGTATTTTTTTTACTCCAGTTTTTATTTACGTGTTGTAACTTGTACGTGTTATCTAAATTGGTGCGACGGATCCGATTTTCTTTGGTTTCAATTATGTGAGCAGTTTTACTGCTGTTAATTTTGTTTTATCAAATTTTCGCTCGCGGTAAATTTTTGTGATGAGATTTCTTTTCCCGAGTCGCTACAGCGTATATATATCTTCACGACATAGATTTTATTCACGCAGCACCGTAACAGCAGACTCACGACCACAACCTCTCGACCTCGTGCGCTGATTACAAATCCTCGTACACACTTTGCACCTAATTGATCACACCCGAGGACACCACAGTCTCAGTAAGAGAGATTTGTGAGTAATCATTCGGGCGCGAGTTGCCCCAGCACACCGACAGCAGTTAGCACTCGATGCCGCACCTAATCCTCATGATCGCCGCCCCCGCGAAGAGCCAACACTCGAGCGGCAGCATCACGACGATCATCCAGGATCATCGCGCACAGGAGCACGGAGAGCCCCAGCAGCACCGCCAAGCATCCACACATCAGGACCACGTACCAGTCCGGCATCGCCTCCGCCATTAGAGCCCCGTCTCGAGCTCCTCTAGCAGCAATGGAGGAGAAGGAAGGAGAAGTAGAAGCGAGGCCACGTGTGAGGAAGAAGAGAGGAGCACCGTGATCGTTTTACAGCTCGGGATCGGTGTACGGTGGGCGAGGTCCACCAGCACCAATCGTCGCTCGATCGTCGGTGTTCGGAGGCGAGTCCGCGAGCAGTGCCGACAGCGCACTGGCCCGCGAGGTGAGTGCACGCTGCGCCGGCAGCTAGCACGCCGCGCACTACCGCAGTACGGCCTAGGTGCCCTACGCGCTAGGCGTTGCCGGAGGAGGAAGCACGGGAGAGCACGCGAGAGAGAAGAGAGAGCCAGAGGTAGAAGAAGAGGCCGACAGTGGGCCCCGGGTCCACCAGTCAGCCAGAGAGAACACTGTGCTCTCGGGTGCGACCAGCGTGTTTGAGTAATTTATAATTTATTCTGAATTACTGTTTCCACGTAGAAATATCTCGTTTTCCCCGACCTTGGAATTTTTCTCGCAACGCCGGTGTACCACACTGTGGTTTTACACCACTTATTGCCCTCCCACTGTAGCTGCTTTGTTTTTTTGCACAATTGAATGATTTCTTTTAGTAAGAGCAATGTTTGTTCAAAACTACTTTTAACAAATCTTGAGGACGAGATTTTTCTTAACGGGGGTAGTGTTGTGACACCCCAAAATTTTTACCTTGTTTTATTAATTAAAATTTTGCCAGGAAATAAAACTTTTCCATTTGTCTTGATTTACCATTTTGATATTATGGGTTTTTACCTCAAGTGGAAACTTTCCAAAATATTGTTGGACTTGCATACTCTTTCTATAAAACAATTCTTTATCAGTGGGTTTTATTGCAAGATTTGTTTTCTCAGAGCTTTATTCTTTTAGAAATTATTTCTTTGGAATTTGGAGTTTCTGTTGCACTGCAACCATTTGACAAATACCTTTAAAAATTTCACCAAAATTTGGGGATTTCATGTGATGTTTCCACATCACTTTTGTACAAAAATATCTGTTGGTTATTGAAGATTTTGAGCTCTACATCATCTTTGCAAATCTGGTCCAGTGGGTACCTTTGCACTACAACCTATTTAAATATTTCTTTAAAAATTCTTCCAAGTGTTTGGAGATGTCAGTAGATGCATACAATTCAACTTCAGGCAAAAACCCAGTGATGATCTTTGAAAAATTTGAGTGGATCAACCTCTTTTTCATTCTGGTCCAGTTTGGTGATTTGTACTGCAACCCTATTTTATTTTGCTCTAGTGACCCTGAGCTTTTTCCTGCTTGTAGCCCTCCCTGCCAAACCCTTAAGTCCAGGAGAATGGACCCATTGGGGGATCTTAAGTGCATGCAATGAGACCTTCTTCTCTCTGTCCAAAACTGTGGTTTTGCAAAGCTTGTACTAGAAAGTTTCTGGTTTTGCCCAAGTGATCCTACCATCATCACCTGCATCCAGGGAGACCCTGATCTGGAGTTTGTGGCCACTCCAAGAGTTGACTAGATGCATTTGGCATTCTGTCGAACACTTGGTGTGCACAGTCAGTTTGGGGCATGTTTCCTAGTTTGCACTATGATCTTGTTCCACTGACCAAGCAACCTTGTCCACTAAGCTCCTAACCATCCCTACCCTAGTCCTGTTAATTGCCAGCCTCACTCTCGCACTCTAGGCTGCCCTGGCATTTCGTCGAGCATGTCCCGTGCATTCTCTGGGCGCGCCCAGAGCGCACGTTTTGCACGCGCGCGCACTGAGCCGCCGCGTCGCACTGTCGCCCTCGTCGCGTCCCGTCCCTGGCCCCTGCTCACCCGCTGAACTGTGCACTACGCTCGCCCACTCTCGACGCCACCTCTGGCGCCCTACAGCGCCGCTGGCAGAGCTTTTGGTGGCACGCCTGCGTTGGCAGCGAGCTCTGCCATGCACGGCGCCGCCCAAACCACACCAGCGCGCCAGCTGCCCCTATGAACAGCTCGAGCTTATCCCCAAGCCCGTCGGCACGCGCTCGTGGCCGCCACGTCGCCCTGCAGCTACAACATCGCGGTCGCCGGCGTTCTTATCCTCGGCCGCCGCAGGACCGACCTCGAGCGCCTATTTAAGGGATCCCTGAACTCGTTCAAGACCTCAGGCGACCCCAGGCCTTCCCCCTAGTTCTCCCCAAGTAGTGGATTGGCCCGGAGAGGCCATCTTCCCCTACTCCGGCCGGTTCGGCCGCCGCTGCCCTCCGGGGCCATTCATCGCAGCCAGTCACTCCCCTGCCCATGCAGCGCCACCAATCGCTTCCCCTGGATCTTGCGGAGCTGCCCAGCGCATCACGGAGACCACCAGAGCCCTAAACTCACTTCCCTCCTGTAGCCCCCTCCGCCACGGAGCTCGCCGCCGGCGACTCCTCCCACCACCGTCGACCCGACGACCACCGAGAGGACCGCCCCGGTCTGGGGGGCCCATCCCTGCCCTCAGGTGCCCTCGAGGAGCCGCCGTTCGTCGCCGGCGATCGCCGGAGTCCCGCTCCCATCGGGCAGAGAAGAGGAGGCAGGGGGAAGAACGGTCAAACCTGACCAGTGGCCCCCCTGGACCCACTGTCAGTGACCCGCGTGCCGCCCACTCTGGTTAAGTGAAGGCGCAGAAGTCCTGAGTATGTTTCCTCTGCTGCGAAAGCGTATTCTCTCCCGAATGTTTTCTTTTTCTGGTTTTTATTAAAAACAGAGATTTGACCAGACTTTGACCAGCTATATCTTTTAAAATAAAACTCCAAATGAGTTGATTCTTTTTCCTACCTCTCTCAAATTTCATCTAGTTTATTTTAAGATTTATTTCAAAAATATTTGAGACAACTTTTTGTACTGTGTTTGAAATATTTGTTGTTTGAATAATTTTTTTCAAAATAGGAAATGGAGAGAAGAGAAAGCTTTCAAAAAGTGCATCCTTTGCATACTATTGAAGGAAAGCATTTCTGAACTCTGGCATAATATTTTTGTGTGGTGTTCTGATGCGGTTACAACACGACTTTGACTTGGAGCATACGTTATTCTTATGCAACGGTATAGTCACATTGCATGAATGCATATTGGAGATTTCCTTGCTGTTATACATGGATATGCTGTGATGGTGATCATCCTCGTGGACTTTTCATGCATACCGGCAGGAAGCCGGGAGAGTCGTGGTCTTGGGTAGACACGAGCTTGTCCCTAGTTCCTCGTCGGGACAAGTGTGTCCGGTATGGCATGATGAGTTTTGATGAGCAGTGACTCTGTCGGTTAATGGAAATATTTTGGTTATGCTATCATTCGAAGAATACTTGGACCACCTGAGTCGGTCGTAAGTCGAGTCTTGTTCGGTGACTTTCCCTACTTGTTTTGTGCTACCACTTGTCCCTGCCACGGGTAGGGTATGGTTCAGTAAGTTGTCAACCCCTTACCAAAGCACACACCGTACAGAGAGGCCATGGTGGAAGATACCGGGTGCATCCGGTAGGCATGCCACCTGGTCCGGGGGCATGGGTGTTTCCGGTTGGGACCGAGAGGGGGGCACCCCTTAGAGCGCGCGAATATAAATTTGATCCCATGCTACGTCGAGGTTGTAGCCTCCCCACTTAGAGTTTTGCTTGGCAGGTGTCGTGGGTGATACCAGACACCCGTAAGTTAGGCTGGTGTGTGCAGGTCAGGCGTGTTTTCAATTAAAAGGCCGTAGGCGGAATTAGTCCCGATGGACTAAATAAATCCGTTACTCGTGGGTAAATAGTACACCCTCTGCAGAGGATATATCCATTCGGATAGCCATGTTCATGAGTAAGGCCTTCAGTCTGAGATGGGTCTAGTAACGGTATTCGGATGGAGACACGGTTAAACTAGATCATAGTAACGGTATTCGGATGGAGACACGGTTAAACTAGATCATAGTAACGGTATTCGGATGGAGACTCGGTTAAACTAGAGCAGTGACGGTCTTCGGATGGAGAAACAGATATACCAGAACTTTGTTTATGACCTCCGTCATATGAGGATTATGATTATTATTAATGTGGACTAACCAGTTACATTATTTGCATTATTGAGTATCCTTGGGACGGTCCTACCTCCTGGATATTCACCGTGATTATTATTATATAAGCCCTTTATGTGGCGTCGCTCAGACGCCCGACTGCGGCATGTTTGTTATTTATTTATCCTTTATAAGCCCTTTATGTGGTGTCGCTCAGACGCCCGACTGCGGCATGTTTGTTATTTATTTATCCTTTATAAGCCCTTTATGTGGCGTCGCTCAGACGCCCGACTGCGGCATTGTTTGTTATTTATTTATCCTTTATAAGCCCTTTATGTGGTGTCGCTCAGACGCCCGACTGCGGCATTGTTAATTTATTTTGCACCTTTTCAAGGAGTCATTTCAGACACTCGATCAGTGCATTCTATTCCTACTCCCGTATAACATGTTCATATTTTTCCCGCATGCGTGCATCATAGCTTTTCGTTTAATTCGGGACTGACGTCATGATCATAAAATATTTCGGAGTTTGATTACCTCTTGTTATATATTTACCCGTGTTCTTAATGTTTGCGAGTACATTCAAACGTACTCACTGGCTTGTCCCTGGCTATTGTCTTGGCCAGATTCCTTGCTTGGAGATAAGCATTGCGATGACAGCCCCGGAGCCTACGCAATGACGATAGCAGCCTCGCGAAGATAGGAGTTATCCTGGTCAGCTGTTCTTGTGGGAAATGGAGTCCCATAGACGCAGATGTACCACAAACCGCTTCCGCCATCAACCATTAGAAACCAAGTGTTGTACTCCTAGGCCACAATGGTCTTGTACTACATATTTTGTACCTTGCTTGGAATCCTTGTATCAAGTTGGTGCCTCATCAGCTAACAGTAATCCTGGGGCTGGTGAGCACAAAGGCCGTTTTCTGGGAAATTAATATCCCGAAAATCCGGTCGTGACAGACTTGGTATCAGAGCTAGGCTGACCATTAGCTAATCCTATCTTAGCCAGGTCAATAAACCTAGGTTAACCAAACCACAAGACCTTGACCTAACCCCGGCCAAGCTTCTCGCGTAAGATAGCCCCACAGTGACCCAACGCCTTTTCGGCGGACGGTGCCCAACCTATCAGCCTAGCCCGTCGATCACGCGCCAGTGACCGACACCCAACCTGTCTCATTCGCAAGCATGCGAAGGCAGACTCCGTCCCCTTTTCCTATAAAAGGGCGCGCTAGCCTCAACCCAGCACAGCACAGCCCCTTTTCCAAAACCAAGCCATGATGCCTGGCCCTATTGTTCACAATGAGACCACAGCAACCAACCTTGGAGGTTTTGTGACCGTGCTCGCAAACCTCACCCGCCGTGCCTATGCGTTAGAAGAGCCCCCTGAATATGTTGTGTACCAAGGACCCATGTACGGTGAGAGCCGTCAGTACTAGGCCACTGTGCACATCTATGGTAGGGGTCTGTCGCCAGAACGCCCCTACAGGTTCACTGGAAGGACAACTTCCTTTGAGCCACAAGCCATCCAACTGGCAGCCCGCGAAGCCATAGTTCAACTCCGGCACTTGTCGCCTAGAGTTAACTGTCGCTCGTTCTACTACTACCCCAGTCGTGACGGGTATGGTAGGCCGCCCCAGGTTGCCAACGGAGATCACGAGACAGATCCTGCACTATTGCATCTGGTGCGCTATGTGAACACACTAGAGCAACTGTTCGATCAGGTCACCCTTGATCTGATCGCAGCTCGTGGAGAACTGGTTCGCCGAGCCCCGGCGAGAAGAGAAGCGGAGCCCGACGCCGACAACCCAGTGGTGCTGTTCGGACACCCGATCGATCCCTTGAGATATGCCCCAGCCATCAACCAGAGTGCTTTGGTGTCCCCAGAAGCGCTTCGTCGCCTTTTGGGAACCCATTCCAACGGGATTGTGGCCAGCAACCCCCGTGATGGTCATCACCACTACACCGACCCTGCAGCCCCTCAACCTCAGCCAGCTGATCCTGACGGAGAAACCCGTGGAGAAACCCCGGCATCCGCCAGGCCAACCCACTTAGACATTAACGAAGTAGACTAAGTCGCTCGAGTTGTAACGCCCCTGTTTTTGGAGTAGTAGCTATGCATATGTACGTTGGCGTACAGTTGCATTTTTAAATTTCGGGCGCAGCTACCAGGACCAACCCCGACGGCTCCCACAGTAATGCGTCACATTTATGTGATATGTATATCTGTGGCTTTGACCCGAGCACAGGATAGACAACCAGTTACCCTTCACCCCGGTAGATAACCCAGCCCCCATGCTATAAAAGGCCACCTCGTGACCTTGCCGAGTACCCCTCACCTTGTGCACTACTCTCACAGCCTTTTCCTTGCCATGCCGACCCCCAATATTTATCTGAGAACCCCAGACGCAACCCCGGGAAGTTCTGTTAAATTATTGTGGGACTTTACCTGCAATACCATGAGCGCCACCCATCCACCCCAGTACGAGTTGCTCAAGTCGAGGATCACCCCTTCCACCTCGAAATATTGGACAGTGGTGCACCTCCCTCCGTCGACCCCCAGGCTCCGGCATGGGCGCAGCATACCGTCCAATTCCTCCAAATAGGGGAGCTTCCTGAGGAGCAGGAAGAATCGGAGAAAGTAGCCCGTCGGTCCGCCCTGTACCAGTTCGTCGATGACGTCCTGTACCGGAGAAGGCCGAACGGTGTGAGACTCAAGTGCATCCCCCAGGAGGAAGGACTGGAGCTGTTGGCAGAGATACATGGAGGCATATGTGGCTCCCACATAGGGTCAAGGGCCCTTGCCGGGATGGTGTTCCGGCAAGGCTTCTTCTGGCCCACCGCCCTCTAGGATGCGACGACACTAGTAACCAAGTGTGAAGCATGCCGGTTCCATTAAAAGTAGCTTCATCAACCAGCTCAAGCCCTTCAAACAATCCCTCTCTCCTGGCCATTCTCGGTCTGGGGGCTCGATATACTGGGCCCTTTCCCCCGCGCTGACGGGGGCTTTGAGTACTTGTACGTTGCAATCGACAAGTTCACAAACTGGCCGGAGGTGGAAGCAGTGAGGAAGGTGACTGCTCAGTCAGCCGTCAAGTTCTTCAAAGGACTGGTCTGCCGTTGTGGTGTGCCAAACAGAGTCATCACCGACAACGGCACGCAGTTCACAAGCCGCACCTTCATGCAGTACATCCAAGACCTCAGCAGCAAGGTCTGTTTTGCTTCCGCGGTTCATCCACGGAGCAACGGCCAAGCTGAGAGGGCAAATGCTGAAGTGTTGCGAGGCCTGAGAACGAAGACTTTTGATAAGCTACACAAGAGTGGAAGGCGCTGGATTGATGAGTTGCCGGCGATTCTTTGGTCGATCAGGACGACGCCAAATCGAGCCACCGGCCAGACACCTTTTGCCCTGGTATACGGGGCAGAAGCACCTCTCCCCACGGAACTCATATCCGGGTCACCTCGAGTGCTCGCTTATGATGAGCTTGAGCAAGAGCCGTTGCGCCAAGATGACGTGACGCTCCTTGAGGAAGATCATCTTCGGGCGGCTGTGAGAGCGGCACGCTACCAGCAAGCCTTGCGCCGCTACCATAGCCGCAAGGTTCATGCCCGAAGCTTTGAGGAAGGTGACCTTGTTCTTTGACACGTTCAGTCGGCCAAGAATTCCAACAAGTTGACGCCAAAGTGGGAAGGCCCTTATCGGGTAATACGAGTCACCAGGCCTGGCGCAGTCCACCTAGAGACCGAGGATGCCATCCCAGTGAGCAACTCCTAGAACATTGAGCATCTTCGCAAGTTTTACCCGTAAGGCGCGGCTTGCCGGGCCTCCCGGCAAGCCACCTTTTGTACAAGCTTTGCCGGCAAGGCATGTGACCCTTTGTACAAAGCCAGGCGCAGACCCTGAGCATAAATAAATGAAGCGATGGCGCCCTAAGTCATAACATGCATGCTAGGTCGAGTCTCTTCCTTGGTTAGGGTTGATAGTGCTCAGCAAGCGACTAACCCCTAGCTTAGAAGTCGAGTGCGCGTGTATCTGTTTCTCTTCTGTCCTCTTTTGGTTCGCAGGGCACATGAGCACTTCTTCTGAGCTACTTGGAAGAAAGAAAACGGACCGGCGTCCCGACCCCAGCGAACCAGAGTTGCTGGGGGCTGCAAGCACGGGGATCCAACCGCGGCAAGACAAGGTTGCCGGGGGCTGCAGATCTAGATAAGTCTTTTATCCTATATAATGCATTTCGGTATGGGACTGGGGCATGTGAAACCTCATTTTTATCTCTAGGCTGTCGTGCTCCCCTTTTTCCTATACCTAAGGATTATTTCCTGGGTCCGGATTTGGTTGTAGCCGCGGCGGCAAGGAGGTAGAGCGAGGGGCCTAAAGCCCACTTCATCCCTGCCTCCGCCAAGAGCGCGAGAACGGTGGAGTGGAATGGGGGGACGGCAAGGCCTATTGCTGGGCGAAAAACGTTTATCTAAAACAATAACAAGGATTCGCTCCTTGTCGCGGGACTTACCCACGAACGAAAAACCCGGCAAGCATCCATTTTCATTAAAAACATCCCATATAGGTACTGTTCGTACGAAATGAAGAACATGAACAAAGGGGATTACAAGCCTTAAATTTAACAAGGCCCGCAGGCTTACAGATTAAAAACGAGATAAGGTGCCCATGATACCTTTCTTGTCCCTCTCCTCAGGAGACAGGTCAAGGAGGCAAGAGGGCAAAAGGGGCGCCTAGGCGAGCTATGGGCAGCAGAAAGCACCAAGAGAGCACCTCGGTGGCCGCCCACGGGCGGGCCGGTGATGACAGTGCCGGGAAAGGAGCTGGAAGATGAGGCGGCAGGACCGGCAATACACGATGAAGGCGTCGGTGCCCGGGTACTCCGAGTTGACGGCCTTGCCGCCCGCCCTCTTCCTCTTCCACAGCCTCCCAACGCCAGCCGCCTAAGGAGACGGCCCCGAGAACTTCAAGGAGCTGGCCCCACCCCCGGCAAAACCCTGCCGGAGGAGCGGCTAGGTGCAGATGCAGCTACTGCCGCACCCGCCCAGGTGCGGGGCGTCTGACGCCTAGTCGGACTCGTCCCCGCTGTCCTCCTCGTCACTTTCGCTCGAGGAAGAGCTTCCATTGTCGGAATCTCCATTAGAGGAGCTCTCCACGCAGCATTTCTGGCGAGTTCCAACCTCTCCGAAAACCTTGACGGAGAGCAGGCCATCCTCCATTAATTTGAAGTAGAGGACGAGCCCCGCCATCAGGCGGTGGATGCGGGCGAACGTCTTCCATCCATGGCGGAGGTACATAACCCGAGGAGCCGGGAAGTCGACGTCGACCCGCATGCCCCCGTTCCCACAGCCCCTCATGTGCAACTTGAGGGTCTGGGGCGGGTCACGCTCCATCACCCGAGCAAACGGGGTAGGGAGACGAAGACGATGACGCGGAGGCCGGCGCAGCCTAATGAAGAACTCGCAAGGCTGGTCTTCAACGTGGCCCTCCATCGGGAAGGGCATCATTGGCGGGGGCAAGGTCGGCGCGCCGCCCCGTCCTCCTCTTCCCCGAGCGCTCCGGCCTCTGCCCCGGCCTCCCGCATGGCCTCGCCCCCTCCCCCTTCCCCTCGCGGCCAGTTCCACCACCACGGGACCAGGAGGAGGAGGGACGTGCTGTCGAGCGGCGACCCTCGCCGCCACTGTCGAGGGACCATGATTACCCTTCTCCATGGGGGGTGAGAGGAAGAGGCAGAAGCAGGAGGAGATAGAAGATGGAAGAATGCGGGATGCCATCCCCCTTCCCCCTCTTTATAAAGGAGCGGGGTTGGGGCTCAGCCGCCCCACTCGACCAATCCAGGCACCGGAGGCGCAGGGAATCAGGAACGACCCGCTGCCCCAACCAGCGACGGACCGGTTTCCCACCTCCACAGCTTGCCACGCTAGGCGCATGAAGGACGCGTGGCGGACATGCAGAACTAAGGGGACGGGTGAAGCAACCTCTCCCCACCCCGTGATCATGGGAAGTGGACGCCTTGAAGACCGTGCCCCGGCCCCGCTCAGTAAATGAGCCGCGCCTCCACGCCTCCCTCTTTTTACGGGGAAGGCGCGAGCCACCTCTTTACTGCGATGTGACGCATACGTGTGGAAACCGCTCCACGCATGCCGCCCACGTCACGCACGCCCCTCCACGCCGCGCCGCGCGCGCGGGTCGTGGGAAGTGGAGCGCGCGAAGAGTCTTACCACGGTAAAAACCGCCCCACCTGCCCGCGCACCGTTTTGGGCCTAGCCCAACAATGTGTCGCACTTATGTGTGGCCCAGGCCCGGGGGCTCCTGTCGGTGTACAAAAATAGGGGAACGCTTTTGTACCCCTTTACCTGTGCAGGGGCAGTCGGAGCTGCGCCCATGACCACACCAAGCAGAACAAGGGAGGTGAGCCAAGGTAAGACCAAAGCCCAAGACAATCAAAGCAACGCCAAGGCCAAGACCACAAAGAGCAGAGGGATGAAGCAGGTTCCCCCGGCAAGACCCTTGCCGAGCGGCCTCAGCGGCCCCGGCAAGACCCTTGCCGGGACAGCTCGCCCCACACCAACAGAGCAAGCCCCCCTTGAGCCCACGGCCCCCAGCGCCATCATCAACGTGGGGCCAGGGCTCGGGAAGGCACCTCTGTGGTGGCATGCAGATCTTTGTGAAGACATATTCAAGATTAGAGGAGGATTAGAAGACGACGATTCTCGGCAAGATCCCTGCCGAGGAAGGCCACCAGACCCCCGGCAAGATCCTTGCCGGGGACGACAGCACGCCACGGCAAGACCCTTGTCGGGCCACCCGGCAAGGCCCTCGCCAAGGACGCCAGCGGGGCCACCGCCAAACCCACGCCGGACAGGCTTCCACCACCGTTCACATACAGTTGTCAGCCCAACCAGCTGGGCGGGCACCTGCGTGGCAGCATGCAGCTCCTAGGCCAACTCATCGAGCGCCCGCGTGGCAGCATGCAGATCTTCGTGAAGGCTCCGCCACCGCTCCACCTCAGCTGCCTGGCTGCCTACGTGGCACCACGCATCTCACTGGCCAGGGCGCGTGTCAAGGCCAGGAGGAGTGGCGACGGACGGGACGGGCCTCGCCCCCGTCCCCAATAAAGCAAGGGGACACCTAAGCTACGCATTAAATGCATCTTGTCCTATAATACGAGCGATAAGCTCAGAGCAGTGTACGCCTTTCCACCTCCTGTGTGTCACTATGGCAGCCCCTTTCAACTATAAAAGGAGGCCCATGGCATACTGGAGGAGGATTCGGCTCTTTCGAACCACGCACTGACCACAGCTAGTTCGAGAGCTCAAGAACTCTCAGAAATACACCCACCAAAGCAGGACTAGAGTTTTACGCATCCTCGCGGCCCAAACCTGGGTAAACAATCCTTGTGTTGTCTACTAGCCCTGATCTCCTCACAACCCTACGCCCCGGCAACCGTAGTAGGGATTCTTGTGATCCCATAGGTGTCGTTCCACACCTACACTTGGGCCTTACAAAATCTAACTAATTTTTTTATTATGCATGTCAGTTATTGTACAAAATCGTACTGAACATGTAGAGAAAAAGAGAAGACCGTTGCATGGGAATATAATGTCATGCAGACACCGCTCCATGGTGGGCGAACTGGCCCCCCTCCCGCCATTCCAGATTGTATTCCAGAGGAAGATAACTGTTCAGATGGGGATTCAGAGGGAGCCGACCACTCCTATTTACCACCTGAGGTGTTTGCTCTAACCTGGCATGCTGATGTTGGTCATATCATGCATATGGCGCCTCGCATTGCTTAGATTATACATCTTATATGTGATCAGCTTAGTTTAGATTTGCTTTGTGTGAATGCCACCTGTTTGGTTTCTATATCATACTCCCACCGTTCCTAAATAATTATCTTCTTAGAGATTTCAACAAGTGACTACATACGGAGCAAAATGAGTGAACTACACTCTAAAATATGTCTATATACATCTGTATTTGGTAGTTCATTTGAAATCTCTAAAAAGACAATATTTAGGAACGGATGGAGTATATGGGAATTATGCAATGCCATCTTCTTTAGCCAGGCATCATATACGTGAATCATCCAATGCCATCCTGTTTAGCCAGTCATCGTATATGTGAATTGTATCGTGCCATATTTTTTTTCATAATGTATTCCATTTGTCAACAATATTTATACATTCATCTACTCTTCCTGTGCATCAGCCATTTGAGTCAGTCATGGGAAAATCTGGAGTGAAAACAAGGTCTTTTGTGCAGTCAGTGCTACATGTCGATGCAGATTTCTTGCTGGTTACATATAGCTCCTCAGAGGACGATTCGGAGACAGATGACGAGTCGTATTCCCCACCCGAGGTGCATGCTCTAACTTGGCAGGGTTATATTGATCATATCATGCATATGGTGTCTTGCATTGTCATGCCATCTGCTTAGATTAGACATGCTTTGTGTGAATGCCTCCTATTTGCTTTCTATATCAGATATGTGAATTATTCAATGACATGTTTTTCAGCCAGTTATCATATATGTGAATTATGCACCGCCATGTAGCCAGGCATCATATATGTGGATTATCTCATGCCATCTTTTTTTCATTATGTATTCCATTTGTCGACAATCTGTGTATATTGAACTACTCTTCTTGTGTATCAGCCATGTGAGCCGGTTATGGAAAAATCAGGAGTGAAAACAAGGTCTTTAGAGCAGGCAATGGTACCTGTTGAAGCATATTTCTCGATGGTTACAGGGAGCTCCTCAGAGGAGGATTCAGAGACAGATGACCAGTCCTATATCGCACCTGAGGTGTATGCTCTAAGTTGCAATGTTTATATTTCTCATATCATGCATATGGTGTCTTGCATTGTCATGCCATCTGCTTAGATTAGACATGCTTTGTGTGAATGCCTCCTATTTGCTTTCTATATCAGATATGTGAATTATTCAATGACATGTTTTTCAGCCAGTTATCATATATGTGAATTATGCACCGCCATGTAGCCAGGCATCATATATGTGGATTATCTCATGCCATCTTTTTTTCATTATGTATTCCATTTGTCGACAATCTGTGTATATTGAACTACTCTTCTTGTGTATCAGCCATGTGAGCCGGTTATGGAAAAATCAGGAGTGAAAACAAGGTCTTCAGAGCAGGCAATGGTACCTGTTGAAGCATATTTCTCGATGGTTACAGGGAGCTCCTCAGAGGAGGATTCAGAGACAGATGACCAGTCCTATATCGCACCTGAGGTGTATGCTCTAAGTTGCAATGTTTATATTTCTCATATCATGCATATGGTGTCTTGCATTGCTTAGTTTAGACATCATATGCACAATATTGAATACCATCTGCTTAGTTTAGAGATCATACATGCGAGTGCCAGCTGCTTAGTATATGAATCAATTATGTCAATTATATCATGCCATCCTGTATACTTAGACAACATGTATGTGAATTATTTCATCCCAACCTATTTTAGAAAGACATCATATAGTTTTTTCATGTCATCCTGTTTAGATACTCATCATATGTTGAATTATGCCATTATATCATGTTAAGTTACCCATCATATATCTGAAACTGTGTCATGCTATCCTGTTTAGTTAGGCATGTCATGCTGTCCTGTTTGGTTAGACAACATATATGTGAATTACCACATCTGTCTATCATACAATGTCTGTACGTTCGATTTCTTTTCTTGTTTATCAGCCATTTGAATTGGAGGGGGTGATGGCAGCATCTAAGGGAGCAAAAACCCATTCTTCGCAAAAGACAGTGCTACCCGTTGATGCAGATAGAACCATGGTTGTACTGGCCCACAAACTAGCCCCACCACACATAATCGAGACTTCCAGATTGCACACTTACACCATTGGGCAGAGAACCAGCTACAACCCATCTAACCCCAACACCAGCGGATAGTAACACACTTCTAGTTGACAAAGCACCATGTCCACCATAGAGTACCCCCACACAAGCAGTTTGTAAAGCAACTGCAGTGCCCAAAGCATGAAGACCACCACAGCAAACCCAAACTCCACGTTTAAAGCAGAAGAGCAACTGTTCTCAGGTCAGATTCCGTAGCTATGGTATATACTCCTTTGCTGTTGCATCACTATATTTACTCATACCAACTACTTTCGAATTTGAAGGATCCAATTGAAACTCCAATGGCGAACATGTATGTTTTAAACCTATTTCTTTAACTGGATTGTTGTTCCAACTTCTTGCTCTATGTTGATTTCAGTTTTAGTTGTATAAACAGTTACGTTCTCATGTGATGCACATTACAAGTGTTGCCAATGTTGTGTAGTTTCTCACACTTATATTCTATTTATGTTGTTGTGTCTTAAAAATATATGAGTTGAACTGTGTCTCTATCTTGCAGTACAAGAAAACTGACATACTGTGACGAAAATCCTCGTGACAAAGATGGACAACGTCATGGAAATACCTAATGTGTGATGTTTCCGCAGGTGGCGTCACTGATTACCACAAGTCGGTGATGATGGATGTCACGAGTCAGCTTCAGACCTTGAGCGCACATGGCTACCAATTTCTATGAAGGTTTGGTAATTTCCATGATGAACCTACTAGTCACCGAATTAAAATTATGAATGTAAGATAATAATTTGTTTGTCTTGTAATGTCTACCGGTGGGACCTGCCATAACTAGTTCAAGAGTTATTGAGCGGTACGACCCGCATGCTAGTGTTGGCAGTAGGACCCACCCTAGGCTTTCACAGTCTACTGAGCACCGTATTATTTCGTTCCATCTACTATTAGATAGGTATAATGGCGGGGAAAAACTTTTTGTGTTCCATCGAATATAAATAGACACTGGCCGGGCATAAAAAACTTGAATCCATCCGTTCGTGAGCTGATGCTATTAAAAAATGAATATACAAGTTAATGGGGAAAAGTTGGTATATGGAGTTTGAACCCGGGTAAAATAGTATTGTACTAAAAATATTTATTATGGCTCTGGACTGTATATATACGCCTACAACACTTAGCTGGTTAGTTATCTCTTCCCTAGGGCGTGTATGATCGATCTGTTCGTCTATACCAGGTTCTAGCAGGCGTCACGTCGCGACGGGAACCGGAAGGCAACATGCTTCTGGCTGGCGGCTATTCATAACTTTTTTAGGGGTCATCGTATGTGACGGGCGTAGCACAGCCCATAGCCTGGCAAGCCCAGCAAAACGCCCTTTCTTTAGATTTTTTAGGGACAATTGCATTTTTACCCCTAGTTGGTTCCTACCCACGGGTTTTTCCCTTACTTTTCGGGCTTGCTCAGTTTTGCCCTTACTTTTTCCGTCGAGATCCCTCGAATGCCCTTTGACCGTTTGACCAAAACATTGAAAATTCATAACTAATTCATATGAACTCAGAAAAATGAAAATAAGATATCAAAATGTTCAGATAAACATTAACTTTATGTGCATATCATTTGCATTCAGGACAAAAGCATTGTTTAAACTACCTGAGGTAATTAATGTTATTAACATTATTAAAAATAAAAAGGTATAAACAATATTTTTTCATGAATAAAAATTACATGCAAATGTAGGTGATGTTTTTTGAACATCCAGATATCTTATTTGCATTTTTCTGAGTTCGTATCATCTTGTTATGAATGTTATAATGACTTTGACCAGGATGTTTAGAAAACATCACCTACATTTGCATGTAATTTTTATTCATGAAAAAAAATATTGTTTATACCTTTTTATTTTTAATAATGTTAATAACATTAATTACTTCTGGTAGTTTAAAGGGTGCTTTTGTCCTGAATGCAAATGATATGCACATAAAGGTAATGTTTATCTGAACATTTTGATATCTTATTTGCTTTTTTCTGAGTTCATATGAATTAGGTAAGAGTTTTCAAAGTTTTGGTCAAATGGTCAAAGGGCATTCGAGGGACCATGACGGAAAAAGTAAGGGCAAAACTGAGCAAGCTCGAAAAGTAAGGGCAAAACCCGTGCGTAGCAACCAACTAGGGGTAAAAATGCAACTGTCCCATTTTTCTACGTGGGCTGAAGCCAGCTCAACTGCACATATATAACAGCGAACTTTGTTTCCCTCGTCCAGCTTCTCCCATCCCCGAGCGAAACCCTATCTGTACGATCTCGTTTTCTTTCCCTTGTGTGGCGGCGGCAGTAGATCGGAGGCAACCAAACACGACGACAGCGGCAGGAGTACCTGCTGTCTCTCTTCCCTCTCCCGTCGGGTTCCTCCAGGGCGCTCCGCTACGTAAGCTGCTACTGGCATCAGGTCCCTCCATTGCGTGCAGCGGCGGACCCAGCATGCGCCACAGCCGGACCAGCCTGGTTGCACGGCCGCGGCCCAGCCTGTGTGCATGACGTGTGTTATTAGTGTTGAGTGCCTGCGTGCGTGCATCCTCCGATCCCTCTCGTGTGATTGCAGGGACTGAACTCTTACTCTATGGTGCCACTCCATACACTTCTCAGATCCATCGGAGCAAATGAGGGAGAGGACAGAGGAGTCATGGTGATGTGGGTTCTGGCTATGGCTTCCTTGAGTGGACAGCCGGGTTCGCCTATGCATCACTTCCGTAGGGACTACCGCCACTGTGGTATGATTAACTAATGAGTCATCACGTAGTTGTCCCACCTTCCGCACTTATCAGATACATCTCGTTGACCCTCTGTTTTTTTTTCTTCTTTGGTTTTGTCCATCAGATTTACATTGAGAACAGACCACAAGGGCACGCTGGAGTTTTGCGGGAGGTCCGTTAAGCTCGACCAGCAACCTGGGTGGCTGGGTTAACATGTTACATGTGTACGACGCTCAGATATCCGCTCTCAGTTTAGATGAACCGCTTACATGCGGGAATTGGTTCAGATATCACTTTTGTTTTGTTCCTCCCTGTTAGTGAGTTCTTATTGGTCAATCGTGAGATGCTTCTATAGTAATATTTGCTAGGTTAGATAGTCATTTTTTGTGCCATACTGTCAGTAGTGTTGAGCTAGAATATGGAAGCTAGTTTATACGTGTCACTAAGTTGGAAATTGTAAACTGAATTGTCCATGTTCTGATTTATCTTTTAGAGAAATTATTATGAGAACCTAGATAGTACACGTGAAATGGGTTAGTAATAAATAATTTGCTGCAGTAAAATATTTTCATTATGCAGATGCTCCCCCGGTATTGTTATATTATTTTGTAGTTTTGATCTCATGGCAACTCTGTTTCAGGGAATGTGAAGAGATTTGCAAGTGAATTGCTGTTGTAGGACTGCAGTGGGAGTTTAATGAGCGATTCGACATGATTTTGGCAAATTACTAATGGAGAACTAATTCATTGAACTCCTTTAGGCAATCTGAAGTGATACTGACTATATGTTAATGCAGATTACTGTCCAAGTAAGCAGATATATTACAAGTTTACAACTAAAGATCAAAGCCTAAACTAACTTTTTAGGCCTGTGATCATAGCGTAATTGTAAGTAATTTATTTTTAGATGGAGGTTTCTTAGTGATCACACTAAGTTTTTCATGCTTTCTGCACTGTTCTAGGTTGCTTGAAGGTTTCTTCCTTCGAGTCTTTGTCGAATATTCTATTTTTTTGCACCATTTTAATTTGTGAAGGAGTACCTACTACAAATTTTAATTTGTTCCTCTCGGGATTTCAAACTTTGTGTTTAGCTATTATTTATGCGTGTCCTCTTACCAATAATTCTCTTTTCTAATGTATTGATATGTGTTTATTCCAATCAAATATTTCAGATGACCTTTGTTGCTCATGAATACGACATGTTTCGTTTTGATCATATCACTTATTAGACAATTACTAACGTGTATTTTTTTGTTAAGGTTCCAACCTAGAGCTCCAAGTTACTTGCATGTCGTTCTTTGTTGCAATTGTAAATGGTTTTCTGTAACGCATTCATAATGTTATATTTATGTCTTTCTTCCTAATAGGTTGATTCGTAAGTAATCTTTCAAGAAGTTGATATGGACAATGGATGATCAGAACAACTCTAGTTGCCTTCAAGAAGTCACGAGAAAGGCATGCAACAAAAAAATCCAAGTTTTGATGAATGTGGGAGCTAAGAGTCACACCAACAAAGTAAAAAAGATGTATCCGATGGTGATGTAGCTTGGGTTACTTTGCATGGGGCATGTAACTGTGATTTGTAATATGCATGTTGTTTAGAGACTAGTTAGCTTGTAATATTATGTCAAAATATGTCAATGGAAAGATGGGCTTAAAAAGACCACAAGCCCGCAATATGTTCTGAATCAGACAATGTTGAATTATTATTAGAGGCAAAAACTATAAAGAAAATAATACTTGAAAAGGCTAACAGAAAATGGCAATTGCTCCATAAAAAAAGGGCTGGTTGGATCAACCGTAATTGAGTTGTAAATAGGCTATGATCCACCAAAAAAATTGAACCCAAAATAGAAAAAATGAACAGAATTATTGGGCTTGGCCCATTTGGAAATCCAAAGCGCATTGGCCTACCAAAAATCTAGTGACGACAGTTACGTCACCGAAGGTCCCATATCCGGTGACGTTTTTTGCGCGCCGCGTCACTAGGAATAATTTGTGACGGGGATTCCGTGACGATGCTGGTGACGCCTGAAAAATGTCACACATGAGTATTTTGTGAAGTTTTTAGCTATTACGTGACATTTTTGAGCTCGACACAGTAGGTCCGATCTCTTGTAGTGTTGATTTGCAACAAAAACTAGAATGATATGGATAATACAGTGACCATAGTACATAGATATATGTTTGTTTCATGTTGTAATCCTGTCCACCTTAATACTGAACCGGTTTACCAAAATGAGTTTCGTATACTACATGCTAAACATGTGATGTGTCTACTTGTTTCTCTTGTAGTATGCGAACAGAATATTGGAGAAGAGCATCCCACTATGCAATGGTAGAGGAAGTAATGCAGATAAGGTTCAAGATAGTGAGACAGCCCTGTTGGTCTCCAAGAAAGGTGATAAAAACGATCTTGTAGACAGTGAGAAAACCCCACAGTCCTGTGTTGATGTAGTGTTCGAGTTACTGGCCAGTACCGCTGGCACAAGCTCTTCGAACTCGCTGCCTCAATCACTTCGGCTTCCTCAGTCTCAACTACAAGCTGAAAGGCATCAGTCAGCTACGCTGCGGCAAGAAGCCGAAGGACTGAGGAAGTCCCTGCAGACTTCAGATGCATACTTTCTTGTGCAACAGCAAGTGCTGGAGGATTTAAGCGCTAAACAAGAGAAATTTAATAAGCTTGCTAAGCATCTTGCCAGCATTATGGGTACCTAGTATATTGTTTCTTGAGCTCTTCTGAAGTGGTTTTAGTTCTGGACTTATTTTGTTGCGGCGTTTATTTGCACTGGTCGCGAACTTTGACAACCAGTGTATATGATATGCTGCTTTGTTCGCTATATTTGCACTGGTGGCGGACGTTGATGCCCAGTGGATGTAATATGTGTAATAGTCGTGATAGCCTAGCGTAAGTTGCTTGCTTATTTATTTCCTTGTTGTCTTGTTTATTTGTTTGCTTGTAGTCAGTGCAGTTCTTTTTTCACGGTTTGCTAGTGGCCGCAATAACCTATTTTCTAAAACTAGGCCACAATAACCATGGGCTACATATTTACTGTAGTTACCATGGGCCTCCTATGGGCCGTAGAAACAATGGGCCTTCTAAGGGCCGTAGAAACAATGGGCCTTCTACGGGCCGTATGATCGATCAGCCAAACATGGGCCAACAACTGACCGCGTTATGGGACTTAAACGGGCTAGAGTTGGAAACTTCCGTTCATGGGCCGACCATAACGGGTCGTCATTAATTGGCCGTATTTGATGACGCTATGAAAACGGCCTAACAGATTAATGGGCGACAAACGGGCCGACTGTAACCACGGGCTGAATTTGGCCCACAATCAGAAAAGGCCAGTAACAGGCCGTAAGTAACCGAATGCTGGAAATGAGCCCAAGAATAAATGGGGCCTGAGAAGGCCAAAAGATAACATGGGCTTGAAAGGGCCCAATGGAATAATGGGCCGTTAATGGGTATAAAGCGATATATTGTTCATTACGGGCCAGTTTCACCATGGGTCGTTAATGGTCCAAGAGTTAAAAAGTACCTCACATGGGCCGAAAGACGTCATGGGCCAGACATGGGCCGGAAGTTACAACGGGCTGGAATCATATTGGACGGCCCAGATGACGCTACTGGGCCTAATTCTAATAGGCCGTAACGGGCCCTGGGTTAGCGGGCTGTAAATGGGCTATGTGTGAATAGGCCGTTAACATGCTTTCCGTGGGCCGACCCGCTATCTTTTGACCAAGTTAAACGGGCCGGCCTTTTCACTAAAATGGGCCTCTATTGGGCCATGCCACGTGTCGACGTATCATTGGTGCATTCTGTCCAATGAGTGGATGACATCTATGTTGGCGTCCTGGGAACGGGTGTCCCCAGACTTGCTTGCCTACGGCCCAAGGTGTGGCTCGCCCAGCGGCCTGCTATGGCCCATCTTCATCAGCAAACACTCAAGACCCTCGCGAGGGGCCAAGCCTCGTGAGGCGGACGACGCAAGACCTCCTCCGGGGCAGCCTCGCTAGGCTGGCTCATGAGGAGCAGAGAGATCAAGGCAAGGAGCACCTCGTGAGGTTCCCATGACGTGAGCCATGACGACCAAGGCTAGGCGGGCACCAGGCAGGTGCCGGCGGGCGTAGAGTACCAGTTTCCTATTTGGTGCTAAGGGAGCGAGCGCAGGCGAGGAGTCCTGAGGCATCAGGCAAAGGTTTCCATATCTGTGCAACAATACCAAGACCAGCAGGACGGCAGGATGGAGGTCACCACGGAGCCCACGACGGCGTCACCACCAGAGCCTTTGGCAGGCGAAGACTACTTTTGTCAGGACAGCTCGTACTAGTTGTCTCCCTTCAAATTCGGCCATTGTGGGATCCCTTCCCGCCTAATATTTGGGAAGAGGACCCGGACCCCTATAAATAGGACTAGCCACCATCATAGAAGGGAGACGAACTGACCAGGGGGACGAACTATGGATCAGATCCATTCCACCCTCACACGCACAAGCTCACCGAGCTCAAGAACACCTCTCCCCAGGAGGCTGTTCTTCCCTTGTACTTGTTCATCCCCAGCCTACAAGGCAATCCATCTCACCACACTGGAATAGGGTATTACACCACAATGGTGGCCCGAACCAGTATAAACCCTCGTGTCTCTTGTTCGTCGAGTTAGGCCTTGAGATCGTGGCGAGAGCAAGCTAGAGAGTGAGGGAGATATTCATGCGCACCCCTAGTGTTCGAACCTCAAGGGTTTGCCGGAACCCGCAATCCGACATTTGGCGCCAGGTAGGGGGTGAGCCGAAGCTTTCCCTCCATCGACCCACGCTCCATCGTCCCACTAGTTCCATGGCCGACACTCGCCGAGCTCGTGTGGAGCGCCGGGCCGCCCTCGCTGCCCGCGTCACCCAGATGGCTCCCGCTGGCGGGCCTCCACATCGTTCGCCATCACCTGCCGCCAACGGCGCCACCGGCCCGGCAGCACCTGAGCAGCAAGCTTCGTCGTTGCACCCCTCAGTGCGGTGGGACGGACGCACCGCCACCCCGTCGCTGACTCCGGCGGGTTCGTCATCTCATGCGCGTCGCGGGCCCGTGGACACGCAGGTCGCGCTGCTCACGGCGCGCGAGCTCCTACGCTACCGCCCAGTCGACGACCTCTACGAGGAGTGGCTGGACCGCATCGCTGAGCTCATCAGTGTCGCTGGGGGCTCTTCTGCTGTCATAGTCCTGGATTACTGCTTGTAACTAGTTCCACTTGAGAGCATCATGCATCATGTTTAATTTCAGAAAATCTGAATTGAGGAATTTTGAAGCCTCAAAAACCTAAATAAAAGAAGGGCAAAGAACCCTGGCAATTTCATTCTTTGTTTCCGAGATGTCATTATGCAATGTTTGAGAATTTTGGCAAGAGCTATATATCAAACCAAAATTTAGGAACATTTTTAAGGATTTATTTTTGGGACTTTGAATTTAAATCATTAGCTCTTTGAGTTTGAATTATATTCATATAATTAGAATATAATTTCAAATACCTCTAAAATGTTTTATGTGCTTTTGTAAGTCCATGAAGCAACATAAAATACTTAGAGGATTTTTGGATTTGTTTGAATTGTCTTGAATTTGAAAACAGTGGCAAAAGACATTAATAAAAGAAAACATAACAGAAATTAAAGAAGGCACAAACCCACTTGGGCCAACATACCTGGCCGGCCCAGCTGGCTGGCCCAGCCCAGAAGTAGCTTGCTGATAACCCACAAGTATAGGGGATCGCAACAGTTTTCGAGGATTGAGTATTCAACCCAAATTTATTGATTCGACACAAGGGGAGCCAAAGAATATTCTCAAGTATTAGCAGTTGAGTTGTCAATTCAACCACACCTGGATAACTTAGTATCTGCAGCAAAGTATTTAGTAGCAAAGTAATATGATAGTAGTGGTAACGGTAACAAAAGTAACGGTAGCAAAAGTAATAGTTTTGGTGTTTTGTAGTGATTGTAACAGTAGCAACGGAAAAGTAAATAAGCGAAGAACAATATATGAAAAGCTCGTAGGCATTGGATCGGTGATGGAGAATTATGCCGGATGCGATTCGTCATGTAACATTCATAACATAGGGTGACACAGAACTAGCTCCAATTCATCAATGTAATGTAGGCATGTATTCCGAATATAGTCATACGTGCTTATGGAAAAGAACTTGCATGACATCTTTTGTCCTACCCTTCCGTGGCAGCGGGGTCCTAATGGAAACTAAGGGATATTAAGGCCTCCTTTTAATAGAGTGCCGGAACAAAGCGTTAGCACATAGTGAATACATGAAGTCCTTAAACTATGGTCATCACCGGGAGTGGTCCCGATTATTGTCACTTCGGGGTTGCCGGATCATAACACATAGTAGGTGACTATAGACTTGCAAGATAGGATCAAGAACTCACATATATTCATGAAAACATAATAGGTTCAGATCTGAACTCATGGCACTCGGGCCCTAGTGACAAGCATTAAGCATAGCAAAGTCATAGCAACATCAATCTCAGAACATACTGGATACTAGGGATCAAACCCTAACAAAACTAACTCGATTACATGATAGATCTCATCCAACCCATCACCGTCCAGCAAGCCTATGATGGAATTACTCACGCACGGTGGTGAACCTCATGAAATTGGTGATGGAGGATGGTTGATGATGACGACAGTGACGAATAACCCTCTCCGGAGCCCCGAACGGACTCCAGATCAGCCCTCCTCAGAGGTTTTTGGGCTTGGCGGCGGCTCCGTACCGTAAAACGCGATGAATCCTTCTCTCTGATTTTTTCTCCCCAAAAGTGAATATATGGAGTTGGGGTTGAGGTCGGTGGAGCGTCAAGGGGCCCACGAGGTAGGGGGCGCGCCCTCACCCTCGTGGGCAGGGTGTGGGCCCCCTGACGTGGATTTTTCTTCCGGTATTTTTCTTATTTTCCAAATAGATGTTCCGTGGAGTTTCAGGTCATTCCGAGAACTTTTTTTTCTGCACATAAATAACACCATGGAAAGGCTGCTGAAAATAGCGTCAGTCCGGGTTAGTTCCATTCAAATCATGCAAGTTAGAGTCCAAAACAAGGGCAATAGTGTTTGGAAAAGTAGATACGACGGAGACGTATCAACTCCCCCAAGCTTAAACCTTTGCTTGTCCTCAAGCAATTCAGTTGACAAACTGAAAGTGATAAAGAAAAAGTTTTACAAACTCTGTTTGCTCTTGTTGTTGTAAATATGTAAAGCCAACATTCAAGTTTTCAGCAAAGATTATGACTAACCACATTCACAATAACTCTTAGGTCTCATGTTTACTCATACCAATGGCATAATCAACTAGCGAGCCATAATAATAAATCTCGGATGACAAGACTTTGTCAAGACAATCATAATATGATATAACAAGATGGTATCTCGCTAGCCCTTTATGAGAACGAAACATAAATGCAGAGCACCTTTAAAGATCAAGGACTGACTAAACATTCTAATTCATGGTAAAAGAGATCCAGTCATAGTCATACCCAATATAAATTAATAGTAATGGATGCAAATGACAGCTGCGCTCTCCAGCTAGTGCTTTTTAATGAGAGGGTGATGACTCAACATAAAAGTAAATAGATAGGCCCTTCGCAAAGGGAAGCAGGGATTTGTAGAGGTGCCAGAGCTCGATTTAAAATAGAGATAAATAATATTTTGAGCGGCATACTTTCGTTGTCAACATAACAACCAAGAGATGGCGATATCTTCCATGCTACACACATTATAGGCGGATCCCAAACAGAATGGTAAAGTTTATACTCCCCCTCCACCAACAAGCATCAACCCATGGCTTGCTCGAAACAACGAGTGCCTCCAACTAGCCACAGTCCCAGGGGGAGTTTTGTTCGCAATCATTTTGATTTAGTTTGCATAAAGCATGGGACTGGGCATCCCGGTGACGAGCCATTTTCTCGTGAGTGAGGAGCGGAGTCCACTCCTCTTGAGAATAACCCGCCTAGCATGGAAGATACGGACAACCCTAGTTGATACATGAGCTATTCGAGGATACAAAACAGAATTTCATTTGAAGGTTTAGAGTTTGGCACATACAAATTTACTAGGAACGGCAGGTAAATACCGCATATAGGAAGGTATAGTGGACTCATATGGAATAACTTTGGGGTTTAAGAGATTGGATGCACAAGCAGTATTCCCGCTTAGTACAAGTGAAGGCTAGCAAAAGACAGGGAAGCGACCAACTAGAGAGCGACAACGGTCATGAACATGCATTAAAATTAATAAACATTGAGTACGAGCATGAGTAGGATATAATCCACCATGAACATAAATATTGTGAAGGCTATGTTGATTTGTTTCAACTACATGTGTGAACATGTGCCAAGTCGAGTCACTTAAATCATTCAAAGGAGGATACCACCCCACTATACCACATCACAACCATTTTAATAGCATGTTGGCATGCAAGGTAAACCATTATAACTCATAGCTAATCAAGCATGGCACGAGCAACTATGATCTCTAATTGTCATTGCAAACATGTTTATTCATAATAAGCTGAATCAGGAACAATGAACTAATCATATTTACAAAAACAAGAGAGGTCGAGTTCATACCAGCTTTTCCATCTCAGTCAGTCCATCATATATCGTCATAATTGCCTTTCACTTGCACGACCGAACGATGTGAAAAATAATAAGAGTGCACGTGCATTGGACTAAGCTGGAATCTGCGAGCATTCAATAAACAGGAGAAGACAAGGCAATATGGGCTCTTGGTTAAATCAACAATAATGCATATAAGAGCCACTTCAACAATTTAATTATGGTCTTCTCCTATCGACCCCCAAAGAAAAGAAAAGAAATAAAACTATTTACACGGGAAAGCTCCCAACAAGCAAAAGAAGCACAGGAAATATTTTTGGGTTTTCTTTTTAATTATTACTACTACGGCAAGAAAGGTAAACTAACTAAAAGTTACAAATAATTTTTTTGGTTTTTCTTAAGGTTTTTCAAACACACAAGAAGAAAGCAAGAAAAAGGAAAATAAACTAGCATGGATAATACAATGAAAGAGTATGAGCCCCGACATCTAGCAATGAGTGTGTGAACATAAATGTATTGTCGGTGGGAAATAAGTACTCCCCCAAGCTTAGGCTTTTGGCCTAAGTTGGTTCATTGCCACGGATGGCCTGGCGGATATCGGTAGTTGTAGCCGGGGTCGTACTGAGATGAAGAAGACTCTGACTGCCACTAGCTCGCGGTCATCTCCGGATCCCAAAAGTAATCAGACTGTCGTGGAGACTCAAATTGTGGTTCCGGCTCCGTGGCTGGGGTAGGGTTCCTGTAGGCGTAAACGGCCGCCCACGGAACGAGATACGGGCCTGCAGATAAATTAAACAAGGAAGGAGCAGGCAAGGTAATAGTCTCAGGGTGATGTTTATCGAAGAACAATTTGTATTTAAGCTCCCCTTCCTTATTCTTAACAATAAAGTCATGCGCTACCATACTCTTATAATCCAAATAAGCATTGGGCAGGAATTTTTCTTCCTTTTCATAGTGCCTAATGGGTATATTATAATATGCAGCAAGGCGTGAAGCATAAATACCTCCAAAGATGGGACCCTTAGTATGGTTCAGACTTAACCGTTTAGCAATAATACCGCCCATACTAACAGTGTTATCGGAAAATAAACCATGGAACAAAATGATAATATCGGGAACACTAAGGTTTCCACAGTTACCACGACCAATCAAGCAATGACTAGCAAATATGGCAAAGTAACGTAAAACAGGAAAATGTATGCTAGTGATTCTTGCATCAGAAACCTTCCTGGTTTCTCCCACAGTAATGGTGTCAATAAACCCATCCACATCTTTACGATGTGGTTCATCTAAGGTACCCTTGAAGTGTATTTTGCAAACCTTGCAAAATTCATCTAGTGGCATCTTCTTAACAACATCATATAAATGAAACTCTACTAAAGGAGGTGATTCCTTAGGAAAATAGTAGAAGTTTTGCACAAAAGTATTGGTGAGTAAGAGATACTGATGACGTTGGTCGCGGAGGAAGTCGGTGAGGCCAGCATTCTTAGCCAATGAATAGAAATCATCATAAATCCCGGCTTCTCTCAAGAAATCACCGGAAGGCCATTCACACGGCCGAACCTCCGCGGTGCGAGGCAAATTATATTTGGGCCTCTGTGCTTCTTCATTCTGCTTTTCCTTCGAGCTTCGGCTCGATGAGCCCCTCAAAAATCTCTTCATTATTTTCTGAAATATTCTGAAATTTTTAGTAACTTCAAATAAAAGTAAACCAAACTCAACAAAATTGATAGCAACTACTCCTACAAGTGCCTAGAGCCTATATCACGCATTAGAACTACTTGGAACCATATAAATTTGACATGCAAGCTCAAGAACATGGTCACCTAGGCAGCACAAATTTGCAATGAATAAAGCACTAGAACAAAAACTAATTGGACCAATGGAGGAGTCACATACCAAGTAACAATCTCCCCAAGCAGTTTTGTGAGAGGTGCTTTGAGCAAGGAGATCGAAAATCGCAGCAAAATGAGCTAGAACTCGTGCTTGAGGTGGATATTGGTGTTTGTGGGAGGAAGAAGAAGTGTGTGGGTGCAGGAATAAGTGGAGGGGAGCCACCATGGGCCCACGAGGCAGAGGGGCGCGCCCTCCACCCTCGTGGCCAGGTGCTTGCCCATCCTGTTGTGTTCTCAGTGCCAGATATTCTCAAATATTCCAGAAAAAATCATATTCCATTTGCAGGGCATTTGGAGAACTTTTATTTTCGGGGTATTTTTATATTGCACAGATAAATCAGAAAATAGACAGAAAAATACTATTTTTACTTTATTTCAACTAAATAACAGAAAGTAGAAAGAGGGTACAGAAGGTTGTGCCTTCTAGTTTCATCCATCTCATGCTCATCAAAAGGAATCCACTAACAAGGTTGATCAAGTCTTGTTAACAAACTCATTCCGAATAACATGGAACCGGAGAAATTTCGAATAACACTATGTTACCTCAACAGGGATATGCACATCCCCAACAATAAGAATATCATATTTCTTCTTGACAGTAGGAAGAGGAAATTCAAAACCTCCAAATATAATCGACGGAATTTTTCCAATAGAGTTGATACTATGAACTTGAGGTTGTTTCCTCGGAAAGTGTACCATATGCTCATTACCATTAACATGAAAAGCGACATTGCCTTTGTTGCAATCAATAACAGCCCCTGCAGTATTCAGAAAAGGTCTTCCAAGAATAATAGACATACTATCGTCCTCGGGAATATCAAGAGTAACAAAGTCCGTTAAAATAGTAACGTTTGCAACTACAACAGGCACACCCTCACAAATACCGACAGGTATAGCAGTTGATTTATCAGCCATTTGCAAAGATATTTCAGTAGGTGTCAACTTATTCAAGTCAAGTCTATGATATAAAGAGAGAGGCATAACACTAACACCGGCTCCAAGATCACATAAAGTAGTTTTAACATAGTTTCTTTTAATGGAGCATGGTATAGTAGGTACTCCTGGATCTCCAAGTTTCTTTGGTATTCCACCTTTAAAAGTATAATTAGCAAGCATGGTGGAAATCTCAGCTTCCGGTATCTGTCACGACCGGTTTTTCAATAAAAATATTCATTGAGAAAACGATCCCTTTTACGGACCAATAGAGAAGAATTCCTCCTCACTGGTAGACAATGTCTTGATCACGGAAGAAAAACCAGGAGTACTAAATATAATACAAGGTTGAGCGGAGACCTGCTCAACAATTTATTACAAACACGCCGATATTACACATAAAGGCGGATAGGGTGGCATAACTACTGACTCACGATAAAAGCGGTGGTGGAAATAACACAGTGAAGTGGGTGACAAGACTCCTGAATCTAACAACTCTTCGAGCGTCGAAGTGAGGCTTGAGGATTTTATTGTGGGTGGCAGAAGCGTATATAATACAAGTGATCAATATCCAGGATCGCACAGGACTGACTGGGACTCCTCTAGGCGTCGGACTCGCTATCAAACTCTTCATCCATGAGATCGCCTTCGTCAACATCTGGCCAAATCAACAAGCCAGGTGAGTACTATGAAAGTACTCGCAAGACAGTTCGGACATAAGATATAACAAATGTAAACATGATGCATATGGACAGATTAACATGCGCAATCAGACAATGAGATAGCAATGCATGGAAAATAAAAGGGAAGTCGGGCGGTAGTCCTCCCGAAATCCCAAAGTAATACTGAGGGCCAATCGAGTGTCTGAATGACTCCTCGAAAGGATATAAGAGAAATAACAATGCCGCAGTCGGGCGTCAATGCGACACCACATAAAGGGCTTATAATGGAAAATAAAAGACAGTGCGTGCCACCGTCGGACGTCTGAAGCGACATCACATAAAGGGCTTATATTGAAAGTAAATGACAAGAGTGCCACAGTCGGACGTCTGAGCGACATCACATAAAGGGCTTATATTGAAAGTAAATGACAAGAGTGCCACAGTCGGACGTCTGAGCGACATCACATAAAGGGCTTAGATCAAAAGTAAATAACGGACATGCCACAGTCGGACGTCTGAGCGACATCACATAAAGGGCTTATATCAAAAGTAAATGACAAGGGTGCCATAGTCGGACGTCTGAGCGACATCACATAAAGGGCTTATATTTCACAACTTAATAATTCAGTAGCTCATGAATTTAATTCATTTCACGGGAATATTCAAGTACGAGATAAAATAAAGGTTAGTCCATCCACAGGAATAACAATTCAAACGGGTATACCACTTAAGCTTGTTCACCGGGGATTTACCACGAGGACTGACATAGATATGGATATACTGGCCATGGTCCTTGATCACGGACACGATGACTCGGAAGGATTTGACTCTGCAGAGTTTGTACTTTAACCACAGCCAACGGATTTCAGTAGTCACAAGGACTAGTTCCGTTTACGGTGTTTTAGGAGAAACACATCTAACCAGTACACACCCATTCAACATTCCGATGCCAGGAATCACCCTCGGCAATGTTCAAGAAAAACCTTGAGACGGGGAGGCTACAACCTCGCGTAGCATGGGATCAAATTTATATACGCGCGCTCTAAGGGGTGCCCCCCTCTCGGTCCCAACCGGAAACACCCATGCCCCCTGACCGGATGACTGGCTTTAATCCAGGGCCATGGAACCCTCATCCCGGCCCCTCTATTTGGTGTGTACATGGAAAGAGGTTACCAACTTACTAAACCGTATTCTTTGCAGAAAACATGTGGCAGCACGAAAGGGGAAGAACGGTAACGTTGCTCGGTCCACGTTAACATCGGAATTTATCGGATGACGTAAGACTGGCATGCTACAACAATACCACCTCACTACCTTTCATGTCACCACATGATCAGGTCATCTTTCATCAAATATCACGGTAACTTCGGAACACACGGATAGTTGCCTTACATGCAACGAGATACTCACCGATGCTCATATGCCATGCACAACCTTTCAAGCAAACATGCCAAACACCTATCATTTAAAAGGTTCAAACATGCTTGCCTTGTTCGGAGAAGTCGGAGTCTAGCTCGGCGAAGTTCGCGGCTCCGTCACCTCCTCCGGAACCTACGGTATAACGAAACCGTACACTATCATAAAGATCATCGCGTGCATAAAAATTGTTCCAAATTTTTTCCAAATAAATACTATAAAAAACTAGACAAAAATACAAGACTGACAGCAAAAGAATCAATCAAAAATCATCTTTTATTAAAAAGTTATAAGGGTTTTAGTCCAGGGACTGATCTGTGATGAAACAGAAAAGAACCAGGGACTTGTTTGAGAAAACAGAAAACGGTTCAGAATAAAAGGCGCCAGCCCAAGGAGAAAGCGCATTTGCCCGAAGGCGCCAACAGAAAACGGTTCGAGGGGGGAAAAGAAGAGAGGCTGACGGGGGGGTCCACACGTCTGGTTTAAAAACTTCGCCGGCGCCCGAAGGCTGCGGTGGTCGCCGGCGTTGAACCACGGCGAGGCAGGGAGATCGGAGGGTACCAAGAGGTTCAGCGTGTTCTTCCGCGTCGATGGGTGGTGGACTTGGTCGTCAGAGAGCACCACGTCGACGGCGACACTTTCTCCGGCGGACGGTGGTTCGGGCGATGGTGGAGGACTCCGGTGGGTGCTGCAAACTCCAAATTGAAGCGCGGGTCAGGAGAGTGGATGCGTTAGGAAGCTACTGGCAATAGCTGAGAGGCAGAGGTGCACGCACGGGAGCGAATCGAGCTGGGTCCCGTGGCGGGTCGAGGCGGCCGGAGTTGGGGAAGAAGGCTCCCTCGTGGCTCTTCCAGTGGCTTGCCGTGGTATTGGTGGACAGCAGAGGTGGTGTGGGTTCGAGTTCGAGCTTGGGGCCTCTATTTATTGGCGATCCGAGGGGGTGGCCGTGAACGGGATAGCTCCGGCGAGCGATTACGGCGAGGCAGGGGTTGGGCAGGGAGTTTAAGTGGCCAGGCAACATCAGGGAGGTTCACTGGTGTCGTTCCCCCGCTAAACCTCGGTCGGGCTTGGCGTAATGCGCCGATCCTCGATGGGGTGGCCGTACGGGAAAGGCAGCGGCAGAGAGCGCGCTCCACGCCTACCAGTTCACGACGAAGGATGACAGCGTGCACGGCTGAGTGGGTGGACACACGGCGGCCTCTGGTGGCTTGGGCGGCGCTGGGCGGCGCCGTCCACGCTGCGCCTCTCTCTCGCAGCCGCAAAGCCGCCGCTGCCGTCGCTCACGGGTGGCGCACCTCCTCCTGCTCGTCGCCGACGCCCGCAAGCCTCCAGGAGATCGTGCGGCGCAGGGATAAGAAGGAGAGAATAGGGAGCAAGGCGCCACCGCGGTACTGGCGAGATCGACATCGGGCTCTGAAGAAAACGACAGCAGTTCCTGAAACGGTTAACTGAATTTTCTGAACATGAGAGAAACAGTGCCCATCAGGTGTTCGACGAAATGATTTGGCATGAAGAAATTTTTTTTGGAGCTGGGACTTGGTGAGGTGACCTCTCAATGCACCCAGAGGTTGCCTGAATTTTCTCAGATTTTTAGGAGGAGAATTCAAATGAATTTCATCAAATTTGGCAAATCTGGTCCGAACTTGCAGCAAGCACAATTTGAAATATTTGAACTGGAGACCACTGGATCTTCATGGATCTTGGTTGAGGGCTCTAAGGACTAGCTAGGGAAATTGGTTTGGAGGCAAAACTCAAAGCAGAAAGGGTAGCTCCTTTGTAAATCCCCAAGAACTACAATAGAGGGCAGAAAATATTTTTGATATGAATTAAATGGAAGAAAAATTATGGGGAGGTTCCACTTGCTGGATTTGAAGTATATCATGATCCAAAGATGGGGAAAGGCTTTTGGGAGGGGATTTCCACTAAGGTCATGGCAAGAGGGATTTTTTTTTGAAAGGGGCAAAGATCACTCCAAATGCCATAGGGCTATTTTAAAAGATTTTTCAAAAGAAATCTCCCAAGTGAAAAGCATTTGGTTTTGAGTCCACATAAGAAGGAAAAACCTCCAAGACCAAAATCATGTCTTGGGTGAATCCAAACAAAACTTTTGTCATAAAAGAAAATATTTTGAGAGGGAGAGTACTTCAGAAAATTTTAAATAACATCCCTCAAATCAAATAAAAGTTTGAAAAAGCCAATTAAATTTTGGGTGTCACAACACCTACCCCCTTAGGAAAAATCTCGTCCCCGAGATTTCTGCTGATCCTCAAATAGATATGGGTACTTTGCCTGAAGAAAATCTTCCCTTTCCCATGTAGCTTCATCCTCGGTGTGGTTGCTCCACTGAACCTTGAAAAATTTAGTTGTTTTCTGTCGGGTCCTCCGTTCAGACTCTTCCAATATCTTTACTGGCCATTCTCTGTAGGTGAGATCTGGTTGCACATCAATGCTCTCATGAGATACATGCTTTTCCGGGTTACTCACACATTTCCTCAACTGTGAGACGTGGAACACGTCGTGGACGTCTGACAGCTCCTTGGGTAGGTCTAGTTTGTAGGCTACTGTGCCTCTTCGTTCAATCACACCGAATGGTCCAATAAATCTTGGGGCTAGCTTCCCTTTAATTTTGAACCGTTGCAGGCCTCGCATAGGGGACACTCGTAGGTATACGTAGTCATCGGGTTCAAAGCTGACCTCACGATGTTTTCGATCGTAGTAGCTCTTCTGTCGGCTTTGAGCTGTCTTGAGTCTGTCCCTGATCTGTTTAACCTTCTCCTCGGCCTCCTTGAGCATGTCTGGGCCGAAGATACGACTGTCACCTGTTTCTGACCAATTCAGTGGGGTACGACACCTCCGTCCATACAATGCTTCAAAGGGTGCCATTTGTAAGCTGGCTTGGTAACTGTTGT
Organism: Triticum aestivum; assembly: GCF_018294505.1. NCBI lineage: Eukaryota > Viridiplantae > Streptophyta > Magnoliopsida > Poales > Poaceae > Triticum > Triticum aestivum. The sequence continues at coordinate 280,084,337 of NC_057814.1, read as the reverse complement.
TGTAAGCAAACTCGGCATATGGCAAACTTTCTTCCCAACTGGATCCATTGGTGAGCACATAGGCTCTCAGCATGTCCTCTAGGATTTGGTTCACGCGTTCCGTTTGTCCATCCGTCTGAGGGTGGTACGCTGTACTGAATGCTAGTTGCGTGCCCAGAGCTTGATGTAAGTGATCCCAGAATTTAGAGACAAATTGAGTGCCTCGGTCGAATATTATAGTCTTCGGGACTCCATGCAGACAAACTATACGGGAGAGATAAAGTTTGGCAAGCCTTTGAGTGGAGTAGGTCGTCTTCACGGGAATGAAATGAGCAACCTTGGTTAGCCTATCCGTGATGACCCATATGGCGTAATTTTCGCGTTGAGATCGAGGTAGTCCAACGATGAAGTCCATTCCAATTTCATCCCATTTCCACTCAGGTATCCGGTTTGGCTGTAGCAGTCCTGCTGGCTTTTGATGCTCGGCTTTTATGCGCTGACATGAATCGCAACAAGCAATGAATGCAGCTATATCCCTTTTCATACCGTGCCACCAAAATCTTTCCTGAAGGTGTTTGTACATTTTGGTTCCTCCAGGGTGGATTGAGTATGGAGCGGTGTGGCTTTCGGTTAGGATTTGATGTTTGAGTTCCTCAATGTTTGGTACGCAAAGTCTGTCGTCATACCATAATATTCCTTCATTGTCTGTGACGAACTCTGAAGCCTTGCCTAGGCTCATTTTTCTCTTTATACCTTCGATGCTGGGATGCCCCTGCCGAGCCTTCTTAATTTGTTCCATTAGGGTGGGATGTATCTCCAGGTTTGATACGGTGCCCTCAGAGACTAACACCATGTTGAGTCTAGCGAACTGCTGCTGAAACTCCGGTCTCAAGTTCTGTGGACTGTCGTTGCTGGGGTTCCGGCTAAGAGCATCTGCCACTACATTGGCCTTCCCTGGATGATAGTGAATACCGACATCATAGTCCTTGACCAATTCCAACCAGCGTCGCTGCCGTAAATTTAGCTCTGGTTGTGTGAAAATATATTTGAGGCTCTTATGGTCCGTATATATTTCGCAACGGTTTCCCAATAGAAAGTGCCTCCATTCTTTGAGTGCATGGATGACGGCTGCTAGCTCCAAGTCATGAGTAGGATAATTTTCCTCATGCTTCCGTAGTTGCCTGGAAGCATACGCGACAACTTTGCCATTTGTAAGCTGGCTTGGTAACTGTTGTTGTAAGCAAACTCGGCATATGGCAAACTTTCTTCCCAACTGGATCCATAGGTGAGCACACAGGCTCTCGGCATGTCCTCTAGGATTTGGTTCATGCGTTCCGTTTGTCCATCCGTCTGAGGGTGGTACGCTGTACTGAATGCTAGTTGCGTGCCCAGAGCTTGTTGTAAGTGATCCCAAAATTTAGAGACAAATTGAGTGCCTCGGTCGGATATTATAGTCTTTGGGACTCCATGCAGACAAACTATACGGGAGAGATAAAGCTTAGCAAGCCTCTGAGTGGAGTAGGTGGTCTTGACGGGAATGAAATGTGCTACCTTGGTTAGCCTATCTGTGATGACCCATATGGCATCATTTCCGCGTTGTGATCGAGGTAGTCCGACGATGAAGTCCATCCCAATTTCATCCCATTTCCACTCAGGTATCCGGTTTGGCTGTAGCAGCCCTGCTGGCTTTTGATGCTCGGCTTTAATGCGCTGACATGAATCGCAACGAGCAATGAATGTGGCTATATCCCTTTTCATACCGTGCCACCAAAATCTTTCCTGAATGTCTTTGTACATTTTGGTTCCTCCAGGGTGGATCGAGTATGGAGCGGTGTGGCTTTCGGTTAGGATTTGCTGTTTGAGTTCCTCAAGGTTTGGTACGCAAAGTCTGTCCCCGTACCATAATACTCCCTCATTGTCTGTGACGAACTCTGAAGCCTTGCCTAGGCTCATTTTCCTCTTTATGCCTTCGATGTTGGGATGTCCATGCTGAGCCTTCTTAATTTGTTCCATCAGGGTGGGTTGTATCTCCAGATTTGATACGGTGCCCTCAGAGACTAACACCATGTTGAGTCTAGTGAACTCCTGCTGAAACTCAGGCCTCACGTTTTGTGGACTGTCGTTGCCCGGGCTGGGGTTCCGACTAAGAGCATCTGCCACTACATTTGCTTTCCCTGGATTGTAGTGAATGCCGACATCATAGTCCTTGACCAATTCCAACCAGCGTCGTTGTCGTAAATTTAGCTCTGGTTGCGTGAAAATATATTTAAGGCTCTTATGGTCCGTATATATTTCACAACGATTTCCCAGTAGAAAGTGCCTCCACTCTTTGAGTGCATGGATGACTGCTGCTAGCTCCAAGTCATGAGTAGGATAATTTTCCTCATGCTTCCGTAGTTGCCTGGAAGCATACGCGACAACTTTGCCATCTTGCATCAGTACGCATCCGAGGCCCTTCCGGGATGCATCACAATACACTTCAAAACTCTTGTGTATGTCTGGCACGGTCAAAACTGGTGCTGTTGTTAGTTTCTTCTTGAGTTCTTGGAAGCTTTTCTCGCATGCTTCCGTCCATACAAATTTCTTGTCTTTCTTGTGCAACTGGGTCATTGGTTTTGCCACAGTGGAGAATCCTTCAATAAACCTTCTGTAATATCCGGCCATTCCAAGGAAACTCCGTACATCGGTCACGTTGGCTGGTGGTTTCCAGTCAAGTATGGCCTGACCTTTTCTGGGTCTACGGCCACGCCTTCTTGGGTTAATATATGGCCTAGAAAAGCAACTTGTCTCAGCCAAAATTCACACTTGCTAAATTTGGCGTACAATTGATGTTTCCTTAATTCTCCCAAAACAATTATGAGATGTTCAGCATGCTCTTCTGGTGTCCTTGAATATACCAGAATGTCGTCAATGAACACCACAACAAATTTGTCCATGAATTTCATAAACACTTTGTTCATGAGGTGGACAAAGTATGCGGGGGCGTTCGTGAGTCCAAAAGGCATCACTGCGAACTCATATAATCCATATCGGGAGGTGAATGTTGTCTTAGGGATATCTTCTGTCCGTACTTTTAATTGATGATATCCCGATCTTAAATCAATCTTTGAGAACACCTTGGCTTGCGCGAGCTGATCAAACAAATCATTTATCCGTGGCATCGGATATTTGTTTTTGATGGTGATCATATTGAGAGCTCGATAGTCTATGCACAATCTCAGTGTCCCATCCTTTTTCTTGGCGAATAATACTGGCGAACCCCATGGTGAGGAGCTGGCTCGAATAAATCCTTTGTCTAGTAATTCCTTTATCTGCTCCTTCAATTCTACCAATTCTGAGGGTGCCATTCTATAAGGTTTCTTATAGATGGGAGTGGTGCCAGGTGCTAGTTCAATGCTGAACTCTATCTCTCGGTCTGGTGGCATGCCTGGTAGTTCTTCAGGGAATACGTCGGGAAATTCGCACACCACTGGAACTTTTCTCAATTCTGAAATGTCCACTTTGTTCAGCTTTGGTTGTCGTGACCGTGGTCTCTCTTGAGCTGTAACCCTTATTGTCTTGCCGTGATGATGAGTGAGAATCACAGTCCGATTGAAACAGTCAATAAATCCCTTGTTGGTGGTCAACCAGTCCATCCCTAGGATGACATCCAGTCCTTTATTTTCCAACACGATGAGATTAGCCGGAAACTTTAGTCCTTCGAACTCAATGATCACTCTGTGGCAGTAACTCTGAGCGATCTGCTTATTTCCGGGGGACTTGATGATCATAGATTTTTCCAAGGGAAGTATCGGAAAACCATGTTGCAAAACAAAACTCTTCGAAATGAACGAGTGAGAAGCTCCAGAATCAAACAAAACTGTGGCAGGTACTGTGTTGACAGGGAACGTACCGAGCACGATGTCTGGGGCATTCTGGGCTTCCTCCCTGGTCACATGGTTCAGGTGACCCTTCCTGTGGTTGTTGTTGGGATTGAAATTGTTGCGCTTGGGGGCTGGATTATTCCCACCATTGTTCGGCTTGGGGGCCAAGTTCCTTGGTTTTGGGCACTGTTTGGCATAGTGCCCTTCTTCACCACAAGCATAGCAAGTGACCCCTGGACGGTACGTAAAGTCCTTGTCCCTTGAATGAAACTGTCTAGTTGGCCTTATAGCAGTCGTCGTGGATTTTCTCGCTTCATTCCTCGGAGCCTTGGTCTTGCTTCGATTGTTGCGAGCAAGAGTCGTCTTGTCCCTTTTCCGCTTACGGATATCCTCCAGATTGCGGCGCTCATTCTCCAAGGTAATGGCCTTGTCAACCAGAGTTTTGAAATCTGGGAAAGTGTGCACGACCAGTTGGCATCTTAATGCTGGCGCCAGGCCGTCCAGAAATTTTTCCATCCTTTTGTTCTCAGTCAGATGTTCATCGTAGGCATAACGAGATAGCTGCGTAAACTGACCGTTGTATTCTGTCACTGACATGCCTCTTTGCTTAAGGTCATCAAATTCTCTTTTCTTGATTTTTATGATGCTCCTGGGGATGTGTGCCCCACGAAAGCCTTCCTTAAACTCTTCCCAGGTGATGTTGTGTTCACTGGGATGCATGTGTAGGAAGTTTTCCCACCATGCTGCAGCTGCTCCAGTAAGGTAGTGGGGTGCATAAAGCACCTTCTCATGATCTGAACACTGCGCAATAATCAGCTTCCTTTTGATGTCACGAAGCCAATCATCGGCTTCAAGCGGCCTATCAGTGTGAGCAAACATTGGAGGGCGTGTCTTCTGCAGTTCAGACAACTTGGAGTGTGGTTGGTATGGCTCACGGTGATTTCCCATATTGATGACGTGATTCATCATCTCTTGGTGTTGTTGCTGGCTTTGTTCGAAGAGGCGGCATACTTGAGATAAGGCTGCCTCGCTGTCCTGTTGACTAGACTGTCCGTGAGTGAAGTTGTTGCTGGTTTGTGTACCATAAACTTCTTTGGTTGGATTTGGCATGGAACGGGTCCAAGGACGAGACATTTTCCACTCTGGGGTATTATTTTGCAAAAATCATGAGAAGAACTGTGTGGGACAAGGAAAATCTTGCAAAGAAAAAAAATTTAAAAGGCCTCCAGATTTTTCAAGAAAACATAAATGATTTCGCACGGAGAAGGACCGCTTAGCACATATCTTACACGCGAAACGCAAACATATGGTACATCACTCAGGATGTGCGTACACATTCCTGACATGTTATTTAGACTAGCACACGCCTCCGGAATGCAGCGCACACAACTACTACAAACTTAAGTACCTAAAACATAACATACATGCAGGCACAACGCGCGGCTACTAAGCGCACTCAGTCAGAGATGGTGAAGATGTCTTTCCCCTTGCCGAGGGTAAGACCCAGCGGTGCAGGAGACTCAACCTCCACCTCCTCCCTAGTAGGCTCCGGGTGCACAGCACTGCGCTGAGGTGATGGCGCGGGTGCGACAGGCGGCAGAGCAGGTGCGGCAGGCGGTGCAGGTCTGACTGGAGTAGGAGCGATGACTTGGTCGAACTCCTCAGTGGTAGGCAGACGGCGAGCAGTGGCCAAAATGGCCGGTGAATAAGATGCCAAGGACGAGACGAATGTCAGTGGCGGTGCCATGTGGAGAAGCTCCTTCCTGCTGGCAGGACCGCCCCGAACTAAGTCCATGTGGGCAGCCACAAGATCGTCCATGAGGTTGTCGAAAGATTCCTCCAGAGCTTTGAGGTACTCGACAAGCATCTCTATAGCTTCATCCCGCTCTCCCCTATGGCAGGCGAATGCATAGTGACAAGTATATGGCACATGGCATGGGAAGTAGCGGTAGCGACGAGTCTTCATCATAGGAAGGATATCCCGAAGGCGAGCTATCGCCTCACGGGCGGCCATCTGCATGGCATGCCTCTCCGTAGGCATGGCCCTTCCCACAAAACGGAAGTGGCACCACGTCCTCCCTTGAATTGCACCACGGCTTGGTGCATAGACACGTCGTCGCTGAGCTTATGCTGGTAAAGCGTGAACTCCGGACGAGTCGCTGGCCCGATCGCGAGCTTGGTGATGGAGACGAGGAGTTTGACAAACCCCTCGGGCACATTAGTGAACACCCGAGTCTCGCAGTCGTTGCCAGCCATCTACAAAAGTAGGCAAAAATTCTGAGTAGTCAAATCATAAATTTATGATGACAACAGAAAATAGCAACATTTGCAAAATGCTGAAAAAGCACTAAAAACGCTAATAACCGATTAGCGATTGCACCTAGTGGCTTCCTACAGCCAGCCTGGCTCTGATACCAAGCTTGTCACGACCGGTTTTTCAATAAAAATATTTATTGAGAAAACGATTCCTTTTACGGACCAGTAGAGAAGAATTCCTCGTCACTGGTAGACAATGTCTTGATCACAGAAGAAAAACCAGGAGTACTAAATATAATACAAGGTTGAGCGGAGACCTGCTCAACAATTTATTACAAACACGCCGATATTACACATAAAGGCGGATAGGGTGGCATAACTACTGACTCACGATAAAAGCGGTGGTGGAAATAACACAGCGAAGTGGGTGACAAGACTCCTGAATCTAACAACTCTTCGAGCGTCGGAGTGAGGCTCGAGGATTCTTATTGTGGGTGGCGGAAGCGTATATAATACAAGTGATCAATATCCAGGATCACACGGGACTGACTGGGACTCCTCTAGGCGTCGGACTCGCTATCAAACTCTTCATCCATGAGATCGCCTTTGTCAACATCTTGCCAAATCAACAAGCCAGGTGAGTACTATGAAAGTACTCGCAAGACAGTTCGGACATAAGATATAACAAATGTAAACATGATGCATATGGACAGATTAACAAGCGCAATCAGACAATGAGATAGCAATGCATGGAAAATAAAAGGGAAGTCGGGCGGTAGTCCTCCCGAAATCCCAAAGTAATACTGAGGGCCAATCGAGTGTCTGAATGACTCCTCGAAAGGATATAAGAGAAATAACAATGCCGCAGTCGGGCGTCAATGCGACACCACATAAAGGGCTTATAATGGAAAATAAAAGACAGTGCGTGCCACCGTCGGACGTCTGAAGCGACATCACATAAAGGGCTTATATTGAAAGTAAATGACAAGAGTGCCACAGTCGGACGTCTGAGCGACATCACATAAAGGGCTTATATTGAAAGTAAATGACAAGAGTGCCACAGTCGGACGTCTGAGCGACATCACATAAAGGGCTTATATCAAAAGTAAATAACGGACATGCCACAGTCGGACGTCTGAGCGACATCACATGAAGGGCTTATATCAAAAGTAAATGACAAGGGTGCCATAGTCGGACGTCTGAGCGACATCACATAAAGGGCTTATATTTCACAACTTAATAATTCAGTAGCTCATGAATTTAATTCATTTCACGGGAATATTCAAGTACGAGATAAAATAAAGGTTAGTCCATCCACAGGAATAACAATTCAAACGGGTATACCACTTAAGCTTGTTCACCGGGGATTTACCACGAGGACTGACATAGATATGGATATACTGGCCATGGTCCTTGATCACGGACACGATGACTCGGAAGGATTTGACTCTGCAGAGTTTGTACTTTAACCACAGCCAACGGATTTCAGTAGTCACAAGGACTAGTTCCGTTTACGGTGTTTTAGGAGAAACACATCTAACCAGTACACACCCATTCAACATTCCGATGCCAGGAATCACCCTCGGCAACGTTCAAGAAAAACCTTGAGACGGGGAGGCTACAACCTCGCGTAGCATGGGATCAAATTTATATACGCGCGCTCTAAGGGGTGCCCCCCTCTCGGTCCCAACCGGAAACACCCATGCCCCCTGACCGGATGACTGGCTTTAATCCAGGGCCATGGAACCCTCATACCGGCCCCTCTATTTGGTGTGTACATGGAAAGAGGTTACCAACTTACTAAACCGTATTCTTTGCAGAAAACATGTGGCAGCACGAAAGGGGAAGAACGGTAACGTTGCTCGGTCCACGTTAACGTCGGAATTTATCGGATGACGTAAGACTGGCATGCTACTACAATACCACCTCACTACCTTTCATGTCACCACATGATCAGGTCATCTTTCATCAAATATCACGGTAACTTCAGAACACACGGATAGTTGCCTTACATGCAACGAGATACTCACCGATGCTCATATGCCATGCACAACCTTTCAAGCAAACATGCCAAACACCTATCATTTCAAAGGTTCAAACATGCTTGCCTGGTTCGGAGAAGTCGGAGTCTAGCTCGGCGAAGTTCGCGGCTCCGTCACCTCCTCCAGAACCTACGGTATAACGAAACCGTACACTATTGTAAAGATCATCGCGTGCATAAAAATTGTTCCAGAAAATTTCCAAATAAATACTATAAAAAACTAGACAAAAATACAAGACTGACAGAAAAGGAATCAATCAAAAATCATCTTTTATTAAAAAGTTATAAGGGTTTTAGTCGAGGGACTCATCTGTGATGAAACAGAAAAGAACCAGGGACTTGTTTGAGAAAACAGAAAACGGTTCGGAATAAAAGGCGCCAGCCCAAGGAGAAAGCGCATTTGTAGAGAGACTGACGGGGGGGGTCCACACGTCAGGTTTAAAAACTTCGCCGGCGCCCGAAGGCTGCGGTGGTCGCCGGCGTTGAACCACGGCGAGGCAGGGAGATCGGAGGGTACCAAGAGGTTCAGCGTGTTCTTCCGCGTCGGTGGGTGGTGGACTTGGTCGTCGGAGAGCACCACGTCGACGGCGACACTTTCTCCGGCGGACGGTGGTTCAGGCGATGGTGGAGTACTCCAGTTGGTGCTACAAACTCCAAATTGAAGCGCTGGTCAGGAGAGTGGATGCATTAGGAAGCTACTGGCAAGAGCTGAGAGGCAGAGGTGCACGCACGGGAGCGAATCGAGCTGGGTCCCGTGGCGGGTCGAGGCGGCCGAAGTTGGGGAAGAAGGCTCCCTCGGGGCTCTTCCAGTGGCTTGGCGTGGTATTGGTGGACAGCAGAGGTGGTGTGGGTTCGAGTTCGAGCTCGGGGCCTCTATTTATAGGCGATCCGAGGGGGTGGCCGTGAACGGGATAGCTTCGGCGAGCGATTACGGCGAGGCAGGGGTTGGGCAGGGAGTTTAAGTGGCCAGGCAACATCAGGGAGGTTCACAGGTGCCGTTTCCCCGGTAAACCTCAGTCGGGCTTGGCGTAATGCGCCGATCCTCGACGGGGCGGCCGTACGGGCACGGCGGCGGCAGAGAGCGCGCTCCGCGCCTACCAGTTCACGACGAAGGATGGCAGCATGCACGGGTGAGTGGGTGGACACGCGGCGGCCTCGGGTGGCTTGTGCGGTGCTGGGCGGCGCCATCCATGCTGCGCCTCTCTCTGGCAGCCGCAAAGCCGCCGCTGCCGTCGCTCACGGGTGGCGCACCTCCTCCTGCTCGTCGCCGATGCCCGCAAGCCTCCAGGAGATCGTGCGACGCAGGGATAAGAAGGAGAGAACAGGGAGCAAGGCGCCACCGCGGTACTGGCGAGATCGACATCGGGCTCTGAAGAAAACGACAGCAGTTCCTAAAACTGTTAACTGAATTTTCTGAACATGACAGAAACAGTGCCCATCAGGTGTTCGACGAAATGATTTGGCATGAAGAAAAAAATTTCTGGAGCTGGGACTTGGTGAGGTGACCTCTCAATGCACCCAGAGGCTGCCTGAATTTTCTCAGATTTTTAGGAGGAGAATTCAAATGAATTTCATCAAATTTGGCAAATCTGGTCCAAACTTGCAGCAAGCACAATTTGAAATATTTGAACTGGAGACCAGTGGATCTTCATGGATCTTGGTTGAGGGCTCTAAGGACTAGCTAGGGAAATTGGTTTGGAGGCAAAACTCAAAGCAGAAAGGGTAGCTCCTTTGAAATCCCCAAGAGCTAGAATAGAGGGCAGAAAATATTTTTGATAAGAATTAAATGGAAGAAAAATTATGGGGAGGTTCCACTTGCTGGATTTGAAGTATATCATGATCCAAAGATGGGGAAAGGCTTTTGGGAGGGGATTTCCACTAAGGTCATGGCAAGAGGGATTTTTTTTGAAAGGGGCAAAGATCACTCCAAATGCCATAGGGCTATTGTTAAAAGATTTTTCAAAAGAAATCTCCCAAGTGAAAAGCATTTGGTTTTGAGTCCACATAAGAAGGAAAAACCTCCAAGACCAAAATCAAGTCTTGGGTGAATCCAAACAAAACATTTGTCATAAAAGAAAATATTTTGAGAGGGAGAGTACTTCAGAAAATTTTAAATAACATCCCTTAAATCAAATAAAAGTTTGAAAAAGCCAAATAAATTTTGGGTGTCACAATATCTTTCTTTTATTAGTAACAATGTCTTTCATACACTTAGCATAAGGATTCATTTTGAGGATATCAGTTAATTGCATACGTAGAAAGATATGTCTAATCATTTCAGCAAAGCGCTCAAAATCCTCATCATCCTTTTTCTTGGATGGTTTGGGAGGAAAAGGCATGGGTTTCTGAACCCATGGCTCCCTTTCTTTACCATGTTTCCTAGCAACAAAGTCTCTCTTATCATAATGTTGATTCTTTGATTGTGGGTTATCAAGATCAACAACAGGTTCAATTTCTACATCATTGTCATTACTAGGTTGAGCATCATCATTAACATTTGCTTTAGGTTCATGTTCATTACCAGATTGTGTTTTAGCATCAAAAATAGATATATCATTTGGATTCTCAGGTGGTTCAGCAATAGGTTCACTAGAAGCATGCAAAGTCCTATCATTTTTCTTTTTCTTCTTTTTAGAAGGACTAGGTGCATCAATATTATTTCTCTAAGAATCTTGTTCAATTCTCCTAGGGTGGCCTTCAGGATACAAAGGTTCCTGATTCATTTTACCAGTTCTAGTAGCCACTCTAACAGCATAATCATTTTTCTTACTATTCATTTCATTGAGCAAATCATTTTGAGCTTTAAGTACTTGTTCTACTTGAGTGGTAACCATAGAAGCATGTTTAGTAATGAGTTTAAGTTCACCTTTAACTCTCGACATATAATCACCCAAGTGTTCAATCATATAAGCATTTTGGTTCAATTGTCTACCAAAATAAGCATTGAAATCTTCTTGCTTAACCATAAAGTTATCAAACTCATCCAAGCATTGGCTAGCAATTTTAGTAGGAGGGATTTCAGCTTTATCATATCTACAGAGAGAATTTACCTTTACTACCTGTGTCGGGTTATCAAGACCATGAGGTTCTTCAATAGGTAATGGATTAAGATCATATGTTTCTTCAACAGGCGGTAGATTAAGACCATGTATTTCTTCAATAGGAGGTAAATTCTAAACATCTTCAGCTTTAATACCTTTTTCTTTCATAGATTTCTTTGCCTCTTGCATATCTTCAGGAGTGAGAAATAGAACAACCCTCTTCTTTGGAGTTGGTTTAGGAATAGGCTCAGGAATTCGCTCAGGAGCTGGCTCAGGAAGTGTCCAATTATTTTCATTTGTCAACATATTATTCAATAGAATTTCAGCTTCATCAGGTGTTCTTTCCCTGAAAACAAAACTAGCACAACTATCCAGGTAATCTCTGGAAGCATCGGTTAGTCCATTATAAAAGATATCAAGCATTTCATTTTTCTTAAGAGGATGATCAGGCAAAGTATTAAGTAACTTGAGAAGCCTCCCCCAAGCTTGTGGGAGACTCTCTTCTTCAATTTGCACAAAGTTGTATATTTCCCTTAAAGCAGCTTGTTTCTTATGAGCAGGGAAATATTTAGCAGAGAAGTAATAAATCATATCCTGGGGACTACACACACAATCAGGATCAAGAGAATTAAACCATATCTTAGCATCACCCTTTAATGAGAACGGAAATATTTTAAGGATATAAAGGTAGCGAGTTCTCTCATCACTAGTGAACAAGGTGGCTATATCATTTAATTTAGTAAGATGTGCCACAACAGTTTTAGATTCATAGCCATGAAAAGGATCAGATTCAACCAAAGTAATTATATCGGGATCAACAGAGAATTCATAATCCTTATCAGTAACACAGATAGGTGAAGTAGCAAAAGCAGGGTCAGGTTTCATTCTAGCACTAAGAGATTGTTGGTTCCATTTAGCTAATAACCTCTTGAGCTCATATCTATCTTTGCAAGCTAAAATAGCTAAAGCAGCTTCTTTTTCAAAAACATAACCCTCAGGAATAACAGGCAAGTCTTCATCGTCACTTTCATCAATATAATCAGTTTCAGTAATTTCTTTCTCTCTAACCCTAGCAATTTGTTCATCAAGAAATTTACTAAGTGGCACAGTAGTATCAAGCATAGAAGTAGTTTCATCATAAGTGTCATGCATAGCAGAGGTGGCATCATCAATAACATGCGACATATCAGAACGAATAGCAGAAGCAGGTTTAGGTGTCGCAAGCTTACTCAAAAGAGAAGGTGAATCAAGTGCAGAGCTAGATGGCAGTTCCTTACCTCCCCTCGTAGTTGAGGGATAAATTGTTGTCTTAGAATCTTTCAAGTTCTTCATAGTGACCAGCAGATATAAATCCCAAGTGACTCAAAGAATAGAGCTATGCTCCCCGGCAACACGCCAGGAAATAGTCTTGCTAACCCACAAGTATAGGGGATCGCAACAGTTTTCGAGGGTAGAGTATTCAACCCAAATTTATTGATTCGACACAAGGGGAGCCAAAGAATATTCTCAAGTATTAGCAGTTGAGTTGTCAACTCAACCACACCTGGATAACTTAGTATCTGTAGCAAAGTATTTAGTAGCAAAGTAATATGATAGTAGTGGTAACGGTAACAAAAGTAACAGTAGCAAAAGTAATATTTTTGGTGTTTTGTAGTGATTGTAACAGTAGCAACGGAAAAGTAAATAAGCGAAGAACGATATATGAAAAGCTCTTAGGCATTGGATCGGTGATGGAGAATTATGCCGGATGCGGTTCATCATGTAACAGTCATAACATAGGGTGACACAGAACTAGCTCCAATTCATCAATGTAATGTAGGCATGTATTCCGAATATAGTCATACGTGCTTATGGAAAAGAACTTGCATGACATCTTTTGTCTGACCCTCTCGTGGCAGCGGGGTCCTAATAGAAACTATGGGATATTAAGGCCTCCTTTTAATAGAGTACTGGAACAAAGCATTAGCACATAGTGAATACATGAACTCCTCAAACTATGGTCATCACCGGGAGTGGTCCCGATTATTGTCACTTCGGGGTTGCCGGATCATAACACATAGTAGGTGACTATAGACTTGCAAGATAGGATCAAGAACTCACATATATTCATGAAAACATAATAGGTTCAGATCTGAAATCATGGAACTCGGGCCCTAGTGACAAGCATTAAGCATAGCAAAGTCATAGCAACATCAATCTCAGAACATAGTGGATACTAGGGATCAAACCCTAACAAAACTAACTCGATTACATGATAGATCTCATCCAACCCATCACCGTCCAGCAAGCCTACGATGGAATTACTCACGCACGGCGGTGAGCATCATGAAATTGGTGATGGAGGATGGTTGATGATGACGACGGCGATGAATCCCCCTCTCCGGAGCCCCGAACGGACTCCAGATCAGCCCTCCTGAGAGGTTTTAGGGCTTGGCGGCGGCTCCGTATCGTAAAACGCGATGAATCCTTCTCTCTGATTTTTTTCTCCCCGAAAGTGAATATCTGGAGTTGGAGTTGAGGTCGGTGGAGCGTCAGGGGGCCCACGAGGTAGGGGGCGCGCCCTAGGGGGGCAGGCGCGCCCCCCACCCTCGTGGGCAGGGTGTGGGCCCCCTGACGTGGAGTTTTCTTCCGGTATTTTTCTTATTTTTCATATAGATGTTCCGTGGAGTTTCATGTCATTCCGAGAACTTTTGTTTCTGCACATAAATAACACCATGGAAAGTCTGCTGAAAACAGCGTCAGTCCGGGTTAGTTCCATTCAAATCATGCAAGTTAGAGTCCAAAACAAGGGCAAAAGTGTTTGGAAAACTAGATACGACGGAGACGTATCACTTGCGAGTCGTCCTCAACCTCTGCCAGTAGGCAGAGGCGAAGGCGGGCACGACGCGCGCTGAGGCCGCCACCTCCTCCCTGCCTACCTCACGCCTCCGAGGCTCTCTCCCAGCGCCACTAAGGATGGCAATTTTACCCATGGGTACGGGTACCCGTGGGTACTGTACCCGCATGGGTAGGGTATGGTCACACTATTATACCCATGGGTAGTACCCATACCCTACCCGTTAAGTCATGGGTTGGGTACAGGTATAGCCTTATACCCGCGGGTATACTCATACCCTGCCCGCTTGTGAAAATAATTTTAAGTTCTTGTCGATTAATCATTAATTTGTCATGTGACTCGTCTACTCCTATTGTTTTTGAGTATGTTGTGATTTCTAAATTTTGATAGTAGTCATGTACCCATCTACCTGTTATTGAGCTAAGTTATTAATTTTTTGTCAAATATGCTATGAATGAGTGTAAAATTATGAACAACTTGTGTACTATTTGTTCCACCCATTAGGTATCCAAAGGGTATGGGTACCCGTTGTGTATGGGTAAAGTTTTATACCCGTGGGTACGGGTATGGGTAGAATTTTGTACCCACTGACTATACAGGTATGGATATGGTATTGCTCTACCCTGCCCATACCCTACCCATTGCCATCCTTAAGCGCCACGGAGATGGACACGAACGCCCCTCACTCTCTGGTTCTCTCTCCCCCTCGCTCCTCTATTTTCCCTCCCCATGGCCGAGCATGCCCACCGCCACCGACGCAGTTCGCCGCGGCCAGAGCCACTGCCCCGCCTCTCCGTCGTGTCCAGAAGAACCGCCCCGTCACCATACTTCTCCTCGTCGAGCCGCACAACGCCGGATGCCCCACAACATTGCCATCTTCAATGTCTTCATCGTCGGCTGCCGGAGATCGCCATCGCCGCCCCGTCGTCTCCAGCCCTCCACCGAGCCCGCGAGTTCTCTGTGAGGACTCCTTCGCTTCCCCCTCCTCCCCTTCTCGTTCCCATGCCGTAGCTACCGTCCCCGCGAGCACCAAGATCCGGCCATTGCCATGGCCGGCGAACCTCGCCCTCTGGAGCTCTTCCGCTCACTCCAGTAGCTTCCGCATTCTCGCCGGGTCCCCAGGATCCCGACGCGCCCCTCTGCTCTCTGGCTAACGTGCTGCAGCCCCGAGCCCGCAACTAGCAGAGCTCCGCCCGCCGCCCAGCTCGCTGCCGTCGCTGCCACCGGCCGCCCCGGCTCGCCCCGCGTGCTACACCTAATGCGCCTCGCTCCCAGTGTTCCGTACCCACAAGCCGCGCGCGAAACGATGCCCTGTAGCGCGTTTTCGGCGAGCCTCCACCACAACTGGACGTCGCCGGCGTCTAACCGGTGGTTAACCCCGGTTTAGGTGACGTGGCGTTATTAGTTTAGTGTTAATCACGCGTTTAATTAAAGCCCCCACCACGCACAATCGCTACAAGTGGGCCCCATGCCCTAATTGACTCTAGCTTTATTTTTGCCTAGATTAATTATAACCTAGTGGGACCCGCATGTCAGAGCTGACCACGCGGACGTGGCCGTTGACCGGACCCATCTGTCCGTGACACTAATGACACTGGGCCACTGACCAGTGGGTCCCACTGGTCAGGGTTGACCTGGACCCGATCTGTTGACCTGCTGACGTCATGCTTACACAATGCTGATGCAGTTCACAATTTTTTGGATTAATTATAATCCAGGAAATTCCAGAAAATGTTTAAAACTTCTAAAAATCATAGAAATTCAACCATAACTCCAAATAAAATAATTTATCTATGAAAAAAACAGAATAATCCAATCTATCCATCTGTACCATTTTCATGCATG
Organism: Triticum aestivum; assembly: GCF_018294505.1. Lineage (NCBI taxonomy): Eukaryota > Viridiplantae > Streptophyta > Magnoliopsida > Poales > Poaceae > Triticum > Triticum aestivum. The sequence goes on along the minus strand of NC_057814.1, from coordinate 280,068,476 downwards.
TTAGAACAACCTATAGCTGTTGTTTAGGACCAATCATATAAATGGCATTTGAATATCCACATATGGAGTTTGAATTTGAATCTTGGATTCAAACCAACTCCATTTAACCTGTTGCTAGTTGCATTATCTCAAATCATAGCATATTGACATGTCATGAAAATGCATCATATTGTTGCATTGCATTGATTGTGTTCTTCCTTGTTTGCCGGTATTTGTAGTAGACGTGGTTCCGACGATGAGTTCGATGACACCGATGAAGAGCTATACTATCTTCAGAAGTGCCAGGCAAGCAAACCCCCTTGTTCATTCCGATAAAATCCCACTCTCTCGCTCCTGCTCTCTTTTACTGCATTAGGACAACAACGATTTAACTGTTACATGCTGCGGTAGTTGAATCCCTTTGCTCTGCATGACCTGTCATTGCCACAGTAAATAGATGAAACCCACTAGCATGAGTAGGAGTTGTTTGAGCCCTGATGTGCCTACTCATTCATGCTTGTTGTCATGCCTGCTACTGCTTAGAGGTGAGTCAGGTATGATTCATCGGGGATGAATTGGAATGTGGTGAACTTGTCCTACTGTTGAGAGCTAAGTGTGTGAACACGATTTGGTAAAGGTAGCGGTGATAGGCCATGTAGGAGTACATGGTGGGTTGTCTCATTGCAACCGTCCTCAGGAACTGAGTTATGTGTTTGTGATCCATGAACAGCTACTACCACGCATTGGAATGCTTAAGTGCCCCTCTCGACTTTTTAATAGCCTTGATCTCTGTCCAGAAGTTGCAACTAGTTTTTGGTGTTTGTAGGATATGTGTTGGGGGCCGTGCGTAGCGCTGACCCTAGGGGTGGGCTATGATGTGGTAGAGACACGAGGCACGGTGTACCGGGACGCCCGTTTGGTGCCTCGGGAACCCTGCTCTTATCGTTTTGGGCCGTGAGCGACACCCCGGTTGGGTCTCCTTGTGGATGGAACCCGAATAGGCAATAAACCTGGACTAGAGACTTGTGTGGTTAGTCAGGTCGTGGCCGACTCCCTCGCCAGGCTTCCGCTTGAAGGTTGCCGAGATACGCAACGTGTACATGGTGGGAAGTGGCGAGAGCGTGTGTGAAGAAGTACACCCCTGCAGGGTTAACATCATCTATTCGAATAGCCGCGTCCACGGTAAAGGACTTCTGGGTTGCCTGTACAGTTCATAGACAAGTGAAAGTGGATACTCTAAAATGCGCAAGATAAGAGTGAGTGATATGGATGGCCTTCTCGTAGGGAGACGGGAGCGGATCCATAGTGGTGTATTGATATGGTGAATATGTGGACTCGTCTGCGCCACCTCAAAAGAGTTACTTGCAGTCGTAGTTCAGGATAGCCACCGAGTCAAAGCTGGCTTGCTGCAGTTAAACTCCACCACCCCCTTTGTTGATACCGATGCATATGTAGTTAGTTCTGATGTAAGTCTTGCTGGGTACATTTGTACTCACGTTTGCTTATTTTATGTTTTGCGGAGAGACTTCAGTCTCACTAGTAGTTCCGCGTGGACTTCGACGTTTAGCTTGTTACCTCAGTTACGATCTTGTACCCTTGGGAGGGTCTTGTAGATAGTCAGGCTTCTCAGCCTTTTTCATTTGTAGTTGTCTGTACCCAGACATGTTTATGCTTCCGCTTGATGCTTGTATGCTCTATATGTTGGGTCATGAGACCCATGCTTGTAATACTTGGCTCCTCGGAACCTAATGAATAAATACTCTGAGTCGTAGAGTCTTGCTGTGATGCCATGTTGTATTTACACATATCGAGCATATTGTGTGTATGATTGAAATGCTTGGTATGTGTGGGATCCGACAATCTAGTTCTTTATCCTTGGTAGCCTCTCTTATGGGGAAATGTAGTCTGGTGTTTGCACTGAGCCTTGGTAGTCCGCTACAGCCCGGTTTACCGGAGTCCTATTGGCCCCGCACTACTGCTCCGAAACACTTAGACTGGCCGGCATGTGATTCACTTCGTTCCTGTGTCTGTCCCCTCGGGGAAATGTCACGCGGTGACATACGGAGACCTGCTAGCCTGCTACAGCCCGGGTTCCCGGAGTCCTGTTAGCCCAGTTGCTACAGCCCGGATTCACACAATGCTGACCGACATGCTCGATGTTGTTTCATGTATGTCTGTCCCCGTAAGTTAGTGCGACTTTGAGTTCACGACTAGCCATGTCGGCCCGGGTTCTCTGCCATATGGATGCTAGAGACACCATCATATACGTGAGCTAAAAGGCGCAAATGGTCCCGGGCCAGGTAAGGCGACACCCGTGGGAATACCATGCGTGAGGCCACAAAGTGATATGAGGTGTTACATGCTAGATCGGTTTGACTTAGAATCGAGGTCCTGACATCTGCGCCGTCTCTCTCGCTGCCTCGTCCACTTCCTGCCATGGGCAACGTGGCCCACGAAGCACCTCCACCACCTCCACGTCAAGAGGTTGCCATCGCACCAAGACGCGCGGCACTACGGGACGACCCCCCCGCGCCGGGCGCCCGCGCATGAAGAAGGAAGCTGTCGTGAGGTCCCTCGGCCACGGCATGACGCTCCTGCACTCCCCGCACCACCGCGTCAAGACCGCACACCACCCGTGGTGGCCGTGCGGGGATACCAAGACCAGGCTCCGCCCCCGCGACGGGTTCTGGTGACTACAGCAGGTTGCCGTGCCTTCACCCCCGAACTGCGCAGCATCGTCTGGCCCGGCAAGTTCAAGCCGGACCTGCCTCCACGCTACGATGGCACCCCCGACCCCACTGAGTTCCTGCAGCTCTACGAACTGAGCATCGAGGCGGCCAGCGGCGGCGAGAAAGTCATGGCAAACTAGTTCCCCATGGCTCTCAAGGATGGCGCACGCTCGTGGCTCCTGAACCTGCCTGCGGGATTGATCTCCTCCTGGGGTGAGATGCGCGACTGCTTCATTGCCAACGTCCAGGGCACTCACGACCGACCTCCGGCCGCGGGTGACCTACACCGCATCAAGCAGCAGCTAGGAGAGACTCTCCAGAAGTACATCGAGTGCTTCAACAGCATGCGCCTCAAGATCCCCAAGGTGACGAACGAGGCCATCATCTCCGCGTTTTTCGATTGTGTCTGCGATGTCAAGATGAAGGAGGAGCTCGCCATCCACGAGGACCTGTGTACGGCCCTGGAGCTGTTCAACCTTGCGCCCAAGTGCGCAAGGGCCAAGGAAGGGCGCCTCTCCCTCGTCGAGCTCCCAGCAGCAGACCCAGAAGACAAGAAGGCCAAGGTTAAGGACGTAAAACGTAAGGGAGCAGCCGTGCTCGCGGCCGAGCCGGAGGTGAAGCGCGGCCGCGACCACCCAGAGTCATCCAGGGTCAGCCGCCCATTCTGCGCCTTCCACAACATGCACGGGCACAACACCAACGACTGTCAGGTGCTCAGGGCCATTCGCGATGGACGCTTCGGTCGATGCCCCAACCGCAACGACCGAGGCTACGGCCGTGGAGGAGGCCGAACAGGAGGACGCTGAGACGACCGTGGTCCCCTCCAGGAGTGGCGTGACCAGCCTCACGAGGACCGCTGGCACGACCAACCTCGCGACGGCGCTTGGAGGGACCAGCCTCGTGAGGATCGCCCTCAGGGCAAGGCTGGCCTTCCTCCTCTGCCTCCACCACAAAGAAGGAACGACAACCATCAAGACGAGGGGGCTGGGGGCTTCCAAGAGCCTCGCGCCATTGCCTGCATCCTGGGCGGCTCTCAGGCCCCAGCCTCTCAGCGTATCTTCAAGCAGTTTGCTCGTGAGGTGAACGCGGTCCTTCCCAGCCTCGATGCCACGTGCCCGCTCCGGTGGTCCAAGTGCGCCATCACATTCAGCTCGGTGGACCAGCACAAGTGCGCGGCAACTACCGGCGCCCTCCCGATGCTCTGTTCCCCAATCATCAGCAACGTCCAAGTAAACAAGACCCTCATCGATGGCGGAGCAGGGCTCAATGTCCTCTCCGTCAACACATTCGACCGCCTCCAAACGGCCGCGTTCCGCGGCCTGCCTCCAAGTGCCATATGATCAGCTTCAACCTACCAAGCCTTTCTCAGGAGTGACCAGCGGCTCCACCATCCCGATAGGGCAGGTCCGCCTCCCTGTCACCTTCGGTACCCATGACAACCACCGCACCGAGCTCATCGACTTTGATGTTGCCCACATCCGTCTGCCGTACAACACCATCCTTGGGTATCCAACATTGGCCAAGTTTATGGAAGCAACCCACCACGGCTACAATGTCCTCAAGATGCCAGGGAGCTGCGGCGTCATCACGGTCCCGTGTGAAGAGAGAGATGCGGTGTGCTCCCTCGAGCACGCCTACCAGGCAGCAGTGATCGAAGATCCAGACAATTAAGGCACCATCTACCCTCCTGAGGCCATCCCCAAGAAGAAGAAGCTGCTGCTCCACCAAGCGCCTAAGGAGGGCGGAGCCTCCAGTGAAACCACCTCAGGACCTACGCCCATGGATGGGGCTCCTCCCTCCCTCGCATAGGAAGGCGCACCCGGCGCCCTCCTCGGGCTGGGCTCGGGCGCTCTCTCCTGCAGAGCCTCAGACCTAGCCAACGTCACGAGGGAGGCACTCGGGCACCATGTGGAGGCGTGCTTCACCGCACGCTTCCCTCAAGCAGGCACCAGGCGCAAGGCGCCTAGTGCTTAGGAGTTCATCACCCAGACAACCCAGGAGCTTCAAACGCCAAGAGCCATGCACGGTGATCGCCGCCCACTACCCGGCACAGCTCCCCATCCAGGCGATGATGGTGAGCTGTGCAGCTGCATCGACTACCTCGGGCTCAACAGTGCCGCATCTCAGGAGCGTTACTGGCCATCACGTGTTGGTCGGTGTGAGGGCCCCCCTCATAGCTACGTTCGCATGCCCTTTGGCTTGCCGAATGCGGCCGTCACCTTCCAGCGCCACCCGCGGAGCATCCTGGCGACTCAGGAGGCCAGACATCACGCCGTCCTGGAAGAGATCGCAATGGTCCTCCAGGAGCCACCAGGGCCGGTGGAGGCTCCCGAGGCTCAGGACCCTGGCGGCTCGTGAGGAGCGGCTTCTTCGGCACGCGTCTCCAGCTACCTCGACATCTCTTCAGCAACTATGCCAGGTGACTCTTTCCATTTTGTTCAGCCGGGAGCGCCCCTCGGGCTGCATTATTCCCACGTCGCACGGGCTTGTCCCCGCGACATGTATCTTTTTGCATCTTTAGCTTACCTTGTTGGGGGCCCCCTCGGGTTGCATCATCCGCAGGCCGCCCGGGTCCATCCCAGTGGCATGTATCGCTCTTGCATCTATCTAAACTAGCATTACTTGCCCTTCCTGAGATGATGTTTACCTACCTGACTACACTTCATGGCATCCCGCGTGGCCGCCTAATCTTCTGCTCGCCCTGCGGAAAGGATTCAACACGTCAGCACGGCGCTTGTGCTCGGGTCCGTCCCTGCAACGCCGGCAAATCTGAGTGATCGAGCTCTGGCTCATGGCATGCTCCGCGCACGTCACCTCACCGGGCCCTCAGTGCCTTCGTCTTCGTGTGGAGCGACCAGCGACGGACCAGCAAGCACGGTGCAATCTGTATTTCCTCCTTCGCGCTAACCTACAGGAATCTCCGGAGGCTGGCAACGGGCGGCGCCGTAGGCTCCTTCTCTTTTTCACGCAACCTGCTTTCGCGTCAAAGGCTGGACTCTTGAGCATCGCGTCTCAGGGGTTCCTAGTGGCTCTCTAGCCCTTGCCCCCTGGCCTTGCCCACGGCATCGCGACCTAGCATACCCCTCGAGGGCTGGGACCTGAGGACGTAGAGCACCTAGGAAAACGTGAAAAAGGGAGGAGGGCCAGCACGAGCCTAACTCAATTGTCCCATCACCACTGACGCGTGAATCAGGCTTCGGCACAAGGAATCGGCTCAAGATCACTAAGATAAGTCAAGCATCCGAGTCAGCTCGGTGCTATTGCGTAAGATGTTTAGCTTTCATCGCCTCACTCCGGGGATACCGACCTCTTCTTCGGCCTCATGAAGCTACTTGCACGTGAAGGGGGACCCCTTGAGCATCGCACCTCAAGGGCTCTTACCGGACCTCGGGTCGCTCACCTCCTGGCCTTGACCACGGCATCGCGACCTGGCATACCAGCGACGGCTGACGCTTGCCTGGGGACTGGGACCCGCTGGTGTAGAGTGCTAAGCTACCATGAGAACGAAAGAAGAGGGAAGCAAAGCCGAAGCAAGGCACGCGCCAGCAAGTCTCAGCACCTTCGTTAACGCACATTCACTTCAGCGACCTCGCCTCCCTTTCGGCCACGAGGTGGCTGCTTGCGCGCTAAAGGGGACCCCCCGAGCACCGTTTCTCGGGAGCTCTTACCGGACCTCGGGCCGCTCACCTCCTGGCCTTGACCATGGCATCGCGACATGGCATACCAGCGACGGCTGCAGCCTGCGTGGGGACTGGGACCTGTCAGCATAGAGCACCAAGCTATCGCAAGGGACGCAAAGGGGCGACTAGTTGAAGCAGAATACGCGACCACAGCACAGGATGAAGGGCAATATTGCATTTAGCCAAAAGAACTACAAGTTTCTTACACACCCCCACGGGGTTCGTCTCTATTCCTCGCAGGGAAGAAAAGGAAGATGAAGCCCTAGCTACGGTCGCCGACGCCATCATCAACAGTGGGCCATGGAAGGCCGACGCCAGCCCCATCCAGATCATCGGCGATGACGAGCCGATGCCGTTGCCACACTCCAGGCACGGCGGGAGCTCAGCGGCATGTAGCTCTCGTCGCTCGTATCCGGAGTCTCGTCAAACTCAGGAGAGTCGCTGGACTCCCATGAACTGCTGCTACTGCTAGAGGATTTGAAGGAAGGACCAAGGGCGGGTTCAGCGCTGGCTGCCTCACCACCCTGACGGCCTCCTCCCGAGCAGCACTCAAGGCGGCGGCCTTCCTCGTCGAAGACCTTGAAGAACATCATGGAGGCGCCATCGTACTCGAAGTGGAGGGCGAGGGCTCCCTCCGCACAGCAAACTCGGGTGACCTCACCCCATCCACGAGTCATGAAGATCTTACCCGGGGAGATGACCTCTCGGCAGCATCTCGGTGGAGAAGAACTGTGGGAAGCGAATCCAAGAGCGCGGGGGCATCGCTGCCCACACCACCAGTTCGCGCGAGGAGCCCTCGGCGTGGGTTCCTGGGGCGGCGGCGCGGCGACCGCGGCCGCGACGTGGTCGGTGTTGATTGCTGCCACCTCCTCCGAAGCCCTCAGCCCGGGCGTACAAAGGCAGCGGATACCCGGGAGGGGGTCGCTCATGCCATGGCCTGATGACCTCTGGCCTCACAACGACGTCGCGGCAGCGGGTCAGCCTCTTCTTCAGCGGGAGTGGCCCCGGCTCGTCGCTGGGGTTTTTCCCTTCTCGGCGGCCAAGAATCTCCGTATAGGCGCCATGGGTGTCGCTGCCAGACAGTGGAACCAAGGAAGGAGAAGAAGCGGGCGGAATGGAGGAAGAGATGAGCAACGGGGGCTCCGCCCCTCTCCCCATTTATACCCAGAGGGAGGCCAAGCGCCGGCCTCCACGATCGCAGGTAATGATGATCTTTTTGCATGCATCAAGGACTCGTCAAGTCGGGCGGTTGCCAAGGCAGCGTGGGGAACCGGAGAAGCCCATGTCCTGTCAATCGCCACGCGTCAATCAAGGCCGCAGGCTATTGGGGCCCACAGCGCTCCGCACTTGCCCTTTGGCTTCGCCTCGAAGCCAAGTCTGAGCGCGCCTTGGGCCAGAGGGCTACTGTCGGCGTCCTGGGAACAAGGGTCCCCACACTTGCCTGCCTGCAGCCCAGGGCGTGGCTCGCCCAGCGGCCTGGTACGGCCCATCTTCATCAGCAAACACTCAAGACCCACGCGAGGGGCCAAGCCTCGCGAGGCGGGCGACGCAAGACCTCCTCCGGGGCAGCCTCACTAGGCTGGCTCGCGAGGAGCGGAGAGATCAAGGCAAGGAGCACCTCGTGAGGTTCCCGTGACGTGAGCCATGACGACCAAGGCCAGGCGGGCGCCAGTGGGTGCAGAGTACCAGTTTCCTCCTTGGTGCTAAGGGAGCGAGCGCAGGCAAGGAGTCCCGAGGCATCAGGCAAAGGTTTCCATATCGGTGCAACGAGACCAAGACCAGCAGGACAGCAGGACGGAGGTCACCACGGAGCCCACGACAACGTCACCACCAGAGCCTTTGGCAGGCGAAGACAACTTTTGTCAGGATAGCTCATACTAGTTGTCTCCCTTCAAATCCGGCCGTTGTGGGATCCCTTCCCGCCTAATATTTGGGAAGAGGACCCGGGCCCCAATAAATAGGACTAGCCACCATCATAGAAGGGAGACGAACTGACTGGGGGGACTAACTTTGGATCAGATCCATTCCACCCTCACACGCACAAGCTCACCGAGCTCAAGAACACCTCTCCTCAGGAGGCTGTTCTTCCCTTGTACTTGTTCATCCCCAGCCTACAAGAAAATCCACCTCACCACACTGGAGTAGGGTATTACACCACAACGGTGGCCCGAACCAATATAAACCCTCATATCTCTTGTTCGTTGAGTTCGTCGAGTTAGGCCTTGAGATCGTGGCGAGAGCGATCTAGAGAGTGAGGGAGATCCTCGTGAGCACCCCCAGTGTTTGAACCTCAAGGGTTTGCCGGAACCCGCAATCCGACAATCTATCCCAATGATGAGCCAACACGTGTTTCCTCCAGCCAATGATAATTTTACACGTGGAAAATCCCCATTGGTCCGCGCTATTAACGGGTTATCAGATCCAAAACCGGACCCGATAGCTTAACGGTGAACCGGTACGGTGGATGCCACGTGTCGGTCACCCTTGACGAAAGCACTTATATGACGCGCGATTTATCATCATGGAAGTGGACACTTCCGTGATCATAATTTTGGTAATGTCATGGAACACTTCTACGACAACATAGGTATGACTATCTTGATTCTGTCATAAAATTGTCATGGATGTACATGCATGACAGAAAATGTGACCTACTGTGACAAACACGTATCATCACGGAAGTGTATTTTTTTTGTAGTGTGTAACTTAGGGAGAACCATATGTAGGTAAATCGTAGGCATTGGATCGGTGATTTGTTGGATGATATTCATCATGTGACAGTTATAACCTAGGGCGATACGGAACTAGCTCCAGTTCATAAATTAATGTAGGCATGTATTCCGTAAATAGTCATACATGCTTATGGAAAGAACTTGCATGACATCTTTTGCCCTACCCTCCCGTGGCAGCGGGGTCCTATTGGAAACTAAGGGATATTAAGGTCTCCTTTTAATAGAGAACTGGAACAAAGCATTAACACACGATGAATACATGAACTCCTCAAACTACGGTCATCACCGGGAAGTGTCCCGACAATTGTCACTCCGGGATTGCCGGATCATAACACGTAGTAGGTGACTATAACTTGCAATATCGGATCTAGAACATAGATATATTGGTGATAACATAAACGGTTCAGATCTGAAATCATGGCACCGGGCCCAAAGTGACAAGCATTAAGCATGGCAAAGTCATAGCAACATCGATCTCAGAACATAATGGATAATAGGGATCAAGCCCTAACAAAACTAACTCGAGTACATGATGAATCTCATCCAACTCCTCACCGACCAGCGAGCCTACGAAGGAATTACTCACTCCCGGTGGAGAGCATCATGGAATTGGCGATGGAGAAGGGTTGATGATGACGAAGATCCAAGATCGCCCTATCCGAAGCCCCAAACGGACCCCAGATCTGGCCTCCCGATGAAGAACAGGAGACGGCAGCGGCTCCGTCTCGTGGAACGCGATAATTCTTTCTCCCTGATTTTTCTGGGAAAATGTGATTTTATAGTGTTGGTTTCAGGGTCTGCGGGGCCACTAGGTGGGGACAACCCACCTGGGCGCGCCTGGAGTGGGAGGCGCACCCTGGTGGGTTGTGCCCACCCAGGTGCCCCCCTCCGGTGGTTCTTGGCTCCAGTAATTCTCTTTTTTTGTATAAAAATCCTCGCATAGTTTTGTTCCATTCTGAGAACTTTTATTTCTGCACAAAAACAACACCATGGTAGTTCTGCTAGAAACAGCGTTAGTCGGGGTTAGTTTCATTGAAATCATGCAAATTAGAGTCCAAAACAAGAGGAAAAGCGTTAGGAAAAGTAGATACGACGGAGACGTATCATCGATCTCCCCCTACCGTACGATGGAATCCTTGGACGCCCAGGTCTAGAAAAATTCATGGTGGCATCCCACAATGCCTACAACACCTTGAAGATGCCAGGATGTGGCACCCCGGCTCAGAGAAACCGGAACGCCCTGTATTCTAGCCCAGAGATCGAGGAGAAGTCTTCTGGAATACGGCAGTGCATAGTGCAGAACAAATCAGCTCTTTATTACAGTCTATATGGATACAAGGGATTACATCGGCACGGCGACACTACGCCTGCCATGGTTGCTCTATGAAAGCAGTAGAACAACACGAAGTAGCGGAATAACTACTGGCAGCGGAACAACGGCGAGGGTGATGAACTCCACTCGGCAGGGACTCTGGCTGGAATGCTTATCCTAGCTCGCAAACAAGGAATCCACAACAAACAAGCAATCAACTCCGGCATGACCTGCAAACTGGCATGACATGTGAGGTCATTACATTGAATGTACTTGCAAGCTCATCGCAACCAAGAGTAATCAAGACAGACAATAGCATGGGAATTACAGGTTAACAAGGATTAACATGATATTATCAGATCAATCATAGCATGAACAAGATGGACATGATACATCTAAAACAATATGAGCATGGCATGAACCTATGAACATGATGATACTAGCATGCAACATGATGACGCTATCGTGCACCAACTTACTCTGCTCGACCTTTACCCGTGATTCTCGCATAACACCACAAATATCCAACAACTCGGTATCCTCGATACCACGGTGATCCTCTCACGATCACATAAAGATCAACCAACTCCTGTATCCACGATACATCCATGATCCTCTCTCGATCACAACCAAACTCTTTCTCATCATCGAACCAAGGTTGTTATTACTCAAGTTATTATTATTACTGTTGAGCCATAGTGTGACCAATTACAAACTGGGCCCTTATCCGCTGGCGCGGCTATCGATAGATTTAACACACACTCTGCGGAGGTTAGTACATTGTACCCACACCACGGAACCCATGGCCTCCCACTCCAACTCGGGTTGACCAACAATGTCCCAGTCAGATTCGGGGTTCCGCAGACCCTTGAGAGGTTCGAACTCTGGGGTGCGTGCGAAGAACTCGTCCTCCCCAGTCTGCCTGCTCACCGATCCCACGGCCTAGCTCGATGAATCTAATGGTAAGGAGACACAGCAGTTTATCCTGGTTCGGGCCACCTTGCGGTGTAATACCCTACTCTAGCTTTGTGGTGGACTGCCTCGTGGGGCTGAGGATGAAATAGTACAGTGGTGGAACAGCCTCAGGAGGTGAGGTGTTCTTGTGCTCGATGAGCTTGTGAGTTGATCAGGGTGGAATGGATTCGGTCCCCTCTATGGTGGTGGCTAGGTCCTATTTATAGGGGCCTTGGTCCTCTTCCCAAATGTAGGTTGGAAGGGATCCCACAATACCCAAATTCAAAGGGAGACAACTAATACAAGTTATCCTGACAAAAGTAGTCTTCGCCTGCAAAAGCATCTGCTGGTGACGCCGCGGTTTGCTCCGCGATGACCTCCGTCCTGTCATCCTGGCAGTCTTGGTCTTCTTCCACCGGAATGGAAACCTTTGCTTGATTCCTCGGGACTCCGCACCTGCGCTTGCCTCCTTAGCACCAAAGAGGAAACTGGTACACTGCGCCCGCTAGCGCCCGCCTGGCCTTGGTCGTCACGGCTCACGTCATATGAACCTCGCAAGGTGCAGCTTGCATAGATATCTCCGCTCCTCAGGAGCCAGCCTGGGGAGGCCGCCCCCTAGGGAGGTCTTGGTTTCGTCCACCTCGCGAGGCTTGGCCCCTCGAGAGGGCCTTGGGTTGTTGTTGCTGAAGCTGGGCCGTACCGGGCCGTCAACGGAGCCATGCCATGGGCCGCAGGTAGGCAAGTCTGGGTGCCCCCGGCCCAGGACGCCGACAGTAGCCCTCGGGCCCAAGGCGTGCTCGAGCTTGGCTTCGACACGAAGCCAAAGGGAATGTGTGGAGCATTCTGGGCCCTAACCGCCTGCGGCCTTGGTTGACACTGGGCTATTGATGGGACGTGGGCGTCTTCGCTTCCCCACGCTACCTCGGCAACCGTTCCATACTAACAAAAAGGCTGGCGCCTGCTGTGAAGCCTTCATTGCCCTTCCTTCGTCTTGCTCCAGATCGCCTTCTCCTTCTGCCCAGAAAACCTCCAGATCCGCCAATCTCCCCCGAGTTCGCTACCAATGTCTTCCGAGCAGGTGAGGTCTTCGGCTGCGGCAGCGTGCCCAACTCCTTGGTTCGAGCCGGCCTTGAGCACATCCACCATCACCGAGGAGAAGCACCTCGCCTCCGTGCTCCAACTGACGATGGGCAGCAGCAACGAGGGAGGAGAGACCGTGCTTTGGGTTGGCTCCACCAAGCCGGAAGCCTTGGGGGCACCGCTTACCCCTTCTTCCCGCACAGCGTCCTTCCGGGGTTGGTTCCCCCTTTCTCCAAATTTTTCTACGCCGTCCTCCGCCATTACGGGCTCCACGCCCTCCATCTCCATCCCAACTCCGTCCTCCTCCTGTTGGTCTTCGCCTTTTACTATCAGGCGTTCCTGGGGGTGACGCCCTCTGTTGCGCTCCTCCGCCACTTCTTCTACCTCCGGATTAACGACAGCCAGTGCTCGGGGTGCGCCTGCTTCATCGCTGCCAACGGCAGCAATGCGATCTCCAGAACAAGTGGATCTTCCTGGGCGCCAAGCGCACCCAGGCCTAGCTGGAGCTGTCAACCTCGCAGCCGACGCCTCTGGAAGGATGGGCTCACGAGAAGCTCACTGACCCCAGGGCGGAGCTGTTGCTCGAGAAGATGGCGGAAGACCTGAAGACTGATGACCCGAAGGCAGAGAAGCTGACGGGGGCCATGGTCGTCAAGGAATTCCTGACGGAGTGCCTGGCTCCGCTCCAGGCGCACTCGCGGCCCTTGTGGAAGTTCAAAGGCGTAGAAGATGACCTCCGGCTGCGCACTGATGACTAATCCAAGGAGGAGCTGGACAATATCGTCCGCGCCCTGCTCGGGAAGGATCAGGGCTGCCCCTCGGACTCCCATCTCCCGCTGTACCGCCTCCCGGATGGGGAGAAGATCGCCTACACCATGCCTGTCTTCAACGAGCGCGGGTTCGTACCTCTGGAGCCATCCCAGCCCCCGGGCTCCCCGGTGCCGGTGTCCTCTGGCGAGTCAAACCAGGAGGAGAGGGCGGACTCGGAGGCGACCTCAGAAGGGGCGGGGGAGACCTCTCCCCCGTGCCAGACCGATCTCCTCCGCGTCCACTCTGACGACGACGACGCTGGCGAGCACCCGGTCCGAGAGTCTCCACGCTCCGCCGGGGTCACCATGATGTCCAAGGGCACCCCTCCGAAGAAGCTGAAGCTAGGGGTCCCAAAGAAGAGTAGATCGGCGCTGATCCCCCGAGGCGTTGCCTCCGCCTCGTCGTCGGCCGGCACTATTACAGACCCGGGCGCCGCGCCCTTAACCGCCCCTGGGGATCGCGCGCCAGTGCCCATGCCTGCGAAGCCTACGAGCATGGTGCTTCAGAAGAGGGCGAGGGATTACGCCGCCGTGGTCTAGTAAGCACGCCGTCTTGGTCTTTGTTTCATGCTCTTGTCGTAGTGTCTTGATGCTTCCCTCTTGCACGGATAGGCCAACGCCAGTGGTGAAGAAGAAGAAGGAGACGGCCGGGACCATCGAGGCCCAGTAGCTTGCCATGCCAGCGCCACCTCTGGCACGGAAGGATGGCGCTAGCCTGCGCGCTCTTGCGGCTGGGTCGTCCTCCCGAGGCTCTGAGGCCCGGCCTCAGGAGGAGGCGATCTCCGCGGCCAAGCTGACTCTGGAGGCGGCCGCCCTCAGCTCGTCTGCTGAGGTTTCCAAGGCCTCGGAGCCCCGGTCCCTTCTACTGCTACTACTTCACCGATCCTGGCGCCGGTGCCGCTTCCTCCCTCGTCCGTCACGCTGCCGATCCGCGGCTCTTATGCCGCACATGGTGCTCTAGAGGGGGCTCTTTCTGTGTTGAACCAGCTTCGTGACGACCTTCAAGGCGCCGATCGGCGCATGTCATCTGGGCACCTGGAGCTGATCTCAGGATGACTTCGGGCCGATGCGTCTGTCATGGCGGCCTAGTGCCAAGGCGTGGTGGCCACGGAGGAGGGCCAGCAGGCAGCCGGCCTAGCCGCGACCGTCCATGATGTGGCATGAAGGATGCCAAGGCTGCCGAGGAGCGCTGCCGAGCGGCGGAGGCCGAGCTGAAGACTCTCCGCGACAGCTAGGCCGCCGAGGCCCGCCAGCTTGAGGTGTAGGAGGAGGAGCTGAAGGCCCGGGAAACTGCGGTTGCTGATCGCGACAACGAGCTGGAGCAAGCAGCGCAGAAGCAGGCCACAGAGCGCGGCCGCCTAGAGAAGTTGAAGGAGGAGGTGGAGGCGGAGAAGGCCCAGCTGGAGGCCAAGGCAAAAGTTCTTGCCGAGGGGTGTGCCGCCTTCGACTCCCTTTAGCAGAGGTCCCGCAAGGCACTGCGGGAGCTCTACGGAACGGGGTTGAAGGAGCCGTTGGTGACTGCTGAGGAAGGCCCCGCCTAGCTACTCCCCCAGCTTGTCACAGCGCTCGAGGGCGCTCTTCGCCTCGGCTGTGATGCACGTCTTCAGCCACCTCCATCTTTGCGACCCCAGCTTCAACTTCGGAGCCTTGCTTGAGCCTGTGGACCTGGAGCAATGCACCGCCACTGTTGAAGACATGAAGGACCAGGTGGAGGCCCTGCTGCGGAAGTTCCTCGCCATTGACCCCGCGACCATGGCTGATGGCGCCGCCGACCCTACCGCCACGGCTGACGGCACGGGCGACGGCGACATTATCGACGATAGGGCACTCCTCGCGGGCGACGGTAGCGCCCAAGGCTGAAGAAGAAGCTCGATGGTGGCGCTCCCCTCCATTTCGTTTCCTGCAACATGCACCGTGCCTCGTGGAGGCGTAAAAACTTATATGCTTTGCACCTTTGAGAGATAGTATGTTTTGTAATAATTTGCCAGGATTCTGTGATTTCCTCCCCGTTTGCTTTAATGTTCTGCATCAGCAGGGCCCGGCCCCGCGCATACCTCAGCCGCCGCTGGGTCGTCCAGATCACCAGGACGAGACCAAGCGGTGAGGGGCTATGTGACCTGTTAGGCTGCTAAGTCGTGATGCTCAGGAGTCCCCCTTGACGTACAAACAGCCCTTGGGAAGGAGATGCCAGAGTAAGCCTTAGCATTCTGCGTCGGCAGGGCCCGGCCCCGCGCATACCTCAACCGCCGTTGGGTCGTCCAGATCGCCAGGACGAGACCAAAGGGTGAGGGGCTACATGACCAGTTAGGCTCCTGAGTCGCGATGCTCAGGAGTTCCCCTTGACGTACGAACAGACCTCCATACCTTTCCTTGCCGGGGTCCCGCTCGGGAGGGGTGCGCGACGACCAAGTCTGAGTGACCTGGCAGGGTGGCGTACGCTACGCGTGACCTGAGCGTAGCCCCCATGCCCAGCCCCCTCGCGCGACTCTCCCGAAGGGAAAGTGTTGCAATGAGGCTAAACAGCGAGGCTGGCGGCTCCCTGAGGTTAATGCGGCCATGGGCCCTCCCCCAGTTGTTTATCTCCAGGACGGAGCAAGGCACTTCCGCACTTGCATGGGCATAGACGCTCCTCGACCATGTGGACTTCCAGCACGGAGAATGGTGCTTCCACTGGTGCGTGGGTGGGGGCTCCCTCTGAGTGGAGCCCCCGGGGCGTGTACAGCCCCGCCCTGACACGTGGCTTGCACGGCAGGGCTAAAGGAGGTGTGTCTGGGCACTCGTGAGCCAGCGCGAGACTCACGAGGCCCTACTTCAAGGCGGGTTGCGACTTAATTTGATTTGGAACACTTGTGATGGCCCTGCGAGATGGTTAGACAACCTGCGCCGAATGAATCTCCTGAGGTTATCACATGAGAAGGCCAAACACCAACGACCCCAGGAGGTGATTTGAACGAGGCCGGCCCACCAGACAGAGCTCAGTCGTTGGGTTTAACGACGCTGCAGGGACGGACCCGAGCACAGACACCGTGCCCAGTCTTCTCATGAGAAAATCCTGAAGAAAGACAATCGGCGTGCGGTCCCCATGGTGACGAGGCACCGGGTCACGCGCCCTAGCTCGTCCGCCCGCGATTAGCTCATGCGAGAAAAAGGCACCAAGGGCAATAGGAGGTGACATACACGAGAGCTGGTCCGCGAGCCAGAGCTCAGCCTCTTGGGTTTAGCGACGCTGCAAGGACGGACCCGAGCAAAGACGCCGGGCCGGTCCTTAATCATGAGGCGGTCGTGGGTGGGTTTGCAAGGGCGAACGGCGTTCATGGCAACGACGTGCTGGACAGGCAGATGATAATCATAAAGCAACTCATGGAAGGAGGTAAAGCTAGTTCTGATAGATGCAAAACAATACATGTCGCAGGGATGGACCCACGAGGCATGGGGATGACGCAGCACGAAGGGCGCCCCCCACTGAATAAACTGGAAAATGTCACCTGGCACCATTGCTGAGGAGATGTTGAAGCGGTTGAAGACGCGTGCTGAAGAAGTCGCTCCTCACGAGCTGCCTGGGTCCTGAACCTCAGGGGGCTCTGGAGGCCCAGGAGGCTCGCGAAGAATTGTTGCCATTTCTGCCAGGACCACATGGTGTCTGTCCTCCTAAGCCGCCAGAACACTCCACAGGTGGCGCTGGAAGGTAACAGCCGCGTTCGGCAAGCCAAAGGGCATGCGAACGTAGCTGTGAGGGGGGCCCTCGCACTGGCTGACATGCGACGGCTAGTAGAGCCGCTGGGAGGCGACCCTGTTGAGTCCTGGGATGTTGACGTAGACGCACAGCTTGCTGTCCTCGCCAGTACAAGGAGCCGCGACAGGTGGTGGGCGGCGGTCGCCGCGCATGGCTCTCAGCTCTTGAAGCTCCTCGGTTGCCTTGGTGATGAACCCTTGAGCACCAGGCACCTCGTGCCTCGTGCCCTCCTGGCGGAAGCGCGCGCTCAAGCACGCCTCCACGTGGTGCCCAAGCGCGTCCCTCATGACGTGGGCTAGGTCAGCGGACCTGTAGAGGAGAGCCCCCGAGCCCCGCCTGAGAGGGGCGTCGGGCGCGCCTTCCTATGTGAGAGAGGGAGGCGCCCCATCCGTGAGCGCATGTGCTGAGGTGGTGCCGCTGAGCACACCGCTCTCCAAAGGCTCTCGGCGGAGCAGCTGCTTCTTCTTCTTGGGGACAGCCTCAGGAGGGTAGATGGTGCCTTCATCGTCTGGGTTCTCGACCGCCGCAGCCTGGTAGGCGCACTCGAGAGAGCACACTACATCCTTCTCCTCGCAGGCGATCATGATGATGTCGCGGTTCCCTGGCATCTTGAGGACATTGTAACTATGATGAGTCACCGCCATGAACTTGGCCAGGGCTGGATACCAAGGATGGCATTGTATGGAAGACGGATGTGGGTGACATCGAAGTCGATGAGCTCAGTGCGGTAGTTGTCTCGCTGGCCGAAGTTGACTAGGAGGCGGATCTGCCCTATCGGGGTGGTGGAGCCATCCGTCACTCCTGAGAAGGGTTTGGTGGGCTGTAGCTGATCGTAGGGCACTTGAAGGCGGTCGGGCGTCTCGATGGAAAGAACATTGAGCCCCGCACCACCATCGATGAGGGACTTGGTAAAGAGGACGTTGCTGATGACGGGCAAGCAGAGCATTGGGAGGGCACTGGCAGTTGCCGCGCACTTGAGCTGGTTGGACGAGCTGAAGGTGATGGTGCAATTGGACAACCTGAGCGGACGCGTGGCCTCGAGCCTGGGGAGGTCCACGTTCACCTCATAGGTGAACTGCTTGAAGATGCGATCAGAGGCTGGGGCCTGAGCGCCACCCAGAATGCAGGCGATGGCATGAGGCCCTTGGAAGCCCCCAGCCCCTTCGTCCTGGTGGTGGTCGTCATTCCTTCTTGGTGGTGGTGGCAGCAGAGGGAGGCCGGCGTTGCCCTGAGGACGGTCCCCACGAGGCTGATCTCACTAGGTGCCCTCACGAGGCTGGCCCTGCCAGCGTTCCTTGCGAGGCTGGTTGCGCCACTCCTGGCGGGGGCCGCGGTCGTCCTAGCATCCTCCACTTCGGCCTCATCCGTGGCCATAGCCTCGATCACCGTGCTCGGGGCGACGACCAATGTGCCCCTCGCGGATGGCCCTGAGCTCCTGGCAGTCATTGGTGTTGTGGTTGTGCACTTTGTGGAAGACGCAGAACGGGCGGCTGCCCTTGGATGACTTTGGGTGGTCGCATCGGCGCTTCATCTCTGGTTCAGCCGCGAGCACGGCCTCCCCCTTGCGCTTCACGTCCTTGGACTTGGCCTTCTGGTCTTCTAGGTCAGCCCCCGGAGCTCCAGGAGGGAGAGGCGGCCCTCCTCAGCTCTCGCACACTTGGTCGCAATGTTGAACATCTCCAGAGTCGTGTATGGCGAGCTCCTCCTTCATCTTGACATCATGGATGCCATCAGAGAACACCGAGATGATGGCCTCGTCTGAAACCTTGGGGATCTTGAGGCGAACGTTGTTGATGCACTGGATCTACTTCTACAAGGTCTCCCCTGGCCTCTGCTTGATGCGTCGCAGGTCACCCACTGTCGGCGTTCTGGGAACGGGGGTGCCCAGACTTGTCTGCCTGCGGCCCGTGGCATGGCTCCATCGACGGCCCTGTACGGCCCAGCTTCAGCAGCAACAACTCAAGACCCTCGTGAGGGGCCAAGCGTCGCGAGGCGGGCGACATCAAGACCTCCCTGGCGGCGGCCTCACTAGGCTGGCTCCCGAGGAGCGGAGATATCTATGCAGGGCGCACCTCGCGAGGTTCACATGACGTGAGCCATGACGACCAAGGCCAGGCGGGCGCCAGCGGGCGCAGTGTACCAGTTTTCTCTTTGGTGCTAAGGAGGCAAGCGCAGGCGCGGAGTCCCGAGGCATCAAGCAAAGGTTTCCATTTCGGTGCAACAAGACCAAGACCGCCAGGACGGCAGCACAGAGGTCACCGTGGATCCCACTGCAGCATCACCACCAGAGCTTTTGGCAGGCGAAGACTACTTTTATCGAGATAGCTTGTACTAGTTGTCTCCCTTCAAAATTGGCTGTTGTGGGATCCCTTCCCGCCTACATTGGGGAAGAGGACCAAGGCCGCAGTAAATAGGACTTAGCCACCACCGTAGCAAGGGACGGATCATTGAGATCATCCTCACACCCACCAGCTCATCGAGCCCAAGAACACCTCACCTCCTGAGGCTGTTCAACCACTGTACTACTTCATCCTCAGTCCCTCGAGGCAATCCACCACAAAGCTGGAGTAGGGTATTACACCGCAAGGTGGCCCGAACCAGGATAAACCCCCGTGTCTCTTGTTCTTTGGGTTCGTCGAGCTAGGCCGTGGGATCATTTAGCGGCCAGACTGGGGAGAGAGTGTTCTTCATGCGCACCCCAGAGTTCGAACCTCTCAAGGGTCCTCGGAACCCTGAATCCGACACCCGTAGCCGGCGGCCGGTCGCGGGTGCCCTGGAAGTTGGTGACGAAACACTCTCGTATCTCTCCCTAGGAGGAGTCACGAGCATGTGCCATCCTTGAGGGCCATGGGAAGCCAGTTCGCCATGACCTTCTCGTCGCCGCTGGCCGCCTCGATGCTTAGCTCGTAGAGCTGCAGGAACTCAGCAGGGTTGGGGGTTTCGTTGTAGCGTGGAGGCAGCTCCGGCTTGAACTTCCCTGGCCAGATGACGCTGCATAGCTCGAGAGTGAAGGCACGGCAACCTGCGGTAGTCACGGGAGCCCGTCGTGGAGGTGGAGCCTGATCTTGGTGCGCACGCACCACCCCCGCAGGTGGCGTGCGGTCTTGACATGGTGGTGCTGGGAGTGTAGGAGCATCTTCTTGCGGCCGCTGGACCTCCTGACAGCTTTCTTCTTCACGTGCTGGTGCCCTGCATGGCGGGTCACGCCGCGGGGCCACGCACCTTGGTCCGAGGGCAACGTCTTGACGGGGAGGTGGCGGAGGTGCTACATGGGCTACATCGCCCGCGGTAGGCGGCGGGCAAGGCGACGAGAGAGATGGTGCAGGAGAGCCCCCAGCGGCACTGACAAGCTTGGCGATGCGGTCCAGCCAGTCTTCATAGAAGTTGTCGTCGGGGCGGTAGCGCAGGAGCTTGCGCGCCATGAGCAATGCAGCCTGCGCATTCGCCAGCCCGCGATGAGAATGAGATGGCGAACTAGCCGGAGTCAGTGATCGGGTGGCGGTGCGCCCATCACGCCGCACAAAGGGGTGCAACGACGACGCTTGCTACTCATGCCCCGTCGGGCCTGTGGCGGCTGAGGCAGTCCTGGATTAGGGGTCCTCGGACAGCCGGACTATATACTTTGGCCGGACTGTTGGACTATGAAGATACAAGATTGAAGACTTCATCCCGTGTCTGGATGGGACTCTCCTTTGCGTGGAAGGCAAGCTTGGCAATTTGGATATGTAGATCTCCTCCCTTGTAACCAACTTTGTGTAACCCTAACCCTCTCCGGTGTCTATATAAACCAGAGGGTTTAGCCTGTAGGACAACAACAATCATAATCATAGGCTAGCTTCTAGGGTTTAGCCTGTATGATCTCGTGGTAGATCAACTCTTGTATTACTCATATCATCAAGATCAATCAAGCAGGAAGTAGGGTATTACCTCCATCGAGAGGGCCCGAACCTAGGTAAACATTGTGTCCCCCGCCTCCTATTACCATCCGCCTTAGAGGCACAGTTCGGGACCCCCTACCCGAGATCCGCCGGTTTTGACACCGACGTTGGTGCTTTCATTGAGAGTTCCACTGTGTCGTCACGATAAAAGCTTGATGGCTCCTTCGATCATCGGCAACTATGCGATCCAGGGTGAGGTTTTTCTCCCCAGACAGATCTTCGTATTCGGCGGCTTCGTGCTGCGGGGCAACTCGCTTGGCCATCTAGAGCAGATCGAGAGCTAAGCCCCTGGTCATCAGGTCAGGTTTGGAAACTTAAACTATACCGCCGACATCCGCGGAGACTTGATCTTTGACGGATTCGAGCCCATGTCAGGTGCGCCGCACAGTCATGACGAGCATGACTTAGCTCTGTGTTCGGACAGAGTTCAGAAGATTACACCTGTGGCTACTCCGGCCCTCAATCCGGAGCAGATTGCGCCGTCCGAGGACGGGTGGATGGACCCTGCCACGGAGGCCGCACACTCAGCGGCGATAGAGCCGAATACTGACTTCACCTCCTACGAGACCTGTGTTGCCGGACCCTTGGATTCGTCCCTGGCCACGGGCTCCGAACCGCCTGCGTATGTGCCTATCGAATATGATTGGGCGCCGATCATGGAGTTTTCCTTCGCGGATATCTTTCAGCACTCGCCCCTGGGCGACGTGCTGAATTCATTAAGGTCTCTCTCCTTGTCAGGAGGCCCTTGGCCGAACTATGTCCGGCTCGAGTGGGAAGCGGATGACGAAGAAATTCGTTCCCCACCCACCACCCACTTAATAGCCACTGTCGACGACTTAACCGACATGCTCGATTTCGGCTTCGAAGACATCGACAGTATGGACGACGATGCAGGAGAAGAACAGGAACCACCGCCCACAGGGTGCTGGACTGCCACCTCATCATATGATATATACATGGTGGACACCCCCAAAGATAGCGATGGCAATAAGGCAACTGAGGATAATTCCCTCGAGAAGCAATCTAAGCACCGGCGTCATCGGCGCCGCTCTAAGCCCTGCCATAACAAAAGCAGCGATACCGGCACAAGAGACAATAAACGCTGCAGATAGTGCCGAAGACGAAGACAATCCCCTCCAGCCAAGCCTCGAGCGGGAGGATGGGCAAGCTAGCCCTAACAAACTGGCAGTAGACGGAGAATCAGAGGATGACAATTACATGCCTCTCTCCGAAGACGAGGTGAGCCTCGGCGACAAAGAATTTATCGTGCCTGAGGATCCCGTCGAACAGGAGCGCTTCAAGAGCCGGCTTATAGCCACAGCAAAAAGCCTAAAGAAAAAGCAACAGCAGCTTCAAGCTGACCAAGATCTGCTAGCGGATAGATGGACTGAGGTCCTGGCGGCTGAGGAATATGAACTCGAGCGCCCAACCAAAAGTTACCCAAAGCGCATGTTGCTACCCCAACTCGAGGAGGAAGCATTAAAGCCTACGCTTCCAGCGTATGATGCGGCTGACCGGCCACCTCGTGGCTGAGACAAAGCGGCATATCAGGCCGAAGTCCAGCCCGCACCCCGTCGCCAGTTAAATAAAAATACCAAGGCCCGGGGTAACACGCAGGACCTGCGAGACGTATTGGAAAACAAAGCAAGACATGCAAGATCGATCTACGGATCACGGGGGCGCGCCCCAACGCATGACGATGACCGTCACGCCGGATATACTAAAAGCAAATCTGGCCGGGCCGAATACAGCAGACAAGACTCGTACGAACTGCGTCATGATATAGCCCGGGACAGAGGCGCCGCACACCCCCTATGCTTCACTGATGAAGTAATGGATCACGAATTCCCAGAAGGTTTTAAACCTGTGAACATTGAATCATATGATGGTACAACAGACCCCGTGGTATGGATTGAAGATTTCCTCCTCCACATCCACAAGGCCCGCGGTGACGATCTACATGCCATCAAGTACCTCCCATTAAAACTCAAAGGACCTGCTCGGCATTGGCTCAATAGGTTGCCGGCAAACTCCATTGGCAGTTGGGAGAATTTGGAGGACGCATTCCTGGACAACTTCCAGAGCACTTATGTGCGACCACCGGATACCGACGACTTGAGTCACATAACCCAGCAGCCAGGGGAATCAGCCAGAAATTCTGGACTCAGTTCCTAACTAAAAAGAACCAAATTGTCGACTATCCAGATGCTGAGGCCTTAGCGGCATTTAAGCATAACATCCGCGACGAGTGGCTCGCCCGACACCTCGGCCAAGAAAAGCGGAAGTCCATGGCAGCCCTGACGACACTCATGACCCGCTTTTGCGATGGCGAGGACAGCTGGCTGGCTCGCAGCAACAGCACATCAAGAAATCCTGGCAATTCAGATGCCAAAGATAGCAATGGCAGGCCACGGCACAACAGACACAAGCGCCGCAACAACGGCGACAACGCCGAAGACATGGCAGTTAATGCCGGATTCACTGGCTCTAAATCCGGTCAGCGAAAAAAGCCATTCAAAAGAAGCAACCCGGGCCCGTCCAGCTTGGACCGCATACTCGATCGCTCATGTCAAATTCATGGCACCCCCGATAAACCAGCCAACCACACCAACAGTGATTGCTGGGTGTTCAAACAGGCCGGCAAGTTGAATGCCGAAAACAAGGAAAAGGGGCTGCATAGCTACGACGAGGAGGAGCCCCGGCCGCCGAACATAGGAGGACAGAAGAAATTTCCTCCCCAAGTGAAAAGGGTAAACATGATATACGCAACCCATATTCCCAAGCGGGAACGGAAGCGTGCACTGAGGGACATCTATGCGATGGAGCCAGTCGCCCCAAAGTTCAACCCATGGTCTTCTTGTCTGATCACCTTCGATCGCAGGGACCACCCCACTAGTATCCATCATGGCGGTTCTGCCACATTGGTCCTTGACCCCATCATTGACGGATTTCACCTCACTCGAGTCCTTATGGATGATGGCAGTAGCCTAAACCTGCTTTATCAGGATACAGTGCGCAAAATGGATATAGACCCCTCGAGGATCAAACCCACCAAAACCACCTTTAAAGGTGTCATCCCAGGTGTAGAGGCTTGTTGCACGGGCTCAATCACACTGGAAGTGGTCTTCGGATCTTCGGACAACTTCCGAAGCGAGGAGTTAACCTTCGATATCGTCCGCTTCCGCAGTGGCTATCACGCACTGCTCTGGCGAACCGCATTTGCCAGATTCAATGCGGTACCGCATTATGCATACATCAAGCTCAAAATGCCAGGACCTCGCGGGGTTATAACAGTTAATGGAAACACAGAACGCTCGCTCGGCACGGAGGAGCACACTTCGGCCCTCGCAGCAGAAGCGCAAAACAACCTTATGAGGCAAACCGCCAATTCGGCGAAAAAGACCCGGACACCTTCAAGCCAGTCCGGAGTACCCTGCAAGAGGATCGCCAGGCACGTTCAGAGCTCGCCTAGCAATTCGTCCTCCGTCCTAGTCCCAGTCAAGCGGCGAAATTTGTGCCGCGCGTACATAATTACGCACTCAAGATACCATGGGCATAGGCGGAGGCACGGCCATGGCACGGCCCACAATGCGGCTCAACCGCTCCAGGACCCATATACCTTTAACATTTTCCTCCTTTCAGGCCCCTATTCTCTGAAGGCCCTCTCCGATCGTCTGATTATCGGACCCGTCATGGGAAGGAAACACCAAGGAAGCAAGAAGCTTTGACGTACAAGGGAATCCCCAGGTGGTCTCCGATAACGATCGATATACCTGTTTTGCATACCCACACGCAGCTTGCCCTCGGATAGGACTTGTCAAATAGTCCTATTTTTTACTTATTGCACTACATGTATGCATACGCTTTGACGTATCATTTAAATAACAATGTACAACATTAGCTCATTATTGCATTCCTTCATCTTTTTCCCTGTCTACTTATTTACGACAAATTGCACCCGTACATTCTGATACGTCCAGTGTGCCAGGAGCTTCAGTGTACCCTATAACACGGCATGAAAAGTCCGAACACTTTTGGCAGTGCGACACCCCGAACTTATAGCATTACATGCATCAGCTCCGAATCATGTCTTGGGTCAATAGTTGGGTTTGCCCGGCTCCCATGTTTTGGTACCTTACGTTCCGCTATATCGGCTAAGGTAGCACTGGGAGAACTACTGCGATTGTGTCCCGGTTCTTCTGGACGAGCACCTCAGTAGAGAAAGCCGAAAACTGACTGTCATGATGCGGCGAGAGCTGGTCGTTGTTCGAGAGGTCTCAAATCCTTAAAGATTTTTTCCGCTTCGGGCAAGGAGTCGGCCTTGTCCAATTTAGGCGTACATAGCGCCCCAAGTTCGGCCTTCCGAAAACTAGGGGCTTCACCAAAATTTAAAATTGTAGACTTCTATGGCTAAGTGAGAGTGATAAAGGTTTATAGTCCGATTGCCTTGTTCGTTGTGCTGAACACCTCCTTCGAAGGACCCAAAACTGGGATAAAGAGTGATCAGGTTTATCCCGAACACCTCAGTACTAGTTACATGGGGGCAGAAGCCGACTACTGGCCAACTCTCAAATTTTATAAACGGCCGCACATAAGGTAATATTTTAAATTAACAAGCGCTACATAGCGCACATGAACTCGTTTCGTATTACAGGATCACATGAGTACATTCATTTAAATATTACATCCTTAGCACATTCCTCGTCCACAAGGCGAGCACCCTTCAGGACGCTGTCATAATACTTTTCGGGGTGGCGATGCTCCTTGCCCTCCGGCGGCCCCTCCTTCACCAGCTTTTCGGTGTCCATCTTCGCCCAGTGCACTTTCGCCCGGGCAAAAGCCCTGCGTGCACCCTCAATGCAGACGGACCGCTTTATGACTTCAAACCATGGGTAGGCGTTCACAAGCCACCTTACTAGGCCAAAATAGCTGCCAGGCAGGGGCTCGCCAGGCCACATCCGGACTATGAGACCCTTCATGTTCAGCTCGGCCGCCTTGTGATGCTCGGCCAGATGCTTCAACTGGTCGCTCAAGGGCATCGGATGTTCGGTCCCAGTATACTGAGACCAGAACAACTTCTCCGTCGAGCTCCCTTCCTCGGCCCGGTAGAACTCCGCGGCATCCGACACACTGCTAGGTAGATCTGCGAATGCTCCTGGAGAGCTCTGAATTTGGGTAAGTAAAAGGAAAGTTTCCTTCACATGCTTGCTTTGCGTAATGAATGCCTTACCCGCCGCTATCTTCTTGACCAGCTCAATTTCCCGGAGGGCCTTTTGGGCTTCAGCCTTGGCATTTTGTGCATTCTCGAGGGCCTTCGCAAGCTCGGACCCCTGCATCTTAGAGTCAATCTCCAAGGACTCGTATTTCTTGACAAACTCCTGGAGCTCTTGCTAAACCTCGCCGACCCGGGCCTCTTCCTTCTCGCGCTCGGCACGCTCCTTGGCCGCTTTGCCTTCGGCCTCGGGCAGCGCCTTCTTCAGGGTCGCCACTTCGGTCGTGGCCCCTAGCAAAATTCATGACGATCCTGTGATGTAACAACCACCTTCCTTTTTCTTTATCAATAAACAGACGGGGTATCACTTACCTTTGTTCTCTTCGAGCAGCCTCTTGGTAAGGCCGAGCTCTTCCTCAGACCGCTCAAGGTCCTGCTTCAGTGTGGAGACCTCCGCCGTGCGAGCGGCAGCGGCCAGCAGCGAAGCCTGCTTATTTACATAAGACATATTCTGATTAGACTCCTGTGATTATTATTTGATCCTCTATTCGGCATTTCTTTGCGAACACCAAACAGAGCATCAGGGGCTATTGTCTATGATGTAACATTTACTCATAATTTGATTACTTACCTCAAAGCCTATTAGGAGGCTGGCACAGGCTTCAGTCAGTCCGCATTTGGCGGACCGAACCTTCTTGACCACCGCACTCATGATAGTGCGGTGCTCTTCGTCAATGGAAGCGCCGCGAAGCGATTCCAGCAAATTGTCCGATGCCTCTGGATGGACAGAGGCCATCGGCACAGATGGCTTGCCCCCCTTGGCGAGGGATCGCCTGACAGAATCCGGAACCACTTGAGGTTCCGTCACAATATTCAGCTGGGGGCTAAACTTGCTGCCCTCGGTGTTAGAGCCCGTGGGAGTCTTGCCCCCATGCGCCCAGCGCCTGGAATGTCGCCTTGGGGCGCCTCCGGAACTATCTCCCCCTGGTTCAGTGCCCTTTGAGACAACACCTCAACGTCGTCCGTCGGGCGGGGGGAGGAGGCGGTCGGGAATGAATCGTTGTTCATCTCCGACTCGCCCAAAGACTCATTCGAAGAGGATACGTCGATATGGGCTTTGGATGGACTGCATTATCATGTTTGGCATGATAAGAAGCAATAAAATGAAACATACCAGAACTATTATGGTATCCGGATACATACGACTTCGCTAGGGGCTTGTCCTTGGGTAACCACTCCTCGTCGCTAAAAGCGACCACTGTGGAGCACTCCGGACGAGGGACCTTCCCTTCTTGCACCCTTCGGCCTCCCCAGATGGGGCGGCCTTCCTTTTCTTGTCTTCCCCGGCTGGGGGGAGAACTTTCCTCTTCCTCCTCCTAGTTTTCGTGGGAGGAGGGCGCATCAGTGTTATCGGACGATGAGTCCGATACAACCTTGCGCCGGAGGCCTTTCCTGGTCCCCACAGCCTTCTTCTTGGCCTTCTTCTCCGGCGCCTCATAGGGCGCCGGAACCGGCATCTCCGTTAAGAGAGCCCTTGCTGGATCTTCGGGTAGTGGGGCCGGACAATCGATCCGCTCCGCTGTCGCGACCCAGTCCTGTTAAATCGCGTGGAGGCTTAGATCCCTCACATGATTATACTAGGGAAAGGAACATCTTATGAGATATAGGAAGCTTACCGTATTGGCATGGCGCTTCGCACTGAGTCCGCGATCCTCGGTAAGGGGAGGAGGTACCTCGGCGGACTTGAACAGCACCTTCCAGATGTCTTGGTGCGTCGTGTTGAAGAGCTCTCGCAGCGTCTGGTGCTTAGCCGGGTCGAACTCCCACATATTGAATGCCCATCTTTGACACGGGAGGATCCGGCGGAAGAGCATGACCTGGACCACGTTGACAAGCTTGATTTTCTTGCTTATCATGTTTTTAATACAGTTCTGGAGTCCGGTCAGCTCCACCGAAGAACCCCAGGATAGGCCCTTCTCTTTCCAGGAGGTGAGCCGCATAGGGATGTCGGATCGAAATTCGGGGGTAGCCACCCAGTTGGTGTCGCACGGCTCGGTGATGTAGAACCACACCGATTGCCACCCCTTCACGGTCTCCACATAGGAGCCTTCGAGCCAGGTGACGTTGGGCATTTTGCCCACCATGGCGCCTCCGCACTCCGCTTGCTGGCCGACCACCACCTTCGGTTTAACATTCAAGGTCTTCAGCCACAGGCCGAAGTGGGGCTTGATGCGGAGGAAGGCCTCGCACATGACGATAAACGCCGAGATGTTGAGGATGAAATTAGTGGCCAGATCATGGAAGTCCAGCCCGTAGTAGAACATGAGCCCGCGGACAAATGGGTGGAGGGGAAATCCCAGCCCGCGGACGAAGTGGGTGAGGAATACAACCCTCTCATGGGGTTCTGGAGTAGGGACGATCTGGCCCGCGGCTGGGAGTCGGTGCGCGATGTCTGCAGCCAGGTATCCGGCTTCCCGGAGCTTCGTAATGTTCTCCTCCATAACGGAGGAGACCATCCACTTGCCTCCCGCTCCGGACATGTTTGGAGTGGTTTTGCGGAGAAAATGCGAACTTGGGTGCTGGAGCTCGAGTGCGCGAGAATGGATGGGCAGGGAAGGAGAAGGCGTGGGTGAAAAGGAGGAGTCCTTGTCCCTTTATAAGGGCGGTAGAAACTGTGCGCCTCCCCACTTGCCTGGTAAAACTCGCTTATTCCCCAAGCGCCGTGATTGATGGCGCGGTTGGGTTACCCACACCCGTATTGATGAGAACCCCGTGATAAGGGGACATGATCTCTGCTTCGACAAGACATGCCAAGAAAACCGTCTTGCGATATGTGAAGTAGCTGGTTGAGAAAAACGGTTCGAATAATAACCGGGCCATGGTGTGATGTCACGCTACGAAATTTTCATCAGATTAGATTTGTGGGATTTTGTACTCTCTACGGTGGTATGTGGAATTTGTTTTGCAGAGCCGGACACGGTCCTTGTGTTCAAAATCTTCTATGGAGTATTCGGAGGAGGAACCCGCCTTGCAATGCCGAAGACAATCTGCGCGTCAGACTTATCGTCATTGAAGCCTGGTTCAGGGGCTACTGAGGGAGTCCTGGATTAGGGGGTCCTCGGACAGCCGGACTATATACTTTGGCTGGACTGTTGGACTATGAAGATACAAGATTGAAGACTGTGTCCCGTGTCCGGATGGGACTCTCCTTTGCGTGGAAGGCAAGCTTGGCAATTCGGATATGTAGATCTCCTCCCTTGTAACCGACTCTGTGTAACCCTAACCCCCTCCGATGTCTATATAAACCAGAGGGTTTAGTCCGTAGGACAACAACAATCATAATCATAGGCTAGCTTCTAGGGTTTAGCCTCTACGATCTCGTGGTAGATCAACTCTTGTAATACTCATATCATCAAGACCAATCAAGCAGGAAGTAGGGTATTACCTCCATCGAGAGGGCCCGAACCTGGGTAAACATTGTGTCCCCCGCCTCCTGTTACCATCCGCCTTAGACGCACAGTTCGGGACCCCCTACCCGAGATCCGCCGGTTTTGACACTGATAGCGGCGTTGGCGGCAGGCGATGGAGAACGACGGGGAGGCCCGCCGGCAGGCGCCGTCTGGGCGATGCGAGTGGCAAGGGCGGCCCGACGCTCAGTTCGGGCTGGACGGGCGTGAGCCATGGAAACGGTGGAGCAGTGGCGAGTTGACCGGCGGAAGAATGGCTCCGACGCACCCCTACCTGGGGCGCCAAATGTCGGATTCGGGGTTCTGCAGACCCTTGAGAGGTTCGAACTCTGGGGTGCATGTGAAGAACTCGTCCTCCCAGTCTGCCTGCTCAGCGATAACACGGCCTAGCTCGATGAATCTAATGGACAAGAGACACAACAGTTTATCCTGGTTCGGGCCACCTTGCGGTGTAATACTCTACTCCAGCTTTGTGGTGGGATTACCTCGTGGGGCTGAGGATGAACTAGTACCGTGGTGGAACAGCATCAGGAGGTGAGGTGTTCTTGTGCTCGATGAGCTGGTTAGTTGATCAGGGTGGAATGGATCTGATCCCCACTATGGTGGTGGATACATCCTATTTATAGGGGCCTTGGTCCTCTTCCCAAATGTTGGCAGGAAGGGATCCCACAAAGGCCAAATACAAAGGGAGACAACTAGTACAAGTTATCCTGACAAAAGTAGTCTTCGCCTGCAAAAGCATCCGGTGGTGATGCCACGGTGGGCTCCGCGATGACCTCCGTCCTGCCGTCCTGGCGGTCTTGGTCTTGTTGCATCGGAATAGAAACATGTGCTTGATTCCTCGGGACTCCGCGCCTGCGCTTGCCTCCTTAGCACTAAAGAAGAAACTGCTACACTGCACCCGCTGGCGCCCGTCTGGCCTTGGTCGTCACGGCTCACGTCATATGAACCTCGCGAGGTGCGGCTTGCATAGATATCTCAGCTCCTCGAGAGCCGGCCTGGGGAGGCCACCCCCTAGGCAGGTCTTGGTGTCGTCCGCCTCGTGAGGCTTGGCCCCTTGCGACGGTCTTGGGTTGTTGTTGCAGAAGCTAGGCCATACCGGGCCGTCGAGGGAGCCACGCCATGGGCCGCAGGCAGGCAAGTCTGGGTACCCCCGGTCCCAAGACGCTGACAGTTTCAACAAAACCGACTTATTGCCACAACACTCTCCCAGCCACTCCGACAAACTCCCCTTTGGGCTAAGTCATGGGTGGCCTCGATGTCAACTCATGACATCTACCACCTACGTGGCCGGCCACCATCATGGCAAAACCAAAAATGGTCCCAAACGGGGACATGTGCACATAACCAAACTCGGGTTCACAAGGCTTACGTCGTTCTACCTGGCCAAGGTAGCGCCCGCGCATAACCTTCCCTCGTTGGAGGCATCGGCGAGAGGCATGACAATAGACTCAGTTAGGACCCCCCATAAGGCAAGTGTGGTTGCTTTGGTCAGCTTGATTTGGTCGCACCATGACTCAGCCAACAATTGTTCAAGTTTGATTATTATCTGGTTAAACTTGAATGCAATAAGTTGGGCCATATTAAAATGACACGATGCAACTATAATGCATGATATCAACATAAGCATGAGGGTGCAACATAATCATAAAGCATATCAACAACAATAAATCATATATCTGAATGAGTAGGGCATACTGACGAGCATGAATATGACAAGTATAACATACTCATAGCATAACACGACCACTAGAATCAACAATAAATACCAAGCAAGAACATATCAATAATACTACCAAGTAAGCATGTAACCAACTAGATGCAATAGAACATGCATAGCAACGGTACTAGATAACAGACAATAAGCATGCATCAGAACGAACATCACTACTATCAGCATGTACTACTACCAAGCATGACATACGAAAGTAATACTAGCAAGAATACATGATGACCAGGTGCATCCGAACATGTCATGGAGATGAACATGAAACTATAAGCATTGCTAAAACACCGATAACAGTAGCAAACCAAACCGACAGTTATTAAGTGTTCAAGTATAAAACCATGGCTACTGCATGGCAATCATGCAAGTGGTTGTCGTGGCTTGCCTGGGGATGAAGAATACTCCGTAAAGAAGTGCGGATGGATCGCGGGAGGATTTGCCGGAAACAGTTTTCTCCCAGAGGGGCTATTTACGGGCAAGGGAAATATGGTCATTTTCTCTTTGTGAACACCTTATGAAAATGGTACCAATAGAACAGCCTCGACAAGACGAAGACGTGGGCTTTGGATTCACCTGCAAAGGAGTTACGGTCGTGAAGATATGGACGGAAGAAGAACAGGGACTAATCTGCAAAAAAATCTACACTTAACTGACGTGGCGAGGCAGGGTCAATGCTTTCAGAGAATACGCTTTCAGAACTGAGAAAACGTATTTGGTGCTGAAGAACCAAGAAAATGCGCTTTCAGAAATAGAAACTGTATTCTGGAGAATACGTCTCCACTTAACTGACGTGGCAAGGCGGGGTCAACACCCGTGCGGCTGATCAGTGGGGACGGGGGCGACGCGGGGCCCGCCTGGCCTTGGTCGTCTTCTTCCTTGCCCGTTCCTCGCACGAGACAGAGCATGCAGAGGAGGGGCGCGGCGTCGGCGACTGCCCCGGGCGACTCCAGCCCTCCCCAGTGGAGCTCAGACAACCGACGGAGTTAGGGAAGGGTGCCGCACCCATCCCAGCTGGACGCAGACACCGAGGATGGTCCAGGCGACGCCGGCTCGAGGTGACCGAGGATATGGCGGCAGCCGTGCTTGGGCTCGTGGCAGTAGAGGCTCCGGCGATAAAAAGAGGGGACGGGGAGGTTCTCTGGTGTGGATGGAAGCTACTGGTGGTGGTGGATCGGAGGGAGGAGGAGTGGCTCACTAGAATTGGGAAGAACAACGGCGGCGGCCAGTGAGACAGTGAGCGGCGAGGAGAGGCTCTGGAGCTCGGGGAAGAGGTTAGGAGGGCCTAGAGGAGCTCGGTGATGAGGTTGGTGAGGTCAAGGGAGCTCCGGGGGGCTTATATAGCCGGGGCGAGGATGGCCGAGCCGGTTGCCGCCGCTCGGGTCCGGCCAACGCTCAGGCGGCCACAGAGCTCACACTACAAAAAAAAGACACATCCGTGACATTTTGGGCCGAACGAAAAAAATTCTGTCATACATATGACACTTCTATGACGATAATTGTGACAAAACCCGGTATCATCATAGATGTGGTGGGCTCCTACTTCTATGACAAAAAATCATGACAGAAAATGGGCTTTTCGTCCTGGGCGGGCCGGAGACGCAGCTGCATGACATTCTTTGGGCCGTCCATGATGGAAAAAACGGTGGTAGAAGCGAGGGCGAGGAAAATTTCGAGGAGTTCCCGGTTACGATGGGAGGTCGGGGGCCGAGCGATGCGCGTTTCTCTCGTACACGTACGCGCGTGTGTGCGAGGCGTTGGCTCTAACTGAACCCGAGCGAAGCGTTGGGCTCTAACTGAACCCGAGCGATTGCACTGTAGGCTATGCGTTACTGAACCCGAGCGATCGATCGATGGCTGTTAACTGAACCTGATCGAGCGATTCCTTCGCTACTGCTGCTAACTGAAGCCGATTGATGCTGCCTCTGGGATGAACAGTGAGCGTTGCGGGGGGGTTTGGATGAACAGTGAGTGGTGACGTTGCCTTTGGATGACCAGGACCCCGTGGTGTGGTGGAGGGCTCGATGAACAGTTGACAGTGGAGGGGTGCCCGTGGAGGGGTGGTTGAACAGGACCCCGTGGTGTGGAGGGCTGGATGAACAATAGATGGTGGAGGGGTGCCCGTGGAGGGGTGGTTGAACAGAACCCCGTGGTGTGGAGGGCTGGATGAACAGTAGACGGTGGAGGGGTGCCCATGGAGGGGTGGTTGAACAGTAGCCGGTGGAGTAGCGCGCGGTGGAGGCTGGATGAACAGGAGCCCGTGGAGGCTGGAGGAGGTCGACGGTAGCCCGTGGAGGCTGGAGAAGGTCGACGGTGGAGATGAACAGTATCCCGTGGAGTCCCGTTTTGCGGTACGCCACACCCCTCCCAATGAACCGGACCCCCGTTTCGACCGTAGGAGGTCCGTTTCGTCTGTTTTGCGGTACGCCACACCCCTCCCGATCAACAGGACCCCCGTTTCGACCG
This sequence comes from Triticum aestivum, assembly GCF_018294505.1. NCBI lineage: Eukaryota > Viridiplantae > Streptophyta > Magnoliopsida > Poales > Poaceae > Triticum > Triticum aestivum. The sequence goes on along the minus strand of NC_057814.1, from coordinate 280,034,662 downwards.
TAGGAGGTCCGTTTCGTCCGTTTTGTGGTACGCCACACCCCTCCCGATCAACAGGACCCCCGTTTCGACCGTAGGAGGTCCGTTTCCTCCGTTTTGCGGTACGCCACACCCCTCCCGATCAACAGGACCCCATTCCGAACGTAGGAGGTCCGTTTCCTCCGTTGTGCGGTACGCCAGGCGTCGTTTCCATCGCCTGTTCCGTCCAAGCCCTCCCGATGAAGACGACCACGCATTCCATTCCGACCCAGCTGGTTGGCTCCCACGTGTTCCGTTGCCTCCCGATGCACATGACGCATTCCGTTGCCTCCCCATGAACACGACGCATTCCGTTGCCTCCCCAAGAACACGACGACGACGCTGTTTCTCCGTTCCGACCCAGCCATGTCAACGAGCCCTCGCCGTACGTATGCGCGAGTAGGCGTTCGAGACCCCACCCGTATGTACACATACGTGGCCGTGTTTTCTTTCTTGCACCCTGGCCGCTGTACGTACGTGTACATGCTACGTGCGCGCCTCTACTACGGCACGTGTGCGCCTCAACATCCACCAGTATATATGTACGTACACGTTCGCGACCAGAATGACAACGCTATGTACGCTTCGACCAGGTGGGTCCCGACTGTCAGGCACTTCCTTGCGTGCGAAGATGTAGCTGGTGGGTCCCAGCAGTCAGGGGGGCGAATCGTTTTGTTTTTTTTTTCCGGACGCACTTCCTTGCGTGCGAAGGTGTAGCTGGTGGGTCCCAGCAGTCAAGGGGGAAACGTTTTTTCACGAAATACGGTGGCCCGTCTGGTGGGTCCCCGCTGTCAGGTGGAGGAATAATTATTTTGTGCGTAATAAGGAGGCACTTCCTTGCTGCGGCCGTGGACCCAGCTGTCAGCGTCTCCACGCACAGTACTCTTCCGATGGAAGTCGGTCATTGACCACATTGACCACGCCGCGCCGAGAGCACCACGGCGGTGGACGACGGTGAGGCCTAGGAAGGGGACGACACGGAGGCAGGGAAGACTCGGCAGTTGTTTCCCACGCGGAGGGGAGTACGACTGTACGAGCGTTTACTGGTTCGCCTGCCGTCGCCAGAGAATAACAGCAGGTGTGGGTGAGTAGAGGGATGGCTAGGCCAGCGATGGGAGTACGGTGGGGCGGTGCGGCCTGCGCGGCAGCATAGCCAGCCACGGGGAGGAGGGAGCAGGCAGTCCCGCCGGCGCTTGTTTGAGTGGCTGGAGCAGGAAGAGGAGAGATTGAAGAAGCACGACGGCCGTTGGATGGACATCCAATAGTCAGTGCTTGTGCGTCAACCTTTTTTTTAGGAAAGCCTCAAATCTGTGGAAAACAGCATACAGCCCATCTGCCATTATTTCTAATAATTTACAGCCCATTTGCTAATTCTTAAGGTATTTTTTGGAGCCCATATTCTTTTTGTTAGCATTACAGCCCATATTGTGGCCACGGTTAAAAAATTATACGAAATTTTGCATATTTCGGTGCGGTCCGAACTGTTTTTAATCCCGAAATTTCGACTCACATTCAAACTGATTTTAAAAATAAATGTATATCAATATAAAATCCAACAAATTCTCCACGCATAAAAATTAATGTAATCTAAAATCTTGAAATGAAAAAAAATATATTTGAAACTAATTGCCGGTTTGATGTGTTTTAAAAATGTACAGCCCATTTCTCATTACTGATGGGCCATTTTCTCGGCTAGCCGAATGAAAGCTCTCCTCGTCTTGAAAGATTTGCAGCCCAACAGGCCTGACAAAGAGACTTAATTGGCAAATCACAAAAAAACTGGGCTGTGGCCGTGGACCCAGCTGTCAGCCTCTCCACGTACAGTACTCCTCCGATGGAAGTCGTTCCTTGACCACGTTGACCATGCCGCGCGGAGAGCACCACGGCGGTGGACGACGGTGAGGCCTAGGAATGTGACTACGCGGAGCCAGGGAAGACACGGCAGTGGAAGCCCGCACGGAGAGGAGTACGAGGGTTCACTGGTTCGGCTGCGGTGTGAGGCTGCCATCGCCGCAGGGCCTAGCCAGCGATGGGAATAGTAGGGGGCGGTGAGTCCTCTGCGGCCGCACAGCCGGCCACGGGAGGCAGGAGCATGCGGCACGACCGGCGCTGCTTTGGGCGGCTGGAGCAAGAAGACCAAAGGTTGAAGAAGCACTACCGCCGTTGGATGGACATCATACGGTCAGTGGAGCTAGAATCGTTCATATTGACTAAGTTGACAAAGCCCTTCGTCCCCGTCAACTTAGTTGGCCCACAAGTCAGCCTCCCACCAAGGTGGGTCCCAGCTAGCCGGGGGAGTATTCATTTTTTTTGTGTAATAAGGAGGCACTTCCGGTGGGTCCGAACTGACAGCGGGGGGAACGTTTTTTCGTGAAATACGGTGGCCCGTCCGGTGGGTCCCAGCAGTCAGGGGGAAACGATTTTTTTCGCAAAATACTGGTGGCCCGTCCGGTGGGTCCCCGCTGTCAGGTGGAGGAATAATTATTTTCCGCGTAATAAGGAGGCACTTCCTTGCGACTGCCGTGGACCCAGCTGTCAGCCTCTCCACGTACAGTACTCTTCCGATGGAAGTCGGTCGTTGACCACATTGACCACGCCGCGCCGAGAGCACCACGGCGGTGGACGATGGCGAGGCCTAGGAAGGGGACGACGAGGAGCCGGGCAAGACGCGGCAGTGGATGCCCAAGCGGAGAGGAGTACAAGCGCTCACTGGTTCGGCTACGGTGTGAGGCTGCCATCGCCGCAGAATAACACGGGGTGTGAGTGAGTGGAGGGATGGCCTGGCCAGCGGTGGGAGAAGTAGGGGGCAGTGAGGCCTCCGCGGCAGCACAGCCGGCCACAGGAGGCAGGAGCAGGCGGCACGACCGGCGCTGCTTTGGGCGGCTGGAGCAAGAAGACCAGAGGTTGAAGAAGCACGACGGCCGTTTGATGGACATCGTACGGTCACTGCAACTAGAATCGTTTATATTGACTAAGTTGACAAAGCCCTTGGTACGTCAACTTTTTTTTGAATGCATGCAGATCAGCTTAGTAGGCCCACAGGTCAGCTTCCGAAACGGTGAGCCCCAGATGTCAGGGGGAGGAATCATTTTTTGGGCGGGTGAAGCTAGAATATCCGAGATTCAAGAAGAAGCACGACATCCGTTGGATGGACATCCAACGGCCACTGCTGCTAGAACCGTGTGTTGACTATAAGTTGACAAAGCCTTGCATACGCGTCAACTCTGTTTTTTTAGGGGACGCGTCAACTTAGTAAGGCCAGAAGTGTGTGGCAGAGAACTTATAGCCCATTTGAGATTTGTAAGAATGTGTAGCCCATTTTTGAATTCTAATGGAATTTACTACAGCCCATTTACAGTTTGTTGAAAGTACAGCCCATTTCAACCAACCGTTCAAACCAGAATTCAATAAAAATTCCCACATTTTGATGGGATCCGAAATATTTTTATCCTGAAATTTCTAGTCAGATTAAATACAATTTCAATATAAATTTATATTACGTAAAAATCCAACGAAACATTGCGCTCGCAACAATTAATGAAATTAAAATTTTCAATATCTAAAATAATATTTTATAAAGTAATCACGTGTTTGGTGCATTTTTTTATAGTTATTGCCCAGTTTTTATAATTACATCCCATTTATTATTTCTTAAAGCCCATTTTCTTGTTAAGCCTAATGCATCCCTCCTAGGAAAGATTTGCAGCCCAGCAGGGCGGAGAATAACAACTTGACCTTGCCTGGGTATTCCTAAAAAAAGTATAGCTGGGCTAGCCATTTTCAGCTTGAAAAAAGTTAATATCTGGCCAAGGCTAGACGGGCCACAGCCCGGCCAGTTAATACCTGCAACGATGTTTTCATTGTTGTTCAGAGGAGAAAAATTAATATCTGGGCTAAACATCAAAAACTCTGCAGTGCTCACACCTAAAAAACACAAATACTGCTCGAGCTGCTTGGTCCCAGTTGTCGGCCGCTTCTTGTGCAATTCTCTCGTTTATTGACTACTACATAGGTTGACAATGGTGTGGGACCATGATGTCAGGAAACCAGGAGGAAGCAAAATAAATTATAGTTATATATATATATATAATAAGGAGGCACTTGCGTACGTGAGGCTATGGACCTGGTGGGTCCCCATTGTCATCCTCTCCAAGTAAAGTCATCTCCTCGCCCACGCGCGCTTTCTGCCCGAAACAGTCAGCGCCGCCCACCCCGCTTCCCAGTGCAGGCGATTGCTCCGCCTTCAAACGACACAAGTGCCATCCGTCCGTCCATCAGCCACCCACATTAATGATACGCGGTTGTTGAGGCGGCAACTCCGGCGCCACACGTCCGTCCCTCCGCCCGCCCACCATTGCTATATAAACTGCTGCGCCGGCCATAGCCGCAGTCATCCGCATCCGTTCCCTTTCTCCTGTCCAGACCACTACTGCCCACCATGGCTTCCTCGCGCTCCAGCGCTCTTCGGGACGGGCGGAGGACGGACCACAAGGAGATGGCAGCCATTGCTGCCGACTAGCTGGCCGGCAGGCAGACGGAGGACAACGACGTCCCAATGGAGCACATGGTAGTCAACGATTCGGCGCCAACCCCCTCCTCTCCGCCATCCTTGTCAGTGCATTGCACCATGACCACCGGCGAGGCCCGTGCCCAATATATGGACAGGGTGAGGCAGATGCGTGAGGAGCAGTTCCGGGAGGCGCAGGCCGATGCCGCCTAGAGCACCTGCAGGCGGAGGAGCAGATCGCCGCGGAGCGGGCGGAGCAGGAGGCGCTGCTCGACTCATACCGCTCCGCCCGCAAGGGCCGCTCGAGCGCTGGCGGTACCGCATGCGGGTGGCGGAGGCTGCGGCCGCCTGCAAAGAGGCTAGCAAAGAGGGCAATGAAGCGGGCGAGGCGTTGTTTGGCGAGACCGAGGACGAGGCAGAGGACAATGCCGGCTCCGACGAGTCCCCGCTCCGCTGGCGTCGACGAGGCCCTGCGCCGCCGAGGCCCCGCGGCGCTAACAACGAGGCAGAGGACACCGCCGGCTCCTTCGAGGCCCCGCCCCACCAACAACGAGGCAGAGGACATCGCTGGATCAGCCGAGGCCCCACCCTGCCGGCAACGTGGGGGAGGATTTCCGCCGCTCCGCTGAGGCGCCGCCCGCCGGCAACGAGACAGAGGACATCGGCGGCTCCGCCGAGGCCCCGCCCCGCTGCCAACGAGGCCGCGCCACACAGAAAATGAGGAAGAGTAGAACATGGTAGGTCGCCGCCGCTCAGGTCCAAGTAAGGCCACCGCTGCTACCCTCCGGTTGAAGCCAAGCTAGGCGGGTTGACCATTGACGGCTGGTTAGCTTCTTGGCGGCGACATGGAGTCGGAGAGCTGCGCTGGAGAAGAACGCTGCTTCTACTTAACTGCTAGTGCAGTTGGCTGACTGACACATGGGCCCAACAAGCCACATGTCAGTTACGCAACTGCACCTGCAGTTAAGTCACTGAAGCTTCTGTTCGGCTCAGCGGGACACAGGTGGGTAGCTTCGGTTAATTAATTATACCTCCAGCGCACCCCTATTTAGTTGAAGAATGTATGAAATGTAATGAAATCCAGCATGTTTATATGAAATCCGACCATGTATGAATGAATTTATTTCGATTAGTTCAAATTCCTGTATCACTGGCATTGGATGAACATCCAAAACAATACGTACTAGCATTATTCCCAGGGTGATCACCTCGTTTGCAGCAGTTTCACATGTACTCCCTACGGTCCTTTCTAGTCTGCATACAAGTTTTGTCTGCAGTCAAGGTATCTCTACTTTGACCAATCTTATACAAAAAAGTATGCACTTTCACAATGTGCGAAGTAAAAAGGAATAGAAGGAGTACAAAGAGTTTGATCAGCTTTTTAGCGTTTCTGTACATTGCAATCAAACACAGAGGCCTGGCAATTCATAGAGAACATTGAAAACAATCGATGATTATGCATCTCAGATACTCACATGTCAGAGGCAATATTTACTTCACAACTAAAGAATAAAGAAAAAAATTGATCGACGCTGCTGACAGCAAAGGGCGTCCCATTCGAAAATATCAAACGCATGTCTTGCTAAAATCAATGAGCAAAATTTGACAAGGTTGTCCCATTCCAAAATATCAAATGCCTACGATTGTGGAATGGGCAGGGTTTGCCATCAGTTCGGACATTGACATGGCACCTCGTGCTAAATAAACCAGCTATTCTTTTTGTGCAGTTCCACGAAAATCAACCAAATTCACGCGTAGCTTGTATGATTTCGCCCTTATATGTTGCAACGCCTTGAACTTATCGACACCTCCTTTCTTGTGGTGGAAATGAATGATTCGATGTATTCATGAACATTTTGTGCAGTTCCCATTGAAATCAAGCTGAGCACCCCTGTTTGCACAAATACAAAAAAGTGATTAGTATAAAGCAAACTGTACTATGAATTGACAGTTTCAACAGGCACATACATGGTCCATGTAGAGCACACTTTTAGAAAAATGGAACTCACCAGAAAGAATCCTAGAACAACATTGTACTCGCGCATCACAGCAAAAAAATGGAGATTTGTCAGTCCTTCTGAGCTGAAGTTAGTTTGGTCTTGTGGGGAGTAATGTAACCATCCTTCAACTTCTCCTTGTGAAATATCCTTATCTTACCTCAATGGGATATTACGGTGCACATACAGATTGGAAGTCTTGTCTCATTTGTGCAGTTCACTAAAATCAAGCAACATTATCGTACAAGTAGCACAACATATGAAAGCACACTGCAGAATCATGTGAAAGAAGGCTAGTACTGACTTCTCATGATGCGGAATTCAAACAACTCATAAGAAGAAGATCTAAACCAAATTCGCCTTAACGGATAGGAAGTAAGATCTCCTCTTGTGCAGTTCCACTAAGATCAAGCAATCAAGCAACGTTGTCGGTGTGACATTTTGGTTGAACTGCACAAAACACTCTTAAAACAAAAGTGTTTTGTGCAGTGCAACAAAAGGTCACAATGGCAACGAGGTGAGGTAGATAACCCTGTTTACAGAGAGGTGCAAAGGAAACAATTAGTGGTCAATAACGGTGGATGACACAGAAGCCAACAAAAAGAAGCATCTACCTTATTTAAATGGGAGAGAAAGCAAGACAGTAGCATTTCTCGAACGGTGGCATTGATTAATATTAACATAGAGATTATATTAACAATAAAATTCGTTAAACATGTAATTTGCTTTTAACTGTGGCATTGCATCAATTTTCCAGCGGCATTATTAGAGGGTGTTTGTTTACAGGGACATTTTGGTGTAGGGACTAAAAAAACTCCGTGTCAGTCCCATCTAAACCAAACAGGAGGGACTTTTAGGGACTAAAAGTGGGCATTTGGGACTAAAGAAAGAAGACCCCGAGGGAGTCTTTTTGGGACTTTTTCCAACAGTTGCCCCTGCCACGCATCGCACCTTGTCTATATTAGTTCATTACTAGGGGTAACATGGTCTTTTAGCATGTCATTTAATAACCTCTAGTCCATGTTTAGTCCCTGGAACCAAGCAGGTAGGGACTAGGGAGTTTTTAACCAAACAAGGCCTTAGATTAACAACAGCTAATGAGTTGCACGGGACAGTGGACGCACCAGCACCATGTGCATCTACCGATGTACTGTGGTCATGCATAGTCTGTTGCAACAAAGAACAAACAACCAAGGAGCATATTTGTGTTGGTCCCATTTTTGTTATCTTTAGACACCTTTCCTATGTGAGCGCAGCAAATCTAGTCCTGCTCAAACTCTACAGCCTTGTCCCTTCCTTTCCTTTTTGAACTAGTACTTTCGCCCCTTCCTTTCCTCTTTGAACCAGGTCCTAGATTTATGCGATACAACTTTCCCCACTACTTTCCCCCATTCCTTTCCTCTTTGAACCACGTCCTAGATTCATGCTATACAACTTTCCCCCTTCATTTCCTCTTTGAACCATGTCCTAGATTCATGATATATACAACTTTTCCCACTACTTTCCCCCACTCCTTTCCTCTTTGAACCACGTCCTAGATTCATGGTATACATGCAGCTAGAGCAATGCATGTGGAGTAAGTAAATTATACCTTAAGGTACTTGGGGCGTGGTTCGGTGGGCGACGGGACGGCGGCGAAGAAGAAGGGGTCGGAGGCCCTCCCGCGCCGCCGCTGGGTGGAAAGTGAACAGCTGCGCCGGTAGTCCCTCGCCGACGGCGACAGCGTTAAGCCTCCTTCCCTTCCCGGCGGACGGATCCTGCCGGCTCTTTGAGCAGCAGTGAGGGGAGAGAGAGGCCAACGAAGTCTTGTTTAGATCTGGAGAGGGCGAGAGAGTGTGAAGAGAGCAACTACAAGCGCTGAGGCTCCAGCGGGAGAGGGCGAGAGAGTGTGAAGAGAGCAACTACAAGCGCTGAGGCTCCAGCGTGTATATATATACTGGAGAGAGAGTGTGAAGCGTGCAAACCCTAGAAAACATTTTGACCAGTCAAAGAATCCTCCTGGCACAAATTATGCTCAAGTGTAGTTATCGAACCCGAGACCTCAAGTTTGATGAGCGAACAGGCTAACCAGCTACACAAACCCTCCCGTTATGTTCAACGAGAGGAAATAACCTTTTATACATTCCTGCATTCGTGTGACAAGCATGTCGTGTTTTTTGTGGTGTGTGGAGTCATTGGGATTTCAATCATAATCGTGTCATGTGGCTTTGGTGTAAGACTATCCACAGTGGTGCAGAAATAATGCAGCCTTAGTCACCTTACCTCTCTCCACGTACGTACGTTGGGTTCCCACCAGTCAGAGGGTGAAAACAAACAAATTAATAAGAAAAATTAAAAGCGCCAGCGGTGTATCTTACCTCACACATCTCGCTACTCTCGGGAACATGTCCAATTGATCCCTCTGTTTGCTCACGTACTATTTTAAGTGAATCCTTATTATAACATGCACACAAATTTTGGCACTTGTATTCGACTTAAGTCAGTGTGCCACCGTAATCTCGTATACTTACTACTCCCTCCGTCTAGTTGTAATAAGTCACGTTAGAAGGTGCAACGGGACCAAGGTGCGTGCGTGTGGTGTGTGTGTGTGTGTTTTAACAGCATGGTGTGTTAGAAGAGCGACAGATCGACCTACTCCTACAGAGAGATGGTTGTGTAGTGTTACGATTTTAGCCGCGAGAGCGGTGCATCCTCTCGTTTCCGGGCGTGTCCGGTAGGGACATGCGGACAGCTGCCACGCCCGCTCCTGACCAGCCTGGCCCACCCAAAGCCCCTCCATCGCCCGCGCCGCTTCCCGCCCGAAACGGTCAGCGCCGCTCCAAAGAATCGGTGCCGCATTCATGCCCGGGCAGAGCGGACGCGACCTCTCACTGGCGCAAGAGTGATGGTTGCTTCGTCCGTCCAACTTACTGCTGGGTCTATGTGATTTGACGGCTCATTGGTCTTTATTACTGAGGTGGTAGGACTGCTGGATGTCCCACGCTTTCGGCGAAAGGAGGTACTACTACTAGATTACAATTTTCTCCATTCTTACAGCGGAGGCGTGCAAGAGCAGTGAAAACACGCAGGCTCAGTGATTACATGGCCCACCTCACACTATCACCGTGCGACACCTAACTCTTTACATAGTACTCCCTCCGTTCCTAAATATTACTAGATGAGTCCCCGCGCGTTGCCGCGGAACAGCGGTATATCTCTCTGCGCAAAATTATCGATTTCATAGAACTAAAAAAAACTCTATAACCGCATGACAAATGTGGGTAGCCAAACTAAATAAACTCCCATCATCATTTAGATCATCCCACGTAAGGAAAAAAGATCAGCCAACTCTACTGCATAATGGGATATATTTTTCTTTTTGACATGTTAATGGGACTTAAAAGCTCACTTACATGCATGCTACCGGTGCATGCTTGCATGCAGACATGTTGATGTGATTTAAAACCCCACTCACATGCATGTGCCACGGTATTTCTGCATGCTTGCATGTGGCTTAGTGCGGAGCCTCTCAACGTCTAGATCAGACGGCTATTATGGACTGATTTACTTCATCTAACGGCTACATCAATTTTGATGATGTGGCTCAAGGAAGAGGATAGAGAATTCCTAGTAGTGGGGGCTAGCTATTACTAGTAGATAAGTCTTTGTAGAGATTCCCACTACATACGGAACAAAATGAATGAATCTACACTTAAAATGCATCTATATACATCCGCATGTGGTTCATGGTGAAATCTCTACAAAGACTTATATTTAGGAACGGAGGAAGTACTAGTATAGTACGTACTGTAATTTATCAGCGAGATAAATTTGTACAATGCTATGAAGCTTCCAGCTTCTGTTACATGTATCTTGCGTCCAAGGTTGCCCGTTGCAACATTTCATCAAATACAAAGGAGACTAACATGCATGCTATTGCATCTCAATGATTGACAGATCATAGCAAATATGTACTCCCTCCGTTCCAAAATAAGTGTCTCAACTTTGTGCAAACTTTAGTACAAAGTTGTACTACTACTAAAGTTGACACTTATTTTGGAACAGAGGCAGCTAAAGAAAAAAACGATCCATGCAGTCCCTAGCCCTTGAACCGTGAACCCTGACCAGGCTTCAATTTGCTGGCAACGTTCGAGCTTCCTAATAAATGAAGTTTGCAACCTTTTGACCATCGGATCATTTTGTGCAGTTTCACCAAAATCGAGATGAGCATCCCTGTGGCAAAGAAATTGAAGAAGCGTGATTAGAATAAGATTACTGGGACTAGTTGATGAGACATGAACTCATCACAAATACAGTAGTAGAAGCCAGTAGAGGTATGTGCGGGGCAAAGAAGTAGAGAAATATCCACAGGGAGTGATGTGGGCAGCTGGAGCAGTGGTGCAAGCCGACTGTAAAGGGAGTTGTACCTGAGGGACGTAGCTCAACCTTGAGGAGGGCGGCGGGAGGCGGCAACTGCCCACGTCGCGGTAGTGAGCAAGGGACGAAGGCAACCTCACTGGCTTTGTGAGAGAGAACGGCGGGGACCCCTGATCGGGACGTGCCGACAGTAGGTTTTCGCCGTCGGCGACGGCCACCGCATCTACACTAAGCATCCACGCCTTCCCCAAGCGGACGTGATCTGCCGGGATGTTAGAGATGTGGCCACAGTCGTTTTGTGCGAGAGAGTGTGAAGAGAGCAACCCCAGCAAGCAACCGTGTAGGCTGGCCCGTCCTGACTATGTATATAGTGGAGCGGTTTCCTTTTCTCTCCATATGAACCTATCATATTGCGTACGTGCCACTGAAGAAAAAAACTTTATTTATAAATGACGCGGCACCTACTACTCGTTCTCCTATAACCTTGCGCTTGGCATCTCAAAAATATTAACCTTGCGATTGGCTCTTCGCCTCTCGGGAAGTTGAGCAATAATGGTAGTGCAGTATATATCGTTCTGGCTATATGAGACCGAATGAATTGCTGCACGTCCACCACGTGGGCGTGGGTCGAGGGGCGAGGGCGAGTGAATCTACACTCTAAAATACGTCTATATACATCAGTGTTTGGAGTATGTACTAGTAGTTCATGTTGAAATCTACTAAAGGACATATATATTCCAAACAATATGATATTAATCTCTATAACCAAGGTAGTAGGGACGAGGAGTAAACGGAGGGAGTAGTAAATTTTTCTCCTCGTCCTGCGAGCCACCGCGCGCATGGGGGAGGGAGCGGGCGTTAAGGCGGAGCAAGCTTCACCTCATCCTGCGAGCCACCGCGCCCGTGGGCGGGGGAGACGGCGTACTAAGCAAGCTTCTCCTCGTTCTGCGAGTTGACGGGACACATCAAAAGTACTCCAGTGTTAGAGCCTTGCCTCTAAGGTAGGCCCCACATGGTTTGCCTCTTTTTTTAACATAAACACGGTCAAGTCGCAATTTGTTTGTTCACCCGTGGTAGACGATCCTCCCTCCACCAAGTGGACAACCAGTACACGTGCCAAATTACCACGTGGGCTGCCTTTTTGTTATAGAAATGAGCGTCCACCGTGTACCGCGCGGGTGTGGTTGGGAAAGAGACGGGAGTACGTCCGTCGTGCATGCACCTCTTCTCTTCGTGCACGTCCCCCACCTACGCGGGTGTGTGTGAGAGATACAAACCGCGTTCGTGAGTGTTTTTTGTTTTGGGTTGGGGGGTTGGTGGGGGTTGATTCGTGAATTATTTGTGGGAATATGTGTCGATGACATCTCAAACAAAATTTTGCATGCAATGTGTGTGAAATGGAGGCCTATCCATATCATACATAGAGGGTCGGGCAATCCATGAGAAGAGAGGGAGGGGTCATAGCTATCGATAGAGTCAAAGAGAGGATCAAGTGGGAGGGTGCGAGATCGATGAAGAGAGCCATCGAAATTGTGTGTTTGTGCAAGTCAAAGATATAGGGCGACTGGCCTACCAGAAAGTTAGAGGGCACATGTCAAGTTTGTGTGTGGCAGGGAGACATGACTAGAGCACTTGATGTATCGGTGTGTGTGGGGGGGAGGGGGTGGGGGGAGGGGTAGGCAGAGGCCTAACTATAGAGGTAGAACGACTCGTATATGTGTTGAGAAGGAGAGACCCAGCTATGTCTTGAGGGAGATCGGTCGACATCCATACATAACTGAAGGATGGGAAATATGATGGGACGGAGAGAGAGAGGAGAGAGAGGAGGAGAGGGAGGGAGAGGGGTAGAGTGCTGGATGGGTGATGGAGTTGCTTCTCGAAGATGGTGGGAGAGGCCTACTAGACAAATTGAGGGTGGAACTGCAATGTTATCAATAAGAGTGGGGATGTGTTTCTGTGTGTGCCTGTGCGTGATAGATCTGTCGGGACGCATCCATGGATGATGAAGGGGAACCATGTGTTTGGTAAGCAAACCTAACTAGATCGGTAGATCAATTGTTGTTTGTCGGAGGAAGGGAGAGACACAACTAATGAGGTAGATCGATTGACGTGTGGGTAAAAACGAGTTATAAGGACCTAGCTAGCTATATGTATAGCGAGAGATTGTCGGTGTACGTCCATTTGTTAGAGGCAAATAAGGCCCAGCGAGACGGATAGACAGAGAGAATGGAGCTAGGAGGTGGTGCGAGAGGCCCAACTACTAGCTAGATAGGGGGAGGAGTGTGCGGTTGTGAGATCGATGAAAAGAGGGGCGAGAGTTTACACGTGTGTCTGACCGTATGAGAGACACGAGGCAAGGACACATAAAGGAGGAGATTGAAGGGGTGTGTGTATGTTGTAGGCAGGCATCGCTGGAGAGGTTTATCGATCGGTGTTTGTCGGAAAGGAGTTGTGGAGACTCTGGGAGAACGACCTAAAGAAAAAAATGAATGTGCCCGGTGGATAGAATGTCGAGGGAGGGGGAGGGCGAGGAGGTCGTGTGCATGCACGAGAGAAAGTTAGTGGTAGCTACAAAGGTTAGAGGATTGTGTGGGTGTAAGAGACTAACAAAGATCATAATTTGATATGAAAGCGGATTCATATATTTGAATAGGAGATCATACTGTTTTAAACATTGCATGCATGAATATAGCGGTGATACACGTGCTGTGCACATGTTATACCATAATGTGATAATGCATGGCGTTTGCAACTCACAGCTAAATGCCGAACAATCTAAACCATACTATACATCAAACAATCTCACATTTTATTTGAGTTTGTGACAATGTGTGGCGTTTGCAGCTTACAACTAAATATCGAACAATCTAAACAATACTATATATCGAACATTCTCACATTTTATTTGAATTTGTGGTAATGTGTGGTGTTTGCAACTCACATCTAAATACTTATAGGCGTAGGGGCAGGGCACCATACATAATGTGATAAACACATTATACATATGAGACATGGTTTAGATTATGAGGATCTATCTAGAGCTAGAAATGTAATGTGATTTGAAATCAAAATAAAGTGGATTCAAAAAATCTAGTTCGAGTTCATATAGTACACATAGTTCATATGTAACTCGAGACTAATCATGTGGTGTGCTGTGAAGATAATACACAAACGATGGTTTAACTTGACAATAATGATGATTGTAGATCTTATTAAAACAGATAAACGAATTCAAATGCTTTGACTTCACAACAATCATTACTATAGATCGTATATAAAAAAATAAACGAATTCAAATTTAGTTCATATTGAAGCGGTAGTATATACGTTTGGAATGCACTAAAACATTCATTTGAGTAGTAGGTTGCATGCATTATACACGTAGCGAAATATTTTAATTGAACATAACATGAATTCAAAGTTTTGAATGACATTTGTAGTGCGCATTGATTTGGTACAGTACACGTTAGGCTTGTCCGGAAATTTCAACCCGCGCCTTGTTAGCCTGAAATATTTAAGATATATCTTTGTCTCATTGTGCTCTGACAACTCCCTCCATCTCAACCCGCACCTTGCTATTCTGAAATTACAACGCGCGCGAAAACTCCCACCTCCTGTGAAATCCCGACATGCCAAATGCCCGTGCTACCCCTGAACCGAAAGAACCGCCTCAAATCGGTGGGGGTACTTTTGTAACTTACCGCACATTTCGGACAAGCGCGTCTCTAAGCCATGGTTCCCCACTGCCATCCCATCCGCCCACCCATTCGTACACCGAGGCCGCGAAAACCCGCGACGAAACCCCACACCCTGCTCCGTCCGCCACCCAGTCGGAGCCTCTTCCCCGACGACGTCGTCCACGGCAACACCTCGATGTCCCTCATCCACCGTACCGGATGAGGATCCGTCGTCCATCTCATCGTCCCGCCGGTTCAGCCACCCCGTCCTCCACCTCCAAGGAGCTGCCCCGACGTTCCCCTCGTCTTTTGCGCCACCTCCATTCCCACACCGCCGTCTTCACCTGCACCACCGGAAGAGCTTCATCATTTCCGTTTCCTCGGATGAAGCTGCGGCCTAATCGGCGCCACCAAAGAGGTTGTACACTAATGGCCGCATTTTCTTCTTGATTCGATCTCACGGTGCTGCCGGCACTCGGTCCCGAGCCAACACGGCGCGGCTCCATCCACGTCGGCGTCGCCGGCCACTTCCTCCACGGCGTCGCTCCCTCGGCGGCGACGTCCACATCAGTAGGAGCTGCTGCTGCTTTAGCTCTCGCTCGCGCTGCTGCTCTGCTCTTGCTCTCGGTCCCCTGCCTGGTCTGCTCTTGCTATTGCTCTTGCTCGCGCTGCTGCTCTCGCTCTTCCTCTTGCTTGCGATGCTGCTCCAATTTAGCTACACTTCAGTCGACTGAATCAACTTTTGGGTCAGTCGATTTTCAAGAGGTGGGGGGGCTCGCCGGGGTGAAGGAAGAACCAGCCGCAGCGGGGAGGGGGGCTCGCCGGAGAGGTACCCCACTATCTATCTTAGGGTTCAGGATGGGGGCGGTGGTCGCTGGCGGTGGCGGGGCGGTGTCGTGGGGATCGCCGGAGAAAAAGCTCGGCACGGGGGGGGGGGCCTAGAGGGATGGCCGGGGCGGCGGTGGACCAGCGGTGGGGAGTGTTTTTGGGGCGGGCGGGGTGGCGCACCGCCGGCCACGGGCGGCGGGGGGCTGCTGTTTGGCCGGTGGTGGCTGGCGGCTCAGGGGGTGGAGGTTGAAGATGAACCGCAGGCCCTTGATTTCGTATCCAACGGCTGCAAAATCGACTGACCAGAGATGAAAAAGTCAGTCGACCAACATGTAGCCTCACCTTGCTAGTGCGTTCAGTTTCGATAGCAAAATTCAGTTTAGACAACAAAATTCAGTTTCGACAGTTAAGTTCAGTTTCGACAGTTAAGTTCAGTTTCAACAGTTAAGTTCAGTTTCGACAGTTAAGTTCAGAGATGAGTGGCTGATGTATTTTACATCTAGCACTTTGTGGTTATGTATTTTACGTCATGTATTGGAGATGCTATTAGAATTCCACTCAGGTTAACGTTGTTCGTTGTCTCTCTTGTCCTGCTTCAGCCTCGGCGTCGTACAACTCACCGGAGCTGCTCCAACACCGAAACCCTCCATCACAGCGGAGTAGTACCTCGGGCTCCATCTCCAGACGCCTAAGATCTTCTTCCCCTCCTCCGACAGCAAAGTCAGCCGGAGCATCCTCACCGGCCAACCCAATCACGCTGAAATCGACATGGCTTCGCCAAGAGGTTGTACACTTGTTGCATCTCTTTTTTACTCTACATGTTATATATATTGTCCACTGAACACACGGATTTGTTCCTTTAGTGTCTCCTTGAAAGAAAAAACGTAGGAATTTTAATTTTCACTTGTCCTCCTTTTCAAATTCCTATTCATGAAGCACAAGACTAAGAGATAGTAGCATAATAGCATTATAACCGTACATTTTCTTGTGGTTTGACTTAATCTCACCATGCTTCTTTGCATCCTGTGATCTTCCAATTGTTGTGAATCAAACACCCAGATTGGCAGAAATCCTGTGTTTTTAAATTCTCTGTTTTGCACGTGCATTCCTATCCTATTCCTGTCTATTTCCTATCCCTGCATTGTTGGAATCCTCCAATTCAAACGAGCCCTTACAGAATTACTTCTCTTACAGATAGTTGTCAAAGAAAACCTTGCGTGGTTTGTCCTGCTCCTGCTGCGCCGTCGTCCACCCCAGCTCAGCTGCTTCAATGACAGAAGGGTCCAGCACAACAGGGATCTGGCCTCCAGACTGTCTTTCGCCACCTCAGATCTTCTTCCCCGCCGCTGGCAGCCATGAAAACTGCATTACCATCATCAACCGAGCAGATGACCTCTAGGACTACACGGGTCCGCAAGAGAGGTCGCACTCTTTCGTGTCTGCTTACGTTATGCATCGCTTAATATTACATGCTACTTTATCGTCCTGTTCACCGATTAGACTCTGAGTCAGCTCCAAACTAATGGTCAAACTTGAGTTTTGAAATGGTTGTGGGGTACATATCGGGGCCGCTATCAATAGTATCTATCTACTATCTGGTTAATCTCCGATGCCTAGTATGAGTTTCATGTTGGGTGGGAAACAAACAGTAAAGATGCCATTATTTGTATTTTTTAACTGAAGCCATTATCTGCCTGCTATTATTGGTTTTGGGTCTATCCATAGGTTGCTACCATCACTCTGGATTTTTGCATGCACTCCTTACATAATCTCACTATGTTTTATTCCTATGCATGACAGTTATTGTAAACAATGGAACTGAACATGTAGAGCAAAAGAGACGATCCTTGGGTGGCAATAAAATTTCATGCAGACGTCGCTCCATGGTAGGCGCAAAGGCAGCCCCCCCCTCCACGCATTTCGGATTGTAGTCGAGAGGAAGATATCTGTTCTGAGGGGGATTCAGAAGGAGAAGACAACTCCTATTTACCCCCTGAGGTCTTCCCTCTAACTTGGCATGCTGATGTTGGTTATATCATGCATATGGTGTCTTGCATTGCTTACTTTATACATCAAATATGTCATCTGCTTAGTTTAGACATCCTTTGTGCGAATGCCATCTATTTAGTTTATTCATCGTTTATGTGAATTATGCAACGCTATCTTGTTTAGCCAGGCATCATATATGTGAATTTTGCAATGCCATCCTGCTTAGCCAGTCATCTTATATGTAAATTATATCAGGCCATCCTTTTTTTTCGTTACATATTACATTTGTCAACAATGTTAGTACATTCAACTGCTCTTCGTGTGCATCAGCCATTTGACACGGTGATGGCAAATTCTGGAGTGAAAACAAGGTCTTCAGAGCAGACTATGTTATCTGACGAAGCGCATATCTCGCTGGTTACGGATAGCTCATCAGAGGAGGATTCAGAGACAGATGACCAGTCCTATTCCCCCCCCCCCCGAGGTGTATGCTCTAACTTGGCAGGGTTATGTTGCTCATATCGTGCGTATGGTGTCTCGCATTGCTATGTCATTTGATTAGTTTAGACATGCTTTGTGTGAATGCCACCTGTTTAGTGTCTAATTACCATATATGTGAATTATGCATTGCCATCTTGGTGCAAGACATTATATATGTGAATTATACAATGCTATCTTGTTGCAAAGGCATTATATATGTGAATTATGCAATGCCATGCTGTTTAGCCAATCATCATGTATGTAAATTATATCATGCTATCATTTTTTTGTATTATGTGTTCCATTTGTCGACAACGTTTGTATATTCAACTACTCTTCCTGTGCATCAACCATTTGAAGCGGTGATGGAAGTATCTGGAGTGAAAACAAGGTATTCAGAGCAGACAATGCTACCTGCTGAAGCAGACATCTTGCTGGTTACAGAGAGCTCCTCAGAGGAGGATTCAGAGACTGATGACCAGTCATATTTCCCCCCTGAGGTCTATGCTCAAACTTGGCAGGGTTATATTACCCATGTCATGCATGTTGTCTTGCATTGCTTAGTTTTTACATCTTATATGGATTGCCATCCGCTTACTTGCTTACTATATAAATCATATATTTGAATTATATCATGCCATCATGTTTACATAGTACATACACATCATCTATCTGAATTATGGCATGGCAACCCATTTAATAAATACATCATATTGTTATATCATCTCATCCTGTTTAGTGTTTACAATCATCATATTTTGAATTATGGCATGCCAACCTATTTAATAAACACATTATATAGTTATGTCATGTCATCCTGTGTACGTAGTCTCATATTTTGAACTATGTCTTTCCATCTTTTTTAGTTAGCCATCATAATGTGAAATTGTGTCATGCTATCCTGTTTAGTTAGCCATCATATATGTGAAATTGTGTCATGCTATCCAGTTTGGTTAGACAACATAAATATGAATTATTTCATGCCCTCTTTTATTCCCCACTATCCATTGCACCTGTCTATCATACAATGTCTATACTTTCAATTACTTTTCCTGTTTATCAGCCATTTGAATTGGAGAGCGTGATGGCAGTATCTAAGGGAGTAACAACACGGTCTTCAGAAAAGATAGTGCTACCAGTTGATGTAGATAGAACCATGGTTGTACTTGCCAAAGGACCAGATCCACCACACATAACCCAGACTCTCGCAGATTGTACCCCTACCCAGTTGGACAAAGAACCAACTACACCCCTTCTAACCCCAACCCCGACAGATAGTAACCCAGTTCCAGTTGACACAGCACCGTCTCCACCACAGAGCACCCAAACACGAGCAGTTAGTAAGGGAACTACAGTGCCCAAAGCACGAGGACCACCACTCTGAATCCCAACTCAACGCTTAAAGGAGTAGAAGATTTGTTCTCAGGTCAGGTTCTGTAGCTATGGTTCATACTCCTTTGCTCTTGCATTACTGTATTTACTCA
The DNA here is from genome assembly GCF_018294505.1 of Triticum aestivum. Taxonomy (NCBI): domain Eukaryota; kingdom Viridiplantae; phylum Streptophyta; class Magnoliopsida; order Poales; family Poaceae; genus Triticum; species Triticum aestivum. The sequence goes on along the minus strand of NC_057814.1, from coordinate 280,015,329 downwards.
TACCAACTATTTTCAATTTTGAAGGATGGAATTGAAACTCCAATGGCGCAACAGGTATGTTTTAAACCTGTTTCTTTAACTGGTTTGCTGTTGTAACCTGCTCTATGTTGATTTTAGTTTTAATTGAATAAACAGTTATGTTCTCATGTCATGCACATTACAAGTGTTGTTATTGCTCTATAGTTACCCACACTTATATTCTGTCTATTCTGCTTTGTCTTGAACAAATATAATTTGAACTGTTTCTCTATCTTGATTTGGCAACAAAAACTAGAATGATATAGACCATAAAGTGACCATGGTACATAGATATATGTTTGTTTCATACTGTTATCGTGTCCACTTTACTACTGAACTCATTTACCAAAATGAGTTTCATATACAACATGGTAAACATGTGATGTGTCTGCTTGTTTCTCTTTTAGAATGCGGACAAAATATTGGAGAACAGTACCGCGTTATCCAATGGTAAAGGAAGTAATGCAGATAAGGTTCAAGATAGTGAGACATCCCTGTTGGTCTCCAAGAAAGATGATAAAAACTATCTTGACGACAGTGAGGGAACCCAAAATTCCTGTCTTGATGTAGTGTTTGAGTTACTGGCCACTACTGCTGGCACAAGCTCTTCGAACTCGCTGCCTGAATCAGTTCGTCTTCTTGAGTCTCAACTTCAAGTTGAAAGACATCGATCAGATGTGCTGCGACAGGAAGCTGAAGGACTGAGGAAGTCCCTGTAGAATTCAGATGCATATTTTCTGGTGCAACAGCAAGCGCTGGAGGATTTAAGCGCCAAACAAGAGAAAGTTAATAAGCTTGCTAAGCATCTTGCCAGCATTATGGGTACCCAGGATATTGTTTCTCGAGATCTTCTGAAGTGGTTTCAGTTCTGGATTTGTTTTGCTGCGGCGTTTATTTGCGCTGGTCGCCAACTTTGACAACCAGTGTATATGATATGCTGCTTTGTTCCCTATATTTGCACTGGTGGCGAACTTTGATGCCCAATGGATGTAATATGTGTAATAGCCGTGATAGCCTAGCGTTAGTTGCTTTCTTATTTATTTCCTTGTTGGCTTGTTTATTTGTTTGCTTGTAGTCATTGCAGTTCTTTTTCTGCGGTTAGCTAGTGGCTGCAATAACCTATTTTTTAAAACTAGGCCACAATAACCATGGGCTAATATTTACTGTAGTGACACTGGGCCTCCTACTGGCCGTAGAAACAGTGGGCCTTCTACGGGCTGTAGAAACAATGGGCCTTCTACGGGCCATAGAAACAATGGGCCTTCTGCGGGCCGTATCATCAATGGGCCTTATACGGGCCGTATGATCGATTGGCCAAACATGGGCCAAACAGACCGCATTATGGTCGTAAACGGGCTAGAGTTGGAATCTTCCATTCATGGGCCGACCATAACGGGCCATCGTTAATAGGCCGTATTTGATGACGCTATGAAAACGGCCCAACGTATTAACGGACCACAAACGGGCCGACTGTAACCACGGGCTGAATTTGGCCCACAAGCAGAAAATGACAGTAACGGGCCGTAAGTAAACGAATGCTGGAAATGAGCCCAAGAATAAATGGGCTCTGAGAAGGCCGAAAGATAACATGGGCTGGAACGGCCCAATGGAATAACGGGCTGTTAATGGGTATAAAGTGATACACTGTTCATTACGGGCCAGTTTCACCACGGGCCGTTAATGGGTGTAAAGTGATACACTATTCATTACGGGCCAGTTTCACCACGGGCCGTTAATAGGCCAAGAGTTACATAGGGCCTCATATGGGCCGAAAGACGTCATGGGCCATACATGCGCCAGAAGTGAAAACGGGCTGGAATCATATTGGATGGCCCAGATGATGCTACTGGGCCTAATTCGGATAGGGCATAACGGGCCTTGGGTTAGCGGGCTGTAAATGGGCTATATGCGAACAGGCCGTTAACAGGCTTTCTATGGGCCGGGCCGCCACCTTTTGACCAAGTCAAACGGGCCAGCCTTTTCACAGGAATGGGCCTCTGTTGGGCCGTGCCACGTGTCGACGTATCATAGGCGCCTTCCGTCCAATGAGTGGATGACATCTGTCCCAACGATGAGCCGACACGTGTTTCCTCCAACCAATGATGATTTTACACATGGAAAATCCCCATTGGTCGGGGCTGTTAACAGGTTATCGGATCGAAAACCGGACCCGATAGCTTAACGGCGTTCCGTTACGGTGGATGCCACATGTCGGTCACCCTTGACGAAAGCACTTCTGTGACGCGCGATTTATCGTCATGGAAGTGGACACTTCTGTGATGATAATTTTGGCAATGTCATGGAACACTTCTACGACAGCACAGGTATGACTATCTTGATTCTATCATAAATTTGTCATGGATGTACATGCATGACAGAAAACGCGACCTACTGTGACAAACACGTATCATCACGGAAGTGTATTTTTTTTTGTAGTGTCATGGGGAGGAGCATGAACACGATGAGGGGGAAGCGGACGAGCTATAGAGGTTCACGGAGACGAACAGCGCCCAGGGTCACGAGGAGGAAGAGGACAGAGGAGGAAGATGATGGTCGGCTACAGATCGCCCGTGGGTGCGGGGCGACGAGCTCCGACAAGCTAGCTGACGGAGGAGGAGTGAGGTCGGGGAAGAAGAGGACGGCGAGGGTGAGCTGCTAGACATGCACGAGCGCGCTGGAACAACGATCACGAGCCGGGCCTGAGCAAAACGATGTTCTGGACACGCTCATAGCATGCCAAAACGGTGGTCACCGCGGAGGCTGGCATGGATAGGACCCAATTGGCAGTCAAAGGATGTCCAGTGTGGAGTCCCTACTACCAGGAGCAGACAAGAGGTGATAGAGAAAGAAATGGCACTGTGGTCGGGTTCGAATGAGCTCTGAAGTTTGCTGTAGCAATCTTGAACACACTGATGTGATCAACCTAGTGAGGTTAAGGTGCAAACAAGATCTTAGGGAGGTTTAGGATAGGAAGGACTATAGTCCTGTTAATTTTGAGATGATTTGGACAAGTATTTAATATAGTTGCTTTACAACTACATAAATTGGTCCAAAAGCAAAAACAGGAAGTAGCACTCACTAGGAGTGATGACTTGGGCTGAAAATGAACATGCCAGGATGATTTGGGCATATGAGAGTGCCATAAAAATTTCATGCCATTTGGCCAAGCCAAAATGGTACTTCCTTCATATAGCACCTCTCTGGACCGAAACATAGGAAAAATCCTGAGGGAAAATGGCTAGATGAAATGAGCCCAAATCTTGTGGAGATAGGTTATATGGGTAGGAGAAGGTCATGGAAAATTTTCAGCAATAATGGAGCAAGATAAAGTGTACTTGCTTCACTAACTAAAAATATGACCAAAAACAAAGAATTGAAGGTGAGTTCACATGCATGCATTGCATGAGCTCAATTCTTGAGGAGTACCATGCAAAATTTCAACTCATTTGGAGCACCCTAGCTAGTACTTCCTTCACACAGGCTTCCCTCAGATAGGAACTTTGAAAAATTGCTCAGGAAGGTTCACTAGGCAAATTAAGTTGAATTTTGGCATGAGGCAATGATATGGACATGAAAAGGTGCCCAAAAAGTTTGGGGTCAATCAAGCAAAGATAAATGACACTTCCTTCTCAAAAAGCCACTGAGAATAGAATGAGAAAAGGAATATTTGTGAATTATCTTTGATGATGCCAAGGAAGGATTTTGACATATTTGAGCAAGATATGACCCAAACAATTTATGAAATTATTTGGGAAATTTGGGAGTGCCAGAAATATAGGTTACTTCACAACCTAGGGCAAATAGGATAATTCCTTTAATAGAAAAGGCATATTCCCAATAAAAAGAATATTGGAATTGGGCTAAGATGAATATGGCAAGGTCTTGGGATGGATATGAGGATGACAAGCCACTCTGGAAAGAAAGAAGAGATGTGGCAAACCTCTAGTTTCCAGACCACATAGCCACAGAAAAAGAAAACTCAAGCGAAAAATCTCAGAAAATCATAAGAAAAAGAAAGGGCCAAAAATCAGGGTGTGGCAAACCTTCCCCCCTTAAAGAAATCTCGTCCTCGAGATTTGGTTGCTTAGGGAGCAAGTATGAGTATACCGACTTAAGGAAACAGTTGCCAACTCGGGTATCCTTTTTTCCCTTATTGGTTGTTCCCCACTGAATTTCATATGACGAGACTGCCCGGCTCTGGGGTGGTTTGCTTCAATGTATCCACATCCTGACAGAACTTACCTTATATGTTCATGCTTATACTGGCTCCAGTTTCTTTTCGTATCTGTCGACTTAGCTGAGTGTGATGGATTATCATGACTGAAACATATGTCCATCTCACAAGTCCAGGAGTGGTTTCCGATTGAGGTGTCATCTAGCACTAACAACCTTCCATGAAGTTTTGAATAGATTTTCCTAGTGGACACCCAATCTTTTTACTCCTTGCATTGGGTTTCTCCACTAAATGCACGTCTTCTAGGTTCAAAATAGTGAGGTGGTTCATCACCGTTCTCTTGATGGATTCTGACTTCTAGCAGGAGTTTCTGAATCATCTTGATTGGCTCCACTGTCTTGAGTGTCAGATCCGTACCAAATGTTTGACTATCGCCTGTCGTGACCAGCATAAAGGGGTACGGCCTTATATGATAGTATCCGCAGACTTGACTGATGGTGGTTCTGACAGAAGAATTTTGTTCACGATAGGCTATCCTTTGATGATCCTCATAAGTGAGGACACGTGCCTCAAGACTATTATTCATCATCTTGATTATTCATTCTGTCGGCATATCCATGGGGATAGTAGGCTGCGTGATGCTTTACCATGGTTGCCGGGGTCAAGCTATTGAATGGCCCCTTGGTCCGGTTCGACAGACCCAAATATTCGATACTAATAAATCTGAGCATATACCGTTAACTGAGCGGGTTGTATGGATGTGGGGTCCTTACCAAAATTGAGTAGACCCCTTAGGTGAATATTCATGGTGATCAATACTGACTCAGACTGTCCGGGGTATCTGCACCATGTGGTTCATGCAACAATTTTCGTACATGCATTGCCGGTCTTGCTTCTTCATTATCGCTCTCTTTGTCTGGATCCTTTGCTGAAAGAGCTTGGTCATATTGCTTCTTCGTGTGACCATAGATACTGTCAGGTGCAATATTTTGGCGATCATAACTTATCCTTGGGCACGTATCGTGTGATAGGAACTATACCAGGTTCACACATACTCGCATATAACTCATTTTTTGTCGTCAAGCATCCAAGGTGGTGACAAGTGTTAATGATATCACCTTGTCTGGTATGAAGAAACTGGCCTTGCTGAGTATTATCAAAATTGGCTTCCCCATGTTGTTGTCCTCCAAAATTTGTCAGTTCTTGCATCACCAACAGAGGTGTATAACTGGCTTTCTTTCTTGCATAACTCGTGGGGTCTTTGGATTCTTACCTTGACTTCATCCTTGTACGAGTGGCTTGCAAGACCTTGGCAGCATGCTCACAATATATATAGGAGAATTTAATTCTGGAGGCAGACTTGTGTTCTGACTGTTACTTGTTTCTGACTAAACTATTGCGGATCTGATTCTTGGGATGCACTGCCACAAGTTGTCAATTCATAGTGTACTATTTTGCACCAACGTTGTACTGAGGGGGATTGGATGGCTTATGCTGGAAGCCATCAAGAATATCTTGCTGAGGAAGACTGGGTATCGTGCTTCAGAAGATTCCCCCCTTAAAGACTTGCTGGGGAAGGACTTGGTACCTTATGTTGGAAGCTTTTGCGGTTGCTTACTGAAGAAGCCTGAGTATTTTGCACTGGAAGTCATCCATATATCGTACTGAGGAAGATAAAGGAATCTTGCATTGGAAGCTTCTCTGGTAGCTTGTGAGGTAAGACTGGGTTGCTTACAGTAGAAGCTTCTCATTGTGATATGCAGACTGAATGCCACATATATATACTGCCTTAATATTTGTGCTGTTGATTACCTCTGACTGATAATATACTGTCGAACTTGCACACAATTTATCTTCTTGCTGAGCTGATCATCACTACTTTGAAGAGTGCACATTGAGGGAGACTTGATTATACGTACTGTTGTGAGGAGTGCCCACTAATGCAAACTTGATTATTAGCATCAAGATCAGATATTCTCACTGTAGTCGGCTGAGAATTCCATTTTGTTTAGCTGAGTTGCCAAATATTTGAACTCCTTGTTGATTCTTCGGGTCCGGTGTCGGTTGATGAGCAACTTTAATAAGTGAAAATAATGCAACATCGAGGGCCCAAAGAAAGAAGCAAAAGAAACGACGAAAACGAAACCACACACGCATACTAATAATATAAATAATGCGAATAATCAAGCAACATCACATATTACTGCTACTCACAACAATAATATGCATGCACATCTAAGCACACAAATCTCGCGGAAACTCTGGTACTACGATCTAATATGTTGTGGCGGTGTGCACGAAAGTGAATCGGCGTGTGGAAGGAGTTGCTGTAACCAAGGCTACACCAAGCGCTGGCTGAACACCGGTTGCATCTGGATGGATAAACAGGTGAGGACGCGCATGGTGATCATGGGGTGGAACACGGAGGTTACAACCACATCATCATCAAGCGTACGGAAGGGAACCGTACACGTCCAAAGAACGAGATGACAGGGTAAGATAGTGATGAAAAGCTGGGCTTGTTGGCAGTGCCCTTTTCTGATGACAAGGATCAGTAAGGGTTGCCAAAGGGACGAGATGAAGGGCACGATTCGGGATAGAGACAAGTCTATCACCGAAACGATATGGGTGGATGATGGAAAGATATCGATGTGATATCCGAGCATAACTCCTGCAAATGGTGTCTGGAACACTCGGTACCATGGCAGCACTCCGCTGGGACAGAGATGACACAAAATACCGAAAAATAGGTATGCAAAGAGGGATGGTGCAGGTAGTGGATCGAAACCGATACCACCTACACTCATAAGATCGCTATAAGCAACCAGATAAAATCTATATGCATGCTATACAACAGACAAATGCAGCAAACAAGTGCAACAAACCAACTGGGCTCTATACTACCGATTTCTAACGCTCATGCAAGCTAGGGCGTCCTACAGCCAGACCTGCTACGATACGAAGCCTTGTGGCACCCTGGCTCAGAGAAACCGGAACGCCCCGTATTTCAGCCCAGAGATCAAGGAGATCTCTTCTGGAATACGACACTGCTTAGCATAGAACAAATCAGCTCTTTATTATAGTCTATATGGATACAAGGGATTACATCGGCATAGCGACACTACGCCTGCCATGGTTGCTCTATGCAAGCAGCAGAACAACACGATGCAGCGGAATAACTACTGGCAGCAGATCAACACGACGGTGATGAACTCCACTCCACAGGGACTCTGGCTAGAACGCTTATCCTAGCTCGTAAACAAGGAATCCACGGCAAACAAGCAATCAACTTTGACATGACCTGCAAACTGGCATGACATGCGAGGTCAGTACATTGAATGTACTTGCAAGCTCACAGCAACAAAGAGCAATCAAGACAGACATTAGCATGGCAATTACAGGTTAACAAGGATTAACATGACATTATAAGATCAATCATAAAATGAAAACGATGGACATGATACAGCTAGAACAATAAGAGCATGGCATCAACATATGAACATGATGATACTAGCATGCAACATGGTGACGCTATCATGCACCAACTTACTCTGCTCGGGTTACCTCGTAACAATTACATACATCACTTTCCATCACGGACATCACACGATCATCTCAGGATCCAATCAATCTTCGTTTTACAATACCATAGTAATCATTACATGACCACAAGGAGCTTGACCTTTTCCCGTGATTCTCGCATAACACCACAAATATCCAACAACTCGGTATGCTTGATACCACGGTGATCCTCTCACGATCACATAAAGATCAACCAACTCCGGTATCCATGATACCTCCATGATCCTGTCTCAATCACAACCAACCTCTTTCTCATCATCGAACCAGGGTTCTTATTAATCAAGTTATTATTATTATTGCTGTTGACCCATAGTGTGACCGACTACGAACTAGGCCCTTATCCGCGGACGCGGCTATTGATAGATTTCACACACACTCTGCAGAGGTAAGTACGTTGTACCCACACCATGGAACCCATGGCCTTGCACTCCCATTCAGGTGGACCAACGGTGTTCCGACAAAACCAACCTATTGCCACCACCTCTCCCATTCACTCCGACAAACTCCCCTTTGGGCTAAGTCATGGGTGGCCACGATGTCAACTCATGACATCCGCCACCTACGTGGCCGGCCACCATCGTGGCAAAACCAAAAACGATCCCAAACGGGGACATGTGCACATAACCAAACTCGGGCTCACAAGGCTTATGCCGTCCTACCCGGCCAAGGTAGCGCCAGCGCATAACCTTCCCTCGTTGGAGGCACCGGCGAGAGGCATGACAATAGACCCAGTTAGGACACCCCAAAAGGCAAGTGTGGTTGCACTGGTCAGCTCGATTTGGTGGCACCATGACTCAGCCAAGAGTTGTTCAAGTTTGATTACTATCCGGTTAAACTTGAATGCAATAAGCTGAGCCATATTAAAATGACATGATGCAACTATAATGCATTATATCAACATAAGCATTGGGGGTGCAACATAATCATCAAGCATATCAACAACAATAAATCATATATCTGAATGGGCATGGCATACTGACGAGCATGAATATCACAAGTATAACACTACTCATAGCATAACATGACACTAGAATCAACAATAAATACCAAGCAAGAACATATCAATAATACTACCAAGTAAGCATGTAACCAACTAGATGCAACAAAACATGCATAGCAACGGTACTGGATAACAGACGATAAGCATGCATCAGAACGAACATCACTACTACCATCATGTACTACTACCAAGCATGACATACGAAAGTAATGCTAGCAAGAATACATGATGACCGGGTGCATCCGAACATGTCATGGAGATGAACATGAAACTATAAGCATTACCGAAACACCGATAACAGTAGCAAACCAAACCGACAGTTATTAAGTGTTCAAGTAGAAAACCATGGCTACTGCATGGCAATCATGCAAGTGGTTGTCGTGGCTTACCTGGGGATGAAGAATACTCCGGGAAGAAGTGCGGAAGGATCACGAGAGGATTTTCCGGAAACAGTTCTCTCCCGGAGGGGCTGTTTACGCGCAAGGGCAATATGGTCATTTTCATTGTGTGAGCACCTTATGAAAATGGTACCAATAGAACGAGCTCGACGAGACGAAGACGTGGGCTTTAGATTCACCTGAATCGGAGTTACGGTAACTGCAGAAGAACTCAGTTCAATAGGACAGTTTGGCTGCTCATCCTTGCTGTTCCATTTGATTTCCGCAATTCACAGGATATTGCTAGTGCCATCAGCCAGTTTGGGAGACTCATCTCATGGGAAAATGATCCATTGCACATGGGCAGAGTGATTGCAAAAGCAAAGGTTAGAGATTTGGATTCCATCCCCAAGAGTATTCGCTGGTCTGAAGGAGAAGTGTTTGATGAAGATGTCTGGTCTTCTTCAGTTGAGATTCGGTTGCAGCAGATGATGGGAGGAGCACCTGTAGACGAACACCCTATTCCACCTGACAGTGTGGACCCTCATTCGTTGCCTAACAATAACAATGCTTTTCCAGGTTTCCACCAAAACCCTCAGGCTGATCCTCAAGATGACATGGAAGTAGATGAAGGGCACTGGGCAATGCAGCCTCCTGCTGCTAACAATTCAAATGCAGAGGAGGAGTTTCATTTTCTTCAGGTTGTTCAGCGGGAAGAGATTGCTTGGGCAGATGGTGAGGAGCTCCCACCTCCTCTAGAAGGTCACAGTAGTATCACAACCACTGTTTCACTGTCAGAAGGTGTTTCATCACATGGCACTGAAGAAGTGAACCAAAATCTTCCTCGGCAGTAGGTTTTTGGAAATGGATTGGAGCTTTTGATGCAAGATTACCAAGAGGATGACCACCAAGATGTTCCAGCTCCCCCATCTCCCATCCTTGTTGCTCCTCAGGAGCCTGAGCCTATTTTCATTGAAAATATTGTTCCTGTAGTTGATTTGCTTGAGCCACAAATTCAACTAGTCATTGAAGTGGATCCTTCAAGTGAGCAAAATGTTCTGTCAGAAAATCTGGCTGTGGGGAAGGCTGGCACCAATTCTGGTTCACAAGATGGACTACATACTGCTCCCTCTGAAGCTCTTCTGGTCTCCGACAATCTTCAGGTCTCTGAAAATGAGGCAGATGGTCAAGTCAATAAACTTGCAGTGGATTCAGACTCTGCTCAGTTCTTTGGTGACCCACATGTCAACACATCAAGGGGAAGCCCCAAACCTGTGGCAAATCCAGAGATGCAGGGTCCTCAAAATAAAGGTAAATGGGTTGAACAAATTGAAGAGCACTTTGAATTTGCTCCCTCTCTCTTGGATCTGAAAACTATCCAACTAAGGGTTGTGGCTAATAAAGAAACTGTTTTGTCAGAAGAAGGGCTAGTTATTTGGAAGGAACTTTGCCCAAAAGCCTTTGGAGGGTACCCCCTCCCTCTCTGTCAAGATTCCAGTAAGTTGGTTTAACTTTATTGTGCATCTCCTAATAACACCAGACAAGTTTAATTGGACTGTACACATGCTCAAATCTCCTTTATGGGAATTACTTGCTGAAGTTGAGGGCATCAAGGACTCTATTATTTTCCACATTCCTGATAAATGTTCAACAACACATGCACCAATCTGCCAGCCGGCCATGGTTGATCCAGAGCAACAGGACACAAACAAAGAAAATGCTGGTGATTCTTCAAACCAGCAGGACCTGGATTCTCTTGCCCTTGTCCAACCTTTTGGGACAGAAAACTCCTAGAAGAGAAGGGGAGGAAAGACACCTCTAGTTGAAACTGAGGTAAGAAGGAGTGATAGAATTAGAAAAGATAATGATGGATTTAAAAGACGATCATGCTCAAATAATAAATGTGTTCCTTGTAATGTTGTCCCCCCAATTGCTCAGAAATCTATGGTAAAAAACTCACTACCTCCTTTTGCAAGGTAGCTGATCAAGAGCTAGAGGAAAAGATTTCTAAGCAGCCCAAGAGGAGGGTGGAAGAAGATTTGGCTGGGGTGCTCCCAGCCAAAGAGAACAAGAAGGACTCATCCAGTGTTTAGATGGAAATGATCTATGATATAATAATACAGAGGGAGGGAGTTAAGAACTTGTCATGTTTCCTTCTGGTTATTTTTGGATGTACTAGCCAGTTATGTGTCATGTGGACCTGTTTTGTTACCTCATGCTGTGATGCATGTACTCCTTGCTACCTTATTGCATTTAAGAAGACTGTTTCCAATGAAATCTTGTGGTTGTTGTTGTGTTTTCTAAGGGTGCATGCTGTACTGTATTGCCTGACCTGGTTACTGTGGATTGGCCAAGTGATGGTGCTTGGTCTATGGACCTATATACAAAATCCTTTCCATGAATAATCAAAACAGAAGCTGGAATATTTTGAACTGGAACCATTGGTACGCGTCGGTGCTATACAAACGGTTTTTAACCCCTTTCCGCGATGGCATTTGGAACCGTCGCCTAGTGAGTGACAGCGATGGGGGGTCCTTCCCACATGACCCAAAACCATCGCGGATATGCCCCCCTGGCACACACGCTCGGCAAAATGAGGTCGTGTGCGATCGGTGAGCGCTCAAATACGAAAATACGTACAGTAGAGCTAAAAAATACAACTGTATAGGCGAAATTTATTTCCGGTCGCAAGTACATCCCACACAGTCAATCCCCGCTAAACGTTTCCGTTCATATGTACATCCCACACAGTCGCTCCAAGGAAAACGTTTTCGTTCACAGGTACATCACACACAATTTTTCCTGTTAAATCATTTGTGATAGTGTTGCCATTGCACACGATATTAACAATTTTATCGTTTGCGTTATTGAATGCAGCACACACGGTCCATAGAAGAAACTGTGTGGCAAAGGCTGTCCATCACACACAGTTTTTATGTGGTAAACGTTTGCGCAAGGTGGCCTAACGCAAACAGTTTTCAAGAGAAAGTCGTGTGTGATTGTTCATCGATCCAACACGGTTTATTCCTAGAAAGTTTCTGCGTTGCCTAAGGTCATCGCCCACGGTATTTTTTCAATAACCGTTTGAATAGCAAAACCCAATTAGCAGGCTAATTCACCATTAGCAGGCTAATTTCCCTATTATTAATAATCCATTTATTAATCTAATTGACATTCATATTAAGCACATAATATATTTCATTTCCATATTAAGGAAGCAGAATTTCATAATTGAAATACATCAGAGTACAACATGATAAAGCTTCAGCACTCTGCTACCCCATTACACAACTGCACCAGGACCAAGTTTCACATGCAACATGTAGAACCTTTAGAAATTAGAATCATAGACGGTATATAGACAGATGCATCTCATCTGGAAAACTGCTGAAGCGGAAGGTGAATATTGATCCTTCATTCATGTTGAAGGTCTTTGCAACTTTAGGCCAGTGCATGTGGATGATTGACCGTCCGTCCTTCGTCCTCTTCAGAAACACTTCAATATTGAACTGTGGGTGTTGTATGAAAACCTTCCTCGCCTCCTGACCATAGAGGTGGTTTGAGAGGTAATCATTAGTGAACTGCTTTGGAAAGGCCTGAAAACAAGGATGTGCATAAACATCTTCTCTATATTGGAAATGGGGCAAAGGAATAAAAAAGGCAAGTTATAATAGTTAGTACCATCTTGTAGTGAGCTGATGTCTTCTTCATTGTGCAGATAAAGATGTTGTTGTTTTTTGTCGCTAATTTCTTTATCCTAACAATCTTTCTGAGTTTCTTGACTTGATTGATATTCATGGACAACTCATTTCTCCATATGCAAAAAGGGTCAAATAGTGGGTCAAAACCTCTGACAGCAGGACCTACATGTGCAAGACCAAATTGTTAAAACCTAAATATTAGAATGGTTCCTGCAGCTGCACAATAATGTGCTATTAGACAACGGACCATGCACGTACAGTTTACTAAACACCACAACAAATGAACCAGACGTTAACAAAGCACCACATTGCACAATATAACATACTCCTAATAGAAGATCAGACAGTTAACCAAACCAAGCATGCTTAACAACCTGGAAATATAGCAATTGTATTAGTTTCTCGTGTATTTAGTACAGCCAAATTCGATTTATTTCTCACATGGTATACAATAACAGAATGCAGACACAACAATTGAACATCGCATTGCAGAATTGAACCATGCAGTTAAGTAAACACCACAACAAATGAACCAAATGTTAACTGGGCACCACATTGCACAATATAACATACTCCTAATAGAAGATCAGACAGTTAACCAAACCAAGCATGCTTAACAACTTGGAAATATAGCAATTGTATTTGTTTCTCATGTATTTAGTACAGCCAAATTCGATTTATTTCTCACATGGTATACAATAACAGAATGCAGCCACAACAATTGAACATCACATTGCAGAATTGAACCAAACAGTTAACTACACCACAACAAATGAACCAAACGTTAACTGAGCACCACATTGCACAATATAACATACTCCTAATAGAAGATCGGACAGTTAACCAAACCAAGCATGCTTAACAACTTGGAAATATAGCAATTGTATTTGTTTCCGAGTATGTAGGAAAGCCAAAAATTCAATTTATTTCTCACGTGGTATATAATAACAGAATGCACCCACAACAATTGAACATCGCATTGCAGAATTGAACCAAACAGTTAACTAAACACCACAACAAATGAACCAAACGTTAACTGAGCACCATATTGCACAATATAACATACTCCTAATAGAAGACCAGACAGTTAACCAAACCAAGCATGCTTGACAACTTGGAAAATTGCACCCTGAAGAATTGAACATCACATTTGCAGAATTGAACCAAACAGTTAACTGAACACCACATTGCACGACATATAGAACATATACTCTAGAGCAGAAGATTGCATGGTAAAAGTAGATAGCACAATTCACTAGAATTTGTTAAGGAAAGGCAATAGCCGGCAAACTGAACATGGGTCCTTATAGTGAGCTAATAAGACAAGCTACTCCTCATTGTTGGAGATATCGATGACGATTGGCTCCTTGGACATGGAAGAAGGCGAGGCCTCTGCTTCGTGGGTGCCCTCGTCATAGTGGTGAGTTGCCTGAGCCGCTCCGGGCACCAACCTGCTGGCTCTCGACATGAGGTAAGCACGTGCACGCTGAGAAAACACCTTGTAGTCTTCGTCGAAGGCACCGACGGTGGCCTCGAGAAAATGCCACAAACTGTCATTGAAAGCAGCCAACCACGTCGCAGCGTCGGCGTGCAACACGTCGACGGTGGCCTCGACGACGAGGTGCTCCTCCAAGATCTGGGGGTCGGCACGAATGAAAGCCATCGCGACCTCATCCGCGCGTGCGGATGCGATTTGCTTCTCTACTGCCAAATGCTCCTTGAGATCCTGGCTATACTGCATGCACCATGGCTTAGGGCGGCGCTTATTTGGTGGAGGGGTCGGTGATTTGGGTGAAAGGTGTCGTGCTCGCACCGGAGGTCGGGGCATGTGGGATGTGGAAGGAGGAGAAGGATGGGGGTCGGGTGTGGATTACCTGCCTGGATAGGCGAGGCCGAGCAGCGTGAAGGAGGGTCGCCGGCGAGGAGGCAGCGCTGAAAGCAAGGAGTGAAGGTTTCAACTTGGAACGGAAGGCGAAAATAGGGGAAATGTGGCTTTTGGTAAGGGGTAGGGGCGGGGAGGTAGATATTTCCGCGGAAGCCAAAAATTTGGAATCGCTTCAGCGAAAAAACTGGCGCGCAAAGTGTCATCAGACACGGTCCCTTATTCAGAACTGTGTACGATATGTGAACATCACAAACGATTCAGATAGCTTAACTCGTGTGTGATGAGTTTGAACGTCAAAAGTTTTGGTTCGAATTTCCCTGGTTATAGTGGTCATCCACGTCATTGTAATTTGGGTGCACAAAGGAGACTACAGCACACCCACACTTCTTAATCGAGCAAGTTCAGCAATTAAACAGAGCTAGCTGACCTAAACATTACTCTAACAAATTAAAGACTGGCGCTCTTAATTAAACAAAACAAAGAGTACTACTACGGCTGGTGCTCGTCGATCTCCGCCGCCGCCTCCATGTCCAGCTCACGCCCGACGGTCTCCTGGGGACGGGGCTCCATGGCATCAATTTCACCATACTCCGCAAGCATCTCGCCATCTGCATCTGCCATATCATTGGAATAGGCCACCACGAGCTGGGCGGGGGCGGCCGCTATCTGGGCTTTGGCGGGCTCCGTCGTGGCAAGGTATGCTATGCAGGAACGGACGGCTGCTCGAACTCTCTCGGCGATTGCCAACTCTTCGGCCGTGGGTTGTCGACCGTTGTCGGAGAAGCTTCGTTCGATTTGTGCGGTGACCGCCACGAGCTGGGCGTGGACGGCCTCAACATGGTCGTGGGCGGCCTCCATCAGGGCTAAGGCCGCCGCTGCGGAACGGACAGCTGTTGTGCCGCTCTCGCCAGTTGCTATCACCGTGGCAGATGCTGCTGCTACCACCCGAGAAGCAACAGCGGCCGTTTGGGCTGCCTTGGCCGCCCAGACGCAGATTGCTGTCGCCCTCACGAAGCTTGTTAGCATGCGCCTGGCGGCTGTGGCCACGATCTCGCCGGAGTGGGCCACCGAAGTTTCCCTCACGGCACGGGTCCACGTCCCCATCTTTCACCGGCGACAATTGAACAGTGAAATGATATTTTGAGGAGCGGGCTAGTGTGCTTGACACTCCGATGGTGCTCCAAGATATTTTGTGCTACATCTCACATGGTTGGTGATAATAAACTGTGTGCGATCTACTTGATTTTTCGTCTTGATTTGAATTACGTAATGGGGTCACAGCTGCAAAGGATGGTGTTTGAATTGCTAGAACATTTATCTGCATTGAACATGCAACTATAGGTGTGTCGTCAAAAAAATTGGAATCGTTCAGGGTTCGTTTGGACGTTTTTATACATTAACTTGGTTTTGTAGGCATTTCGGGTTCATAATTCAAATTTGAACTACATGCACATGCTCCAGTGCATATAAACTGGTTGAAAAATCAAATATGTGTCCTTGGTTGCATGCTTAGTCCCATGCAAGAAATGGGAATGAATGTCAAACACCCTACCACCGTCACTCGGCCGCAAACATTGAGATACTTGGTTTTTTAATTCTAGTAAATCCAAAACTCGTCTGTAATTCATGAAACATGGCATGCTATCATGGAGCGGCATCAACATGATGTGGTAAAAAATTTGTCCCATTTGGGGCAGGTTTGGGTATAAACTTCTCCCAAACCAGAGCTTCTCACAACAAGCGTGATGGTTTCGGTAGGGAACGTGCCACCTTTGGGGACGAAATGATATCCATTGCCTCTTATTGCTTCCAAAAAATATCTAGTGTCAACATAGAACAATAGGAGTGTTGTGTTTCATTTTGGATTTTTTTGGGGTTCGTTTGGACATTTTTATGCATTAACTGGGTTTTCTAGGCATTTTATGTGCACAATTCAAATTTGAACTACATGCACATGCTCCAGTGCATATAAATTGGTTGAAAAAAATCAAATATGTGTCCTTCGGTGCATGCTTAGGTCCCATGCAAGAAATCTGAATGGATTTCAAACACCCTGCCACCGTCACTCGGCCGCAAACATTGAGATACTTGGTTTTTAAATTCTAGTAAATCCAAAACTCGTCTGAAATTCATGAAACTTGGCATGCTATCATGGAGCGGCATCAACATGCCGTGGTGAAATTTTTGTCCCATTTGGGGCAGGTTTGGGTATAAGCGTCTCACAAACTAGAGCTTCTCAGAACAAGCGTGTTGGTTTGGGTAGGGAACGTGCCACCTTTGGGGACGAAACGATATCCGTTGCCTCTTATTGCTTTCAAAAAAATTCTAGTGTCAACATAGAACAAAAGGAGTGTTGTGTGTAATTTTTGAATTTTTCAGGGTTCGTTGGACATTTTTATACATTAACTTGGTTTTGTAGGCATTTCAGGTTCATAATTCAAATTTGAACTACATGCACATGCTCCGGTGCATATAAACTGGTTGAAAAATCAAATCTGTGTCCTTGGTTGCATGCTTTGGTCCCATGCAAGAAATGGGAATGAATTTCAAACACCCTGCCACCGTCACTCGGCCGCAAACATTGAGATACCTAATTATTAAATTCTAGTAAATCCAAAACTCGTCTGAAATTCATGAAACTTGGCATGCAATCATGGAGCACCATCAACATGTCGTGGTAAATTTTTTGTCCCATTTGGGGCAGGTTTGGGTATAAGCATCTCACAAACCAGAGCTTCTCACAACAACCGTGATGGTTTCGGTAGGGAACGTGCTACCTTTGGGGACGAAATGATATATGTTGCCTCTTATTGCTTTCAAAAAATTTCTAGTGTCAACATAGAACAAAAGAAGTGTTGTGTTTAATTTTTCAATTTTTCGGGGTTCGTTTGGACATTTTTATACATTAACTTGGTTTTGTAGGCATTTCAGGTGCATAATTCAAATTTGAACTACATGCACATGCTCCCGTGCATATAAACTGGTTGAAAAAATCAAATATGTGTCCTTGGTTCCATGCTTAGGTCCCATGCAAGAAATGGGAATGAATTTCAAACACCCTGCCACTGTCACTCGGCCGCAAACATTGAGATACCTGGTTTTTAAATTCTAGTAAATCCAAAGCTCGTTTGAAATTCATGAAACTTGGCATGCTATCATGGAGCGGCATCAACATGCCGTGGTAAAAAATTTGTCCCATTTGGGGCAGGTTTGGTTATAAGCATCTCACAAACTAGAGCCCCCCACAACAAGCGTGATGGTTTTGGTAGGGAACGTGCCACCTTTGGGGACGAAACGATATCCGTTGCCTCTTATTGCTTTGAAATTTTTTCTAGTGTCAACATAGAATAACAGGAGTGTTGTGTTTAATTTTGGGATATTTCGGGGTTCATTTGGACATTTTTATGCATTAATTGAGTTTTCAATGCATTTATGTGCATAATTCAAATTTGAACTACACGCACATGCTCTAATGCATATAAATTGGTTGAAAATTCAAATTTGTGCCCTTGGTTGCATGCTTAGGTCCCATGCAAAAAATGGGAATGAATGTCAAACACCCTGCCACATTCACTCGGTCGCAAACATTGAGATACCTGGTTTTCAAATTCTAGTAATCCAAAGCTCGCCTGAAATTCATGAAACTTGGCATGCTATCATGGAGCGGCATCAACATGCCGTGGTAGTTTTTTTGTCCAATTTGGAGCAGGTTTGGGGATATGCTTCTCACAAACCAGAGGTTCTCACAACAAGCCTGATGGTTTCGGTAGGGAACGTCCCACCTTTGGCGATGAAACGATATCCATTGCCTCTTATTGCTTTCAAAAATTTTGTCGTGTCAACATAGAACAACAGGAGTGTTGTGTCAATTTTTGGGATTTTTCGGGGTTCGTTTGGATGTTTTTATGCATTAATTGAGTTTTCAATGCATTTATGTGCATAATTCAAATTTGAACTACATGCACATGCTCTAATGCATATAAATTGGTTGAAAAATCAAATATGTGTCCTTGGGTGCATGCTTAGGTCCCATGCAAGAAATGGGAATGAATTTCAAACACCAGGGCACCGTTGATTGCTGGCAAAACGTTGAGATACTTTGTTTTTAAATTCTAGTGAATCCAAAACTCGGTTGAAATTCATGAAACTTGGCATGCTATCATGGAATGGCACCCGACTTGCTGTGGTATTTTTCATGTCCATTTTGAGAGAAGGCGCACTCGAATAATAGCCAACAAAGGCATTTTGCAAAAATAGCTGCCACTTTAATATCTCAAACGTTTGTATAATTCAAATCGTGTGCGTTCTGTTAACCATTCACGTGGCGCCACGTGTCTTCGTTTTAATGGCTATAGGAGGTGCCGTGCGGACAGCTGCTTGACCTTGACTGAATGGAAGGCGTGCGAGTGGAGTCCGGTGCGCAGGCCGATCGAGAGGCGTGCAAGTTGTCCTCCAATGCGCAGGCTCACCGGGAAGCGTGCGAGTTGTACGCTGCGCAGGCTCACTGGGAAGCGAGCCCTTTGACTTCCATCATCGCTCGCCTTCCTCTCCATTAATGGCGCCCGAGCTGCTGTTTAATACGGGCGGGCTTACTGTTCGCCTGCCATTCCCCTCCCTCCCGGAGACCTCCACCAACGCCATGGCGCAGAATGATCATCTGCCACTAGTCTTCAAGTTTGGTGAAGTCGACTCCGAGCCGGAGGAGATAGAAAATAAGGACGAATGTGGCCTCATGGACATGGCCTAGAACGAGCTGGCCGCGGCGGTTGCTGCCCCCGCTCCCGTCCCAGCTCCCATCCCCGTGCCAGTGACCATCCCAGTAGCATTGACGGGCTGGTCGCCGAGCACTATCGCAGAGCTAGAAGCCGCGGGCATCATGTAACATCCCAAATTTTCAATTTGGTATGTTATACATAGATCATCATTGCATATCATATTTTATTGCATTTTGACAAATCCTCGATAAATCCTAAGCAACTCAAGGACCCTCGGAGAGAGTTGGGGATTTTCTCGAATTTTCATATTTGATTTTCATCAAATAATAAGACGAGGATTTTGGTTTTAATTATTTTCTCTCCGGAAAAATATTTCATTAAACAAAATAAATGAGAGGAGAAAATATGACTTCTCCAAAACAATTGAAATACTGGAGGAAAAATGTTAAAATCATCTATTGGATTTTATTTGCAATTTTTATTGCATTAAAAATATTGCATGTTTTCCAAATATTTATTTTGTGTTAAAAAATGTTCACCCTATTCTAGATTTTCTAACTAGACGGGGAAAATTTATTTTATCTTTTTTGGACTTTTATTTATTTTTCTACGAATTATTTTCCGCGGAACGTATTTTAAAAAAAACAGCGCAGCGCCCGACTGGGCCGAGCCCAGCCGCGCCAGGCCGCCGGCCCATCCCCGCGTCGCCCTCCTCGCGCACGGGAGCCGCCGCCGCCGAGTCCCGCTCGAACACGGGAGCCGCCGCCCGCCCCTACCCCAAGCCACCTCCACCCCCCCCCCATATAAATACCGCCGCCCCCCCTTCTCTCACCCCCGCCGCCGCCGCACTTGCCCGCCCCGCCGCCGCCGGAGTCGAGCACGGGAGCCGCCGCCGCCGCCGTTTGCCGCCGCCCCTCGCCACCCCCCCCCCCCCCCCCGAGCACCCCGCACCCCGCCGCCCTCGCCGCCCTCGCCGGAGCCGGCCAAGCCCCGCCGGAGCCCGCCCCCGACGAGGTACCTCGCCGCCGTTCGTCGCCGGTTTTTGTTTTAAAAAAACCATTCGTTTAAAAAAACCTAGATTGGTTTTTTTTTCGGTTTTGTTATTTTGCGAACGTTCACCGAACCGTTCGTTTTAACGAACGCGTTCGTCGGTTTTTCTCTGTTAACGAACGTCCGTTCTTTAACCGTTCGTCCGTTTTTCTTTTTCGTCGGATTTTTCGCGATTATCTCAGATTCGATTTCTGGTCGAATCTTCGTTTCTGTTTAACTTCTCGCTCGTTTATCGAAATCAGGCGATTCAAGCGCCTAGAGTTTCGTCTCGAAATTCTCTTTCCGTTTAACCTACTCAAACAAGTTTTGCTATAGTAAAATTTGACCTAGATCTAGATTAGTAAATGAAGCTTGTTTCTTTCGCCGTTTGACTTTCGTTGCTTCTTTCGAGTTGATTCTTTTTGCAAACCGGAGTTCTGAAGTTGAACTTTCTGGTTGGATCTTTCATTCGAGTTTTACCTGTGCATTAGATGAGTACTTATTGTTTGCTTGTTTGTTTGCGATAGAGTACCCGGAGTGTGCCGCTTGTTACTTCGAATCGCTAGGTTTTGCGGATCATCAGCAAGACAAGTAACACTTTGATCATACTTTCCATACCCAGATTTATTGCATTAGATCTATTCCTCAAACAATTGCATGATTAGGATCTGATTAAACTGTGGGTTCTGGGAAGTAGTTGAGGTAGTACCTATTACCTGTTTTCTTATCAAACCCTTGGGAGTTACTTCTACGTTGCTATTATATTGCCATGCTATGCTCGTAGACGTGGATTGGGTTTTGAGAGATATTCATGACAGATGTGAGATGTTTATTAATGGTTCAACTTAAGGTGGCAACTAAAACTCACATCTGGGTGGATTGAGGCACCTGGAGAACCAGTGTTGTCTGATTTTATAAGGTCCGCCACCCAGGCTCAAAGGGATCATAAGATTATTCATGCTAGAAACTTCCGTGTGCAGCCACAAGCTATTATGGGCTCTAGCATAGTTGAGTAGGTTACATGATCTCTTGAAGAGGTGGGCTAGCAGATGTAGGGGAAAGTAGGTGTACCGGTCCATCCAGAGTAAAGAGTGATTGTTTCTGAAAGACTGTGTCTCGGTCATCCGTTTCTCAAACACCATGCAGTGCGAGAAATAAAACGGAGGCGATCGAGTCTTGTGGGGAAAAGTGCGCAAACCTCTGCAGAGTGTACAAACTAATCATGGTTAGCCGTGTCCCCGGTTATGGACAACTTGAGTATCTAGTACCTGGATTATCATTTGAATCTCATCACCATGTTACTTTTAATTAATTTTGTTGGGTTAATGATGACACTTAATTGGGATTGAGTTGGAGGTACCTTCTCAATGTTTAACAACCACCATGATAGTTAAATAAAATTTATTCCTTTGCAGTAGGGAAAAATTGGCTTTACGCATAAACTTTAACCGTAGAGCTTTCCACCAGCCATATATGCATGTAGTATAGCATTATTATTGTTCATTACTCTCTATGTGTTACATTGCCAGCATATTCTATGTGCTGACCCGTTTTCGGGCTGCAACGTTTCATGTTGCAGACTTTTCAGACGACGAGTAAGGTGCCTTAGGTCGTGGTCTTATACTCAGTGATGCCGCTGGAGTTGATGGACTCACTTATCTTCCAAGTCTTCCGCTGTTATCGTTATTAGATGGCCTTAAGCCATATTTATCATACTTAATCTCTTCGGAGATATTCGATGTAATAAGTGTGTGATTGCTACTCTGTTATAAATCCTCCATTTGTACTGTGCGTGTCAGCATTACTGATCCAGGGATGACACTGGTGCACAGCAGCACAGACCATTTGAGGTCTGGTCGCTACAAAGTTGGTATCAGAGCACACGCTGACTGTAGGACACGACCACTAAGCTTAAGCCCTAGAAAGCTTCTCTCTTCTCATTTCTGACCCCTCTCCTTTTTCTACTCTTTTAGGAATGGCGGATGCAAGGAGCAAGTTCATGCAACCAGATGAAGACACGCCTTTTGGTCGACACTTGAAGGAAGTCACTAAGTATTTGAACATAGGAATACCAAGCATCACCGGAACCTACAACGCCACATTACCCGAAGAGGAGAGCTGGAAGATTCAAGTTCTTATTCCAGGAAGGACGTTTGTGCCAGTTACTGAACCCATAAGATTGGTTTTCGAAGCACCAACCTGGAGTTTAGGGAAGAGCATGGCCGCACACATCACCATGGGACGCATTGGAGAAGTCTACCACCAGGAGCTTAAGGATACAATTTATCAGATTTGTGGACGCCGAGACGCGCAATGGGAGATGATCAGAACCAAGAAGGATGGATCAATCGCACCTTTCATCCAGGAGCAAAACCAACATATTCGTCGCCAGGAGAACCAGATGTGCACGGACAAGGAAGAACTGAAGAAGGCATTGACGAAGATCAAGGAGCTCCAAGAAGAACTCAAGGCTACACGCGAGGATTATATGGAGGAAATCAACGCACTAGTAGGGAAGAATGACGACCTGGAGAAGAAGATTGGAGTATTCATGGGAAATCTAGTGCCAAAAGCAGAAGTCGACGAATGCACTTGTCCGGATAACTATATCATCATCGACGACACCGACTCGGAACCAAGTGAAGATGACTTTGTTGACGAAGCTGGAGCAGACATCATGGAGTCTTCAACGGATTAGAATTTTTATTAGACCACCACATCAGTAGTAGTTTTCCCCCATTTAATAGTATAGTTCAAGCACTTTGTAACGCTAGTTAGATCGATTGTTATGCCTTGTTTGAATTGATTGAGTGATATTGATTGTATTTGCCTCATGAGCATATGGGTAGTGTTTTCTCTCTAGACCTCATTCTATTCTTAACTCTCACCTTTTCTAAACCTATCAGATGCCTCCGAGACGCGACACCGGATTTGTTTTCCCGCCAGAGATCACCCAGTTGATTCAGCAACAGAATGCCCTGATGCAAGTGTTAGTGCAGAACCAAGGCAACAACAACAACAACAACCCACCGCCACCACCACCTGTTGATCACTTAGCCCGTTTCTTAAGGCTAAACCCGCCGGTGTTTTCCAGTAGCACCGAGCCGATTGTTGCAGATGATTGGCTCCGCAAAGTTGGAAGGGAGTTGACCACTGCAGGATGCACAGATGCGGAAAGAGTGCGTTTTGCCGCACATCAGCTTGATGGACCCGCAGCATCATGGTGGGAGAATTATACAGCCACGCACCCCATTGACACTGTCACATGGGATCAGTTTCAGCAAGCTTTCCGTACCGCACATGTTTCAGCAGGATCTATGGCTATGAAGAAGCGTGAGTTTCGTAACCTACGCCAAGGAGGACGCACCGTAGGCCAGTATGTGGAGGATTTCAGTAAGTTAGCACGTTATGCACCAGATGACGTTGCTACAGATGCTGCTAAGCAGGAGAAATTTTTGGAAGGGTTGAATGATGAACCGAGTATGCAGTTGATGGTAGCAACCTTCAACAACTACCAGGAGCTGGTAGACAGAGCTCTCATGATTGAAGGGAAGCAACAGCAGATTGAAAACCGCAAGAGGAAGTATGGACAAGGAAAGTACAATTCTGGAGCTCAGCAGAAGCCACGATTTGCCCCGAAACCGGGAGGACAGTTTCAGCATACCCATGGAGGAGGTAGTTCGCACAACCATATTGGCTCCAAGAATGATAATGGGAATGGAGGAGGCAACGGACAGAACCGCACCAACCCATCTACCCCAACCAAGAGGGATCTAAGTCACATTACTTGTTTCAAGTGCCAGAAGACTGGACACTATGCAACTGATTGTCCTGAAGCCCAAAATGGAAATGGCAATGGAAGCTCTGGGAAGAAGCCGAACCCGTTCAACAAAGGACATGTGAACCACGTGAGCGTGGAGGAGGTTGAAGCTCAGCCTGATGCAGTAATAGGTAAGTTTTTGGTTAAGTCATTTACTGCAACCGTTCTTTTCGATACTGGTGCATCGCATTCATACATATCAAGGGGATTCGTGAATAAGTTTAAGATGTCCACCCAAGTTCTCAAAACCCCTATGTTAGTAACCTTGCTAGGAGCAGAGTATATGGCCAGCCAAGGATGTTTTCAGATACCATTGGCCATTGGTAGGCATGTTTTCCCATCAGACCTCATAGTTTTGGAGTCGCAAGGTTTGGATGTGATTTTGGGAATGGATTGGCTATCGTTGTATGGAGGAAACATCGATTGTGCCAGCAAGACAATTTTGCTTACCACCCCGGAAGGAAAAAGGATCAAGTATGTATCCCGGCATATGCCGAAGAGGACTCAAGCGAATTCCTTATTAGGAGTTGTACAGGAGGAAGTACCAGTGGTGAAGGATTATCCGGATGTATTTCCAGAAGAGTTGCCAGGCATGACACCAGATAGAGACATTGAGTTCTTGATTGAACTTTTGCCAGGCACAGGGCCAATATCTAAGAGACCGTACAGGATGCCCGCAAAGGATTTGGAGGAAATTAAGAAGCAGATCAAGGAGTTACTGGATAAAGGCTATATTCGCCCAAGTTCGTCACCTTGGGGATCACCAGTACTTCTAGTGGAGAAGAAAGATGGATCGCTGAGGATGGTTGTTGATTACCGTGGATTGAATGAAGTAACCATCAAAAACAAGTACCCACTGCCGATGATTAATGATTTGTTTGACCGCCTACAAGGAGCTAAAGTATTTTCCAAGATCGATCTACGATTGGGATACCATCAGTTAAAGATTCGAGAGCAGGATATACCTAAGACGGCTTTTACCACCAGATATGGACTGTATGAGTATACCGTTATGTCTTTGGTCTGACTAACGCACCTGCCTATTTCATGAACCTGATGAACAAGGTGTTTATGGAGTTTTTGGATAAGTTCGTCGTGGTATTCATTGACGACATTCTAGTCTTTTCCAAGAATGAGGAAGAGCATGAGGAGCATTTACGATTGGTACTTGAGAAGCTCCGAGAACATCAATTATACGCCAAGTTCAGCAAATGTGAGTTTTGGCTGAAGGAAGTTGGATTCCTTGGACATGTTATTTCTGGAGAAGGAATAGCAGTAGACCCTGCCAAGGTTGACACAGTAACAAGTTGGGAATCACCCACGACAGTTGGAGAAATCCGGAGTTTTCTTGGACTTGCAGGATACTACCGGAGATTCATCGAGAATTTCTCAAGGATTGCTAAGCCCATGACTGAGCTATTGAAGAAGGACACCAAATTCAATTGGACTGAGGAATGTGAAGCTAGTTTCCAGGAGTTGAAGAAACGATTGGTTACCTCACCAGTGTTGATTCTGCCAGATCAACGCAAGGATTATGAAGTTTATTGCGACGCTTCTCGTCGAGGACTTGGAGCAGTGCTTATGCAGGAAGGAAGAGTTGTGTCATATGCTTCACGACAACTTAAACCCCATGAGAAGAATTATGCTACGCATGATTTGGAATTAGCAGCCGTGGTGCATGCATTGAAGACATGGAGACATTTTCTCATCGGAAACCATTGTGAGGTGTACACGGATCACAAGAGTTTGAAGTATATTTTCACGCAGAAGGAGTTAAATCTCAGACAGAGGAGATGGTTGGAGCTCATTAAGGATTATGATATGAGATTGCATTATCACCCAGGAAAGGCTAACGTAGTAGCAGACGCGTTGAGCCGCAAGAGTCATGTCAACACCCTCATGACAGGAGAGTTACCTCAGGAGTTAGCCGAGGATCTTCGCGAGCTATGTTTGGAGATAGTCCCAAGAGGCTATTTAGCGACATTGGAGATACAGTCTACCTTGATGGAATGGATCAGAGAAGCTCAGAAGACAGACAAGGAGATTGACGAGATAAAGGAGAAGATAAGCAAAGGAAAAGCCAAGGGATTTCGTGAGGATGAGCACGATACCTTATGGTTTGAGGACCGAGTATATGTGCCAAATGATCCGGAGATCAGGAAGTTGATTTTGCAAGAAGCCCATGATTCACCGTACTCGATACACCCAGGGAATACCAAGATGTATTTGGATCTGAAGAATACTTTCTGGTGGACCAGAATGAAGAAGGATATTGCTGAGTATGTAGCAGTTTGTGATGTATGTCAGAGAGTGAAGGCAGAGCATCAGAAGCCAACAGGATTGCTACAACTGTTGCCAATACCCGAATGGAAGTGGGATAAAATAGGCATGGATTTTATCACAGGATTACCCAGGACTCGTTCAGGCTATGACTCGATATGGGTTGTAGTCGACCGTTTGACGAAAGTGGCTCATTTCATTCCAGTGAAGACCACTTACACCAGTGCTAAGTTGGCAAAGATATACATGACCAGGATCGTATGTTTGCATGGAGTTCCGAGGACCATTGTATCAGACAGAGGAACCCAATTTACCTCGAAGTTTTGGAAGCAGTTACATGAAACATTGGGAACCAGGCTGGAATTTAGTACAGCTTTTCACCCGCAGACAGATGGACAGACCGAGAGAGTCAACCAGATTTTGGAGGACATGTTGAGAGCTTGTGCACTAGATTATGGATCTAGTTGGGACGATAATTTGCCATATGCAGAGTTTTCGTATAACAACAGTTATCAAACCAGTTTGAAGATGGCCCCTTTCGAAGCCTTGTACGGAAGGAGGTGTAGAACACCGTTGTTATGGGACGAAGTTGGAGACCGTCAGTTGTTTGGACCAGATTTGATTAAGGAGTCTGAACAGAAAGTAAGGTTGATTCGCGACAGGCTCAAGGTAGCCCAGTCCAGGCAGAAGAGTTATGCTGATTCTAAACGAAAGGAGACAGTTCACGAAGTTGGAGACCGAGTTTATCTTCGAGTATCACCACTTCGAGGAGTGAAGCGCTTTGGAGTTAAGGGAAAGTTAGCGCCCCGTTTTATCGGACCATACAGAGTTGTGGAACGTATGGGAGAGGTTGCCTACAAGCTGGAATTGCCCGAAGGATTGTCTGGAGTTCATGATGTATTTCACGTTTCCCAGTTGAAGAAGTGCCACGCAGAGATGGCTGAGATACCACTGAGAGATACCGTGCCACTGGAAGCGATTCAGCTGGAAAGTGATTTGACCTATGAGGAGAAACCAGTTAAGATTCTTGAGTATGCCAGCCGAGTTACCCGCAGTAAGGTTATCAAGTTTTGCAAAGTCCAGTGGAGTCACCACACGGAAGATGAAGCCACCTGGGAACGAGAGGAAGATCTACGGAAGGACCACTCCCACCTGTTTTCTAGCCAACCCGAATCTCGAGGGCGAGATTCATCTTAAGGGGGGTAGGTTTGTAACATCCCAAATTTTCAATTTGGTATGTTATACATAGATCATCATTGCATATCATATTTTATTGCATTTTGACAAATCCTCGATAAATCCTAAGCAACTCAAGGACCCTCGGAGAGAGTTGGGGATTTTCTCGAATTTTCGAATTTTCATATTTGATTTTCATCAAATAATAAGACGAGGATTTTGGTTTTAATTATTTTCTCTCCGGAAAAATATTTCATTAAACAAAATAAATGAGAGGAGAAAATATGACTTCTCCAAAACTATTGAAATACTGGAGGAAAAATGTTAAAATCATCTATTGGATTTTATTCGGATTTTATTTGCAATTTTTATTGCATTAAAAATATTGCATGTTTTCAAAATATTTATTTTGTGTTAAAAAAATGTTCACCCTATTCTAGATTTTCTAACTAGACGGGGAAAATTTATTTTATCTTTTTTGGACTTTTATTTATTTTTATACGAATTATTTTCCGCGGAACGTATTTAAAAAAAACAGCGCAGCGCCCGACTGGGCCGAGCCCAGCCGCGCCAGGCCGCCGGCCCATCCCCGCGTCGCCCTCCTCGCGCACGGGAGCCGCCGCCGCCGAGTCCCGCTCGCACACGGGAGCCGCCGCCCGCCCCCTTCCCCAAGCCACCTCCACCCCCCCCATATAAATACCGCCCCCCCGCCCCCTCTTCTCTCACCCCGTCGCCGCCGCACTTGCCCGCCCCGCCGCCGCCGGAGTCGAGCACGGGAGCCGCCGCCGCCCCTCGCCCCCCCCAGCACTCCGCACCCCACCGCCCTCGCCGCCCTCGCCGGAGCCGGCCAAGCCCCGCCGGAGCCCGCCCCCGACGAGGTACCTCGCCGCCGTTCGTCGCCGGTTTTTGTTTTAAAAAAAAACCGTTCGTTTAAAAAAACCCTAGATTGGTTTTTTTTCGGTTTTGTTATTTTGTGAACGTTCACCGAACCGTTCGTTTTAACGAACGCGTTCGTCGGTTTTTCTCTGTTAACGAACGTCCGTTCTTTAACCGTTCGTCCGTTTTTCTTTTTCGTCGGATTTTTCCGCGATTATCTCAGATTCGATTTCTGGTCGAATCTTCGTTTCTGTTTAACTTCTCGCTCGTTTATCGGATTCAGGCGATTCAAGCACCTAGAGTTTCGTCTCGAAATTCTCTTTCCGTTTAACCTACTCAAACAAGTTTTTGCTACCGTAAAATTTGACCTAGATCCAGATTAGTAAACGAAGCTTGTTTCTTTCGCTGTTTGACTTTCGTTGCTTCTTTCGAGTTGATTCTTTTTGCAAACCGGAGTTCTTAAGTTGAACTTTCTGGTTGGATCTTTCATTCGAGTTTTACCTGTGCATTAGATGAGTACTTATTGTTTGCTTGTTTGTTTGCGATAGAGTACCCGGAGTGTGCCGCTTGTTACTTCGAATCGCTAGGTTTTGCGGATCATCTGCAAGGCAAGTAACACTTTGATCATACTTTCCATACCCAGATTTATTGCATTAGATCTATTCCTCAAACAACTGCATGATTAGGATCTGATTAAACTGTGGGTTCTGGGAAGTAGTTGAGGTAGTACCTATTACCTGTTTTCTTATCAAACCCTTGGGAGTTACTTCTACGTTGCTATTATATTGCCATGCTATGCTCGTAGACGTGGATTGGGTTTTGAGAGATATTCATGACAGATGTGAGATGTTTATTAATGGTTCAACTTAAGGTGGCAACTAAAACTCACATCTGGGTGGATTGAGGCACCTGGAGAACCCAGTGTTGTCTGATTTTATAAGGTCCGCCACCCAGGCTAAAAGGGATCATAAGATTATTCATGCTGGAAACTTCCGTGTGCAGCCACAAGCTATTATGGGCTCTAGCATAGTTGAGTAGGTTACATGATCTCTTGAAGAGGTGGGCTAGCAGATGTAGGGGAAAGTAGGTGTACCGGTCCATCTAGAGTAAAGAGTGATTGTTTCTGAAAGACTGTGTCTCGGTCATCCGTTTCTCAAACACCATGCAGTGCGAGAAATAAAACGGAGGCGATCGAGTCTTGTGGGGAAAAGTGCGCAAACCTCTGCAGAGTGTACAAACTAATCATGGTTAGCCGTGTCCCCGGTTATGGACAACTTGAGTATCTAGTACCTGGATTATCATTTGAATCTCATCACCATGTTACTTTTAATTAATTTTGTTGGGTTAATGATGACACTTAATTGGGATTGAGTTGGAGGTACCTTCTCAATGTTTAACAACCACCATGATAGTTAAATAAAATTTATTCCTTTGCAGTAGGGAAAAATTGGCTTTACGCATAAACTTTAACCGTAGAGCTTTCCACCAGCCATATATGCATGTAGTATAGCATTATTATTGTTCATTACTCTCTATGTGTTACATTGCCAGCATATTCTATGTGCTGACCCGTTTTCGGGCTGCAACGTTTCATGTTGCAGACTTTTCAGACGACGAGTAAGGTGCCTTAGGTCGTGGTCTTATACTCAGTGATGCCGCTGGAGTTGATGGACTCACTTATCTTCCAAGTCTTCCGCTGTTATCGTTATTAGATGGCCTTAAGCCATATTTATCATACTTAATCTCTTCGGAGATATTCGATGTAATAAGTGTGTGATTGCTACTCTGTTATAAATCCTCCATTTGTATTGTGCGTGTCAGCATTACTGATCCAGGGATGACACTGGTGCACAGCAGCACAGACCATTTGAGGTCTGGTCGCTACACATCAGCAAGGTCTCCGCGGACCCGCGCGAGCTCGTGTACATGCCAGCGCCAACGCTCATGCTCATGCCCGTGCGTGCCCCTCCACCCACCGTGGCGCCGGCCCCCGTGCGTTTGGCTGCACTCGCTTCGCCCGTGCCCCTGCCCGTGCGCGCCCCTCCACCCACCGCGGCGCCAGTCCTCGTGCATTTGGCTGCACCCGCCGCGCCCGTGCCCGTGTGCGCACCCCCCTCAGCGGCATGGGACGCTGCCGTCGACCGCTACCTCTCAGAGGCGCCAGATGCCGTCCTCCCGCGCCTCGCCCGTCGATCGCGCGACGACATGATGTTTGATTTACAAGTGAAGAACATTTTGTGTTGCCTTGAAGACTTCAACAACGGCGTCCCGGAGGACGACAATGATAACGACGGCGCGGCATGCCGCCGCCGGAAATAGTTTTTTTGGGGTTTAGTACTGTATCTCGAATTCTCGATCATATGAATATAAATTTGTAGTGTGACTGAATGAAAGATATGGTTTGAACGAACTTGCCTTTTTCTATCTTAATGTACAAACTTATCAAACAATTTTCTTTTGAAAAAAACATCAATGGTTTTTAAATATAAAACACTCATCGCAAACGTTTTAGCTAGAACACCCGTATGCAAACCGACAGCTTCCCCAGAAAGCCAAGGGAAAATGTGCAGAGCAGGACTTGTGCAGCTCTTGATTGCAAACGTTTTAGATAGAACACCCGTATGCAAAGTGAGAGCTATGGTCTTCCCCCTTAAGTCAAGGGAAAATTCGCAGTGCGGGATTTGTGCATGCCTTCAACGCAAACAGTTGTTTTGGATGACCTGTGTGCAACCACGTAGAAAGAATTGGGTAAGATTTGCATCTGTCATATTGGGTATGTTGCCATTTGTCAAACTAGAAAGATTGACATTTTTTATCTAGTAACACATCCATTTGTCAACCTTGTAACACTGCGATTTGTTAAAATATGTAGCTAAAAATCACTAGCACTATCTAATTTTTGCAACTAAAATCACTAGCACTGTTCATATGGACACCACTAGCAGGCGTGAGTTGATGGGCGCATATGCAAATGTACCATTGATTGCATACAACAAGTCATCAACCCACAACGACAACGAGGATACATGTTGGATTATAGATCATTTCCAACAAAACATTCTAGTAAAGTAAAGTTTTTCTCAAACAACAAATAAGAAAGCAATGAAATGAACTTCAACTCAACCACTCGTCGGCGTTGGAAATGCTGGCTTTGAACCAGAAGTGATTCTCTGGGAAGGGCCAGCTACTGTCAATCTCGAGACCAATGCAGGACAGATCATCTAGGCTGAAGCGGCCTATTTCAATACCCATATTGTGATAGCCACGGTAGGGAAGCATAGCAATGTCCGAGGTATAGATACAGTTGCTTCTCATAAATGGTAGTAACATTGTGTCAACAGCAGGTGGATCGCCTTTCACCATCATTGGATAGTTTTGTCCAAGGAAGAGCGAGTTTTCTCCCAAGACTATCAATACTGAACCAGGGAGAAGGTGATGGTGCTGGCACACTAGTATCCATCCCGAATACCCTGCAATAGATGTTGGAATAGGTCCGGAGAGTGCGACCATGCGAGACAACACTTGCTTCCTTACTAACATTAGCAGTGCCATGTATACAGACAAGAAGAGGTGATCCATCGGAATAAGGTGCCAGGCGCCACTGAGTATATGGGTCCTACTCGTCCTCATGCTCGTGATCATCACCATCGTCATCTCCCCCTTGGTTATAAAAATTTCCAAGTATAGGTGGTGGAATGTTCACAGGACCTTGGAGACACAAGAAGGTTAATTAGTAAAGGGAAACTAGCTAGATAACCCGCATGCATGTGGATGAAACAATTATAATTACGCTGGAAGACAAACGTACTGAAACCATAAGGATTCCATGCAAAAACAGTGCTACGAGTGGTGGCAGCAAACACAAGACCCTCGTATTGAATTGCATCACAGTACTCATCTATGTACAAAAATTGATTTTTGAGCAATATCCATCGAGTCGTGGAAGCAAGGACGGCAACAAGCTTGTCGGAGATAGAAACAACTTCACAGTTCGTGTAATTCCAATAGCAGTTGGGAAC
Organism: Triticum aestivum; assembly: GCF_018294505.1. NCBI lineage: Eukaryota > Viridiplantae > Streptophyta > Magnoliopsida > Poales > Poaceae > Triticum > Triticum aestivum. Next base: position 279,982,677 of record NC_057814.1, on the reverse strand, counting down.
TCGACAATTTGCTATCTTCCGTAGACGACAGTCACCGTGATCGTATTTGAATGTACGTAGAATACCGGTGTGCTCAACTTCAGGGCAGTCTGAGATTTTTGGAAGTGGAACCCGGTGATGAGTGTACACATTCACAAGTTCCCACTCGTAGTTGTACCCAATATAAACAACCAATCTCCATTTGCGCCCGCCCAAGCCTTACGCTCAAGCGATGGCATCTTAACATCACACGTATCATTATCAAGCGGCATCAACTTGCACAAGGCGAGGCTTCTGTCATCCCCGCGCCAGTGATCAAAGTCACGGCGAAGAAGACAGGGAGATCAAACCGCTCCTGGACCCTTGGGTTGCTTGTAATGATGTTATTAGTTGAGTCGAGAATGGTCTTGAATGAACCTGCCATGCTAGCCGAGGTGATGGCGTCGCACCGATCGATGAGTTCCTCCACCACATCATCTTTCAGATCGGGGCAAGAATAACGGGGTCGTTTCCGACCTGTACCCTCCTTGGAGAAGACGATCAAACAATGGCAGAAGGAAAGGGTGAAGGAAAATGGATGGAGGAACAGCGTGCAACAGGAGTTCCAAATCGAGAGGGAAAGGAGAAGAGGCGGTGGACGGTTGCCACGGTACAAGAAGAGGCTAGTGGGGAGCGAACGGTTGCCACAGAGGTCACACACTGACGACAAGGCCGAGTGAATCGCATGCCGTATATTGCACACACCTTGATATGGCTGACCATTTCTTTGTGTTGCCTAATCACAAACAGTTCATCCGAGTGAACCGTATGTTGTATATCGCACACGCCTTCATCTGGCTGCCTGTTTCTTTTGTGTTGCATCATCACAAACAGATAATTGAACTGAACCATATGCCCTGCATCGCACACGCAACTAAAATCTGAACCGTGTTTGATGCATACATCATCGCAAACATTTTGCACCTTTTTTGATGGTTTTTTACACCACCGTTTGTGATTATTGCATCGCACACAGTTTCGTCGAAGGGTCTCTGATCATAGTGTCGCGTTAGCAGCATCCTACAGTAGTGAACATCAGAGGGATCAACTCACCTGACAAATGGCTTGCTTTAGGTCAAAAACTAGAGGAAAGTGCATGTGCCATATTATGCATACAAGAAACAAAGAGGGAAGACTTTGATGCTACTTACATCAGAAACTTTTGTCCAAACAGGCTAAACAAATTTGCTTTCCTTCCTTCAATTGGGGCCTCTGGAGATCTCTTAATCACCTGGAATGGATCACTCTTTGAGGGGGATGTCATATTTCAAAATAGATTCTCCTTATCAATAAAATTCACAAGTCTCATGTCAAACCAATCATGGATTCTCACTAACATTTATGGTCCTTGTGAACAAGCAGACAAAATTGAGTTCATCAACTGGTTTTCCAACATTCATATGCCCCTGGACACTAATTGGATTTTATATGGGGATTTCAACTTCATTAGAGCTCCTATTGACAGGAACAGGCCTGGTGGAGATGTTAATGAGATGCTTCTTTTTAATGAAGCTATCAGTAACCTTGGATTGATTTAACTCCCACTTCATGGTAGAAAATTCAGTTGGAGTAATATGCAAGAGAGCCCTTTGTTGGAAAAATTGGATTGGTTTTTTACTTCTGCTTCTTGGATGACCACATTTCCTGATACAGTTGCAATGCCAATCTCAAGGCCCATTTCGGACCACCTCCCTTCTGTCATCAAAATTGGTACTTCTATTCCAAAGGCAAAGGTTTTTAGATTTGAGAACTACTGGTTAAAACAATCTGATTTCAAAGATGTGGTCTCTGCAGCTTGGAATATCCCTGTGGGTAATCTTGATGCGGCCAAAAGTTTAAATGCTAAGTTCAAAAACTTGAGAAGGGTCCTAAAGCAATGGGTTAGAAATCTTTCCTGCCTTAAAGCAAAAATTGCTGCAATCAATGAGGTGATTTTCCTGCTTGACTTGTTTGAGGAATTTAGGGATCTAGGAGATTTTGAATGGAAGTGCAGGCAGCTTCTCAAAGAACATTTGCTCATTTTGCTTAAAAATCAAAAGATCTACTAGAAGAAGAGAGGAAAGATCAAAGGAGTCAAATTTGGGGATGAAAACACAAAATTCTTCCATACAAAGGCCTATATTAACTTCAGGCATAATCACATTGCAATGTTGAATAATGAGGATCAAGTGGAAATTACTGACCATGCAGGGAAAGCAGCTCTTCTATGGAATGCTTTCAAGAAAAGATTAGGTCAATCTGAGAAAACCATAATGCACTTTGATCTGAATTCATTGTATCATCATCAGGCTGAACCCTAAGACTTTGAACAACTGGAAATTCCTTTCACTGAAGAAGAAATTAATGAGGTGGTCAAGCAATTACCATCAGACAAGTCTCCTGGGCCTGATGGATTTAACAATGAGTTCTTCAAAAATTGTTGGGACATTATAAACCTGGTGTAATTAGATTGATTCATGTGTTCTATGCAGGGCAAAATTCTCTAGAGAGTATCAACACTTCCTTCATTACTTTAGTCCCAAAGGGACCCACTCCAACTACGGCAAATGATTTCATGCCTATTTCCTTGCTAAACTGTTGCCTCAAGCTCATCACTAAACTTCTTGCTAACAGATTACAAAAGGTGATATCAAAATGGTCCACATTAACCAGTATGGTTTTCTAAAGGAAAGAGCTATTCATGATTGTCTTGGCTAGGCATATGAGTACTTACACCAATTCACAAATCAAAAGAAGAAGTGGTTGTGTTGAAGTTGGACTTTGAAAAGGCTTTATACTTAATTGAGCATACAATAATCATTGATATTCTCAAAGCAACGGGATTTGGAGATAGATGGATTGGCCGGATTAAAATGTTATTCACTTCTGCATCATCTCAAGTGCTTCTCAATGGAATACCTAGAAAAAAGTTTTATTGCCTTAGAGGAGTAAGACAAGGGGACCCCCTCTCCCCCCTTCACTTTGTGCTTGCTGCTGATCTTCTCCAGTTAATCATGAATAAAGCAATGAATTTGGGTCTTCTCACACCACCTTTGCAAGTGCACTCATGTCCTAACTTTCCTATAGTGCAATATGCTGATGACACATTGATTATCATGCAAACTGATGCCACACAGCTCCATTGTCTCAAATCTCTCCTTAATACCTTTGCTGAAGCATCTGGTTTAAAGGTCAATTACAACAAATCAAACCTCATCTCCATAAATGTGAATGGTGAAAAGATGGAAATCTTGACCAACACTCTGAACTTCAAGAAGGGCTCATTCAACTACAAAAAAAAGACACATCCGTGACATTTTGGGCCGAATGAAAATTGTTTCTGTCATGCTTATGACACTTCTATGACGATAATTGTGACAAAACCCAGTATCATCATAGATGTGGTGGGCTCCTACTTCTATGACAAAAAATCATGACAGGAAATTGGGTTTTCGTCCTGGGCGGGCCGGAGACGCAGCTGCATGACATTCTTTGGGACGTCCATGGCGGAAAAAAAGCGAGGGAGAGGAAATATCGCGGAGTTCCCGGTTACGGTGGGTGGTCAGGGTCGAGCGATGCACTGTGGTTTGCGCGTTTCTCTCGTGTACGCGCGTGTGTGCGAGGCGTTGGCTAACTGAACCCGGAGTGATCGAACGTTACTGAACCCGAGCGATCAATCCTTTGGTTGTTAACTGAACCCGAGCGATTCACTCGCTATTGACTAAACCCGAGCAATTCCTTCACTGCTGCTGCTAACTGGACCCGAGCGATCGATCAGTGCTGCTGCTTACTGAAGCCGATCGAGCCCCCGTCCGAGACGTAGCCAGCCGGTGTTGGGTTGCCTCGTGATGAATAGTGACCATTGCTACCATGCGTTCGGTACGTAGAACGAGTCGAGACGTGGTCAGTCGAGCCGATTGGTTGGTTGTGGATGAACAGTTCCTGGTGGGGGTTGGATGAACAGGACCCCCTAGTAGTAGGCCGTTGCCGCTGGATGAACAGGACCCCGAGGAGGCCGCCGCACCCCAGCTGGTTGGGGTTGGATGAACAGGACCCCGTGAAGGCTCTATGAACAGCAGCCGGTGGAGGCTGGATGAACAGTAGCCGTGGATGAACAGTAGCCCGTGGAGGGTGGAGGAGGTCGATGGTGGATGAACAGTATCCCGCGGAGGCTGGAGCGAGGCGGTAGACGGTGGATGAGCAGGACCCCGTTTCGACTGTAGGCACTCCAACACAAGTTCATTTCCTTCGTTTTGCAGCACGCCACACCCCTCCCGATCAACAGGACCCCGTTTCGACCGTAGGAGATCCAAGAGAAGTTTGTTTCCTCCGTTTTGCGTTGCGCCACACCCCTCCCGATGAACAGGATCCCGTTTCGACCGTGGCCGGTCGAACAGAAGGCCGTTTCCTCCGTTCTGCGGTATGGCAGACGCAGTTTCGGCTATTCCGTCCAAGCAGGTTGGCTCCCGTTCAACAGGACACATTCCGACCCAGTCGGTTGCCTCCCGATGAACAGGACATTGTTTCTCCGTTCCAACCCAGCGGGTTCGCTGCCCGATGAACAGGACGATGTTGCTGCCGTCCGTTGGCACTCCATGTACATGATACGTCTCCAACGTATCTATAATTTTTTTTGTTCCATGCTATATTATATTCTGTTTTGGACATTATTGGGCTTTATTATACACTTTTATATTATTTTTGGGACTAACCTATTAACCGGAGGCTCAGCCCAGAATTGCTGTTTTTTTGCATATTTCAGAGTTTCGCAAAAAAAGAATATCAAACGGAGTTTAAACGGAATGAAACCTTCGGGAACGTGATTTTCGGAACGAACGTGATCCAGAGGACGTGGACCCTACATCAAGACATCAACCAGGAAGGCACGAGGTAGGGGGCGCGCCTACCCCCCTGGGCACGCCCTCCACCCTCGTGGGCCCCACGTTGCTCCACCGACGTACTTCTTCCTCCTATATATACCTACGTACCCCCAAACTACCAGATACGGAGCCAAAAACCTAATTCCACCGCCGCAACCTTCTGTACCCGTGAGATCCCATCTTGGGGCCTTTTCCGGAGCAACGCCGGAGGGGGCATCGATCACGGAGGGCTTCTACATCAACACCATAGCCTCTCCGATGATGTGTGAGTAGTTTACCTCAGACCTTCGGATCCATAGTTATTAGCTAGATGGCTTCTTCTCTCTTTTTGGATCTCAATACAATGTTCTCCCCCTCTCTTGGGGAGATCTATTCGATGTAATCTTCTTTTGCGGTGTGTTTGTTGAGACCGATGAATTGTGGGTTTACGATCAAGTTTATCTATGAACAATATTTGAATCTTCTCTGAATTCTTTTATGTATGATTGGTTATTGTAACGCCCACGATGCGGCTATATCTCCCACGTGTCGAGGCACGACTTAGAGGCATAACCGCATTGTGGTTTTGTCGCAAGAAGGTTCATCTTCACACAATCCCATGTAATGAACAAGAATGGGATAACGAGAGTTGGCTTACAATCGCCACTTCACACAATACATAAATATAATTCATACATCATCCAAAATCCACACATAGACCGACTACGGTCAAAACCAAATGAAAATAAGATAACCCCAAATGCTAGATCCCTGATCGTCCCAACTGGGCTCCACTACTGATCATCAGGAAAAGAAACATAGTAACGACCATGTTCCTCGTCGAACTCCCACTTGAGCTCGGTTGCGTCATCTGCACTGGCATCGTCGGCACCTGCAAGTGTTTTCGTAGAATCTGTGAGTCACGAGGACTCAGCAATCTCACACCCGCGAGATCAAGACTATTTAAGCTTATAGGAAAAGAAGGTGTAATGAGGTGGAGCTGCAGCAAGCACTAAGCATATATGGTGGCTAACATACGCAAATGAGAGCGAGAAGAGAAGCAACGCAACGGTCGCGAAGCTAGAAATGATCAAGAATTGATCCTGAAACTACTTACGTTCATGCATAACTCAAACCGTGTTCACTTCCCGGACTCCGCCGAGAAGAGACCATCACAGCTACACACACAGTTGATGTATTTTAGTTAAGTCAAGTGACAAGTTCTCTACAACCGGACATTAACAAATTCCCATCTGCCTCATAACCGTGGGCACGGCTTTCAAAAGATAATACCCTGCAGGGGTGTCCCAACTTAGCCCATTATAAGCTCTCACGGTCAACGAAGGATAATACCCTGCGGGCGGGGCGCGCGGGCCGGGAGGGCCAAACGCGGGCTCGCGGGCCGGCGGCGGCGCGGCGTACGGGCACCACGTGGCATGCAGCGGTTGGGCGAGGGCGGCGGCGGCTTTCGTCCGGCCGGACCGGACGTGTCCGGCGGCGCGGGGTGGAAGAGACCAAATGGTGCGGAGGGGGAGGTGTTTTTTATTGGTAGAGGCAGCTAGGAGACTCCAAATGGAGTGCGGTTTTCGCCCACACGATCGTGATAGAACGACCGAGAGCATGGAGGTGACTTAGAGGGGTTTTGGGCTGTTTGGAGGGGGGTTTTGCTGCAACACACAAAAGGACTTTGTGGTTACCCTGTTAACCATTGGAGCATCAAACGACCTCCAAATGGAACGAAACTTGACAGGTGGTCTATCGGCAGTGTACCAAGGCCACTTGGCAAACCTCGGTCCATTCCGAGAACGTTTAACACCCGCTCATGAAAAGAAAACAAGAGGGGTGCGCCGGTGCATGTGGGAGTGTCGGATTGCAAAACGGACAACGGGGAAAATGCTCGGATGCATGAGACGAACACGTATGCAAATGAGATGCACATGATGACATGATATGGGATGCATGACATGAACAAAATGCAAAACGAAAAACAAAACCCGACCACGGAGGGAATATCATAACACATAGCCGAAAATGGCAAGAGTTGGAGTTACAAATATGGAAAGTTACATCCGGGGTGTTACAACACTCCACCACTACGAGAGGATCTCGTCCCGAGATCTAGGACTGAAAGAACTCCGGATATTCGGAACGGAGGTGGTCCTCGCGTTCCCAGGTGGCTTCTCGGTCGGAATGGTGCGACCACTTCACTTTCAGGAATTTGATTGACTTGTTGCGAGTCTTGCGCTCAGTTTCTTCAAGAATAGCAACGGGGTGCTCATGATAAGACAGATCTTGGAGATCAATCTCTTCGAAGTTAATGGTGCGCTCAGGAGTCTTGAAGCACTTGAGGAGCTGTGACACGTGGAACACATCGTGCACGTTCGCGAAGTTGGAGGGAAGCTCAAGTTTATAGACGAGGTCGCCTCTTTTACCAATGATCTTGAAAGGACCCACGTATCTAGGGGCAAGCTTCCCTTTGATACCAAAGCGACGAGTGCCTTTCATTGGAGAGACGCGGAGGTAGACATGGTCTCTGATCTCGAAAGCCAAGTCACGGTGCTTGCTATCATAGTAACTCTTCTGGCGCGATTGCGCGGCTTTGAGATTTTCACGGATGACTTTACACATTTCTTCAGCCTGTGTGATTAAGTCATTGCCAAGAAGTTGGCGTTCACCAGTCTCTGACCAATTGAGAGGAGTACGGCACTTTCTGCCATAGAGAATCTCAAATGGGGCCTTGGCCGAACTCGCTTGGAAGTTGTTGTTGTAGGAGAATTCAGCATATGGAAGACAATCTTCCCATTTCATGCCGAAGGAAATGACACAAGCCCTGAGCATATCTTCAAGAATTTGATTTACTCGCTTGACTTGGCCACTAGTTTGAGGATGGAAAGCTATGCTGAAGCGAATGTTTGTGCCCATGGCCTTCTGGAAGGAGTCCCAGAATTTAGAAGTGAAGATGCTTCCATGATCTGAAGAAATCAATTGTGGAATGCCGTGCAAGGAGACAATCCTGGAGGTGTATAGCTCTGCCAACTGAGCTGCGGTGATAGATTCTTTGATTGGAAGGAAATGAGCCACTTTAGTAAGCTTGTCGATGACAACGAAGATATCATCATTTCCGCGCTTGGACTTAGGAAATCCAGTCATGAAGTCCATTTCGATATGATCAAACTTCAATTCTGGGATAGCAAGAGGTTGGAGGAGACCAGCTGGTCGTTGGTGCTTTCACCCTTCGACAGACATCACATTCATTCACGAATTGAGCGATTTCTCGCTTCATTCGAGTCCACCAATACGACTGCTTGAGGTCATGGTACATCTTCGTACTTCCAGGATGAATGGAAAGAAGAGAATTGTGCGCCTCGTTCATAATGACTTTCCTTAGATTACCTTTAGGAACCACAATCCGGTCCTCGAAGAATTAGATGTCTCTGTCATCAATGCAATAGCACTTGTATTTGGAAAGACCCTTGTCGATACCACGTTTCACCTTCTTCACCATGGTATCCAGGAGTTGTGCCTCACGAATTTGATCTTCTAAAGTAGGAGAGACTAAGAGGTTGGCAAGAAAGCCTTGAGGAACAACTTGGAGATTCAGATTGCGGAAAGCTTCACAAAGATCCGGTTGAAATTGCTTCAGAATTAAGCTATTGCAATAAGCCTTCCTGCTCAAAGCATCTGCAATGACATTGGCTTTGCCTGGAGTATATTCAATACTCGGATTATACTCTTGAATCATTTCGACCCATCGAGTTTGCCTGAGGTTGAGGTTGGCTGAGTGAAGATGTACTTGAGACTCTTGTGATCGGTGAATATGTCCACTTTTCTTCCCAACAAGAGATGTCTCCATGTTATTAATGCATGGACAACTGCCGCCAACTCAAGATCGTGAGTGGGGTAGTTCTTTTCGTTGGGCTTCAACTGACGAGAGGTATAGGCCACAACTTTCTTCTCTTGCATTAACACAGCACCGAGACCTTGAAGAGAAGCATCACAGAAAACTTCAAATGGCTTGGATTCGTCAGGAGGAGTTAAGACAGGAGCTGTGACGAGTTTCTCTTTGAGAGTGTTGAAAGCAACATCACACTCAGGCGTCCAGACATACTTCACATGCTTCTGGAGGAGGTTGGAAAGAGGCTTTGCAATCTTAGAGAAATTCTCAACGAATCTTCGGCAATAGCTTGCAAGACCAAGAAAACTGCGAAGCTGCTTGACATTCTGAGGAGGTTCCCAATTCACAATTGCAGACACCTTCTCGGGATTAACAGCGATGCCCTTGGCAGAGATGATATGACCAAGGTAAAGAACTTCATCGAGCCAAAACTCACATTTGGAAAACTTCGCATAAAATTGATACTCTCTGAGCTTGTCGAGCACCAATCGCAAATGTTTGGCATGATCCTTCTTATTCTTGGAGAAGACCAAGATATCATCGAGATACACCAGGACGAATTCATTGGTATAGGGGTTGAAGATGAAATTCATCATCCGAGAGAATGTTGGAGGAGCATTGACAAGGCCGAAAGACATGACAGTATATTCATAAGAACCAAAGCTTGTTCTGAATGCTGTCTTGGGAATATCTTCTTCACGAATGCGAATCTGATGATAACCCATACGAAGGTCAAGCTTGGAGAATACTTTAGCACCTTTAAGTTGCTCGAATAGCTCATTGATGTTGGGAAGTGGATACTTGTTCTTGATTGTTTTCTTGTTCAATGGATGGTAGTCGACACAAAGTCGGTCCGTGCCATCCTTCTTCTGCACAAAAAGAACACCACAACCCCATGGAGATGAACTCGGTCTGATCAGACCCAGACGCTCTTGTTCATCGAGCTGTTTCTTCAATTCCTTCAGCTCCTTGGGTCCAAGCTTGTATGGACGCTTGCAAACGGGTTCAGTGCCAGGCTCAAGATCGATAACGCACTCAACTGGCCGGTGAGGAGGCATACCCGGAAGCTCTTCTGGAAAGACATCTTGGTACTCAAAAACGACTGGAATCTGAGAGATGGCATTCAACTCGCCCTTCTCATTGAGAGAAAATAACCGAATGGTTTCATCACGGGCGGCATAGATAATGACATCCTCAGAAGAGTGTGTCAATTGAATTTCCCTGGCAGCACAATCAAGTTGAGCTTTGTGCTTAGAAAGCCATTCCATTCCGAGAATTAAATCAATATCCGAGTCACCAAGAACCATTGGAGAAGACGGAAATTTATAATTGCCCATGTTGATAGAAACATCGGGAGCCATCATTTTGGTATTCATGAATAATCCCGTAGAGGAAACCGCTATCGGCTTAGGCAGATCAACAGTATGCAAATTGTTCATGGATGCAAAAGGTCTTGATATGAAAGAAATAGATGCACCAGTATCAAACAAGACTTTTGCAGGAATATCGTTAACAGGAAGATTACCCATTATCACATCAGTAGATTCCTCCGCTTGAGCTGCATTCATCATGTTCACCTTTGCAGACTTTGGATTATGCTTGAGCACTGCATTGCTGGAAGATCTGACAGGAGGAGGAGGAGGAAGACGCCTTTGGTTGAAGCACTTGTTAGCATAGTGACCTTTCTGCTGACACTTGTTGCAAGTCACCTCTGAGAGTGGACGATGATAAGGAGCATTCGACTTTGGAGCTTGATTCTGAGACTTGTTCTGATAGCCAGGGTTGGTGGTGGGAAGATCCATGGCCACCTTTGTTCTTCTGCTGGTAAGGCTGACGAAACGGAGGAGGAGGAGGCAACCAGAACTTCTGTTGCTTAGCAGCCACTAGTGAGGAAGAAGAAGACTGAACTGCGTCCCTGACTCTCTTCTTAGAAGCCTCACACTTGAGCTGAGCAGCCTCTTGCTTCAGAGCCATATTGTAGAAATCATCATACTTGGTCGGCTCAAAAAGCACGAGAGGTAATTGCAGATCTTCTCTGAGGCCACCTCTGAATTGATAGATCATGCTCTTTTCATCAGGAACGTCTTGCTTAGCGAAGCGAGCGAGTTTCTGAAACTGAGTATTGTATTGATACACGGACATGCTGCCTTGCTTGAGATTGCGGAACTCCTCACGCTTGCTCTCAACAACACTTTGTGGAATGTGGTGAGCTTTGAAGTCTCGGCGGAAATCATCCCAGGTAATCACACGACCTCCTCTGGAATCTTTGTATTGTTGATACCACTCGGCAGCTTGATCCTTGAGTTGAAAAGAAGCGAACTTGACAAAGTCCTCAGGCCTGACATTGCTACATTCAAAATGCTTGTTGATGTCCACGAGCCAATCATCGGCATCTGTGGCCTCGGCACAGTAGCTGAAAGACTTGGGCTGATTTGCGAGGAACTGGTTGAGGGTAGCGAAGTGAGGCTGATTGTTGCCTTGGCCTTGATTTCCTTGATTGCCTTGCCCTTGGGTGCGTTCTTGCAAGAGTTGCAAAATCATCTGAGCATTGGCGTTGGTGGCTGCCATGATAGCTTGCCATGCCTCCGGAGGCGGAGGTGGTGGCGGAGGGTTCGCCTGACTCCCTTCATTGCGTTCCGGATTCTGACGCGTTGGCGGAGCCATCCTGAAGAGGGTGACATCCGTTAGCATCTTGATAGACAAATAGACAAGTTGAATCAACGGATAGAAATTGCAACATATAGTCTTCACAATAAACATTCGAACGAGGATGAACGAATGAATTCCATAGTAAATCATCACACTTCCATTAAGGTGAGAAGCCACTTGATAAAGGATTGATGAATAAAATAAAAAGGTACGAGTGGAACAAATAAGTGGTAAGGATTACCCAATCACAAACCAAATATCTGCGGGAAGAAATGCTAAGAGCTACTTGAATCCCACCTATAAACTCCCGAAACTTTCTGGTTATGCAATCTGGTGTTGGGGATACAGGGGACACAAAATATATCACCCAAACTAGCAATCCCTAGATCCAGCTGTATCCATCCGTCAACACATAACCAAGAAACCTTCGGAAATCGTGTACCTCAACCTTCGAAAAGCATCCGTTATACGAGTTATGGCAATACTCCCGAACTCCCGCCCCAGTACTGGGTGGCGTCGAGGTGATCTCACCAACAACTGCATAAAAGAGATTTTCGATGTCGGCGAAACTCAGGTATTCCAGAACTGCAACGATAAAATTGTGACGACAACACCTCGGAGCTCAACTCCCCGGGACACTGCCACAACCCCTAAATGTCAGGAGGCACCAAGAACAATGTTCTCGTCACAAAACCATCGGAACGATTCCAAGATACCCGCGTGATCCTAAAAAAATTTAGTGAAATTTGAGGAGAGAAGAGTCAAAACTTCTACGTCAGGAGGCCTCACCAGAGCGACGAAGGGACTGAGGAGTAAAAAGAATCCTACTCTCCGATATATATAATCCTAAGACTCAAAACATTTTTGTTCTAGACTCAACAACGCCAGCGATTCGATCAAGCAGGGGGCTCCTAAGTCGGGGATGGCTCTGATTACCAACTTGTAACGCCCACGATGCGGCTATATCTCCCACGTGTCGAGGCACGACTTAGAGGCATAACCGCATTGTGGTTTTGTCGCAAGAAGGGTCATCTTCACACAATCCCATGTAATGAACAAGAATGGGATAACGAGAGTTGGCTTACAATCGCCACTTCACACAATACATAAATATAATTCATACATCATCCAAAATCCACACATAGACCGACTACGGTCAAATCCAAATGAAAATAAGATAACCCCAAATGCTAGATCCCCGATCGTCCCAACTGGGCTCCACTACTGATCATCAGGAAAAGAAACATAGTAACGACCACGTTCCTCGTCGAACTCCCACTTGAGCTCGGTTGCGTCATCTGCACTGGCATCATCGGCACCTGCAACTGTTTTGGTAGAATCTGTGAGTCACGAGGACTCAGCAATCTCACACCCGCGAGATCAAGACTATTTAAGCTTATAGGAAAAGAAGGTGTAATGAGGTGGAGCTGCAGCAAGCACTAAGCATATATGGTGGCTAACATACGCAAATGAGAGCGAGAAGAGAAGCAACGCAACGGTCGCGAAGCTAGAAATGATCAAGAAGTGATCTTGAAACTACTTACGTTCATGCATAACTCAAACCGTGTTCACTTCCCGGACTCCGCCGAGAAGAGACCATCACGGCTACACACACACTTGATGTATTTTAGTTAAGTCAAGTGACAAGTTCTCTACAACTGGACATTAACAAATTCCCATCTGCCTCATAACCGCGGGCACGGCTTTCGAAAGATAATACCCTGCAGGGGTGTCCCAACTTAGCCCATTATAAGCTCTCACGGTCAACGAAGGATAAACCTTCTCCCAGGAAGACCCGATCAGTCTCGGGATCCCGGTTTACAAGACATTTCGGCAATGGTAAAACAAGACCAGCAAAGCCACCTGAATGTGCCGACAAATCCCGATAGGAGCTGCACATATCTCGTTCTCAGGGCACACCGGATGGGCAAGACGTCGGGTTGGCATAGACCCTGGTTGCCTAGGGGGCGTCGGACATCGCCCAATTTGGGGCAGCACTCGAAGGAGCACTGGTCCGTGGGTTTAAATAAAGATGACCCTCGGGCTCGCGAAAACCCGAGGGAAAATGGCTTAGGTGGCAAATGGTAAAACCAAAGTTGGGCCTTGCTGGAGGAGTTTTATTCAAGGCGAACTGTCAAGGGGGTCCCATAAATCACCCAACCGCGTAAGGAACGCAAACTCAAGGAACATAATACCGGTATGACGGAAACTAGGGCGGCAACAGTGGAACAAAACACCAGGCATAAGGCCGAGCCTTCCACGCTTTACCAAATATATATATGCATTAATTAAATAAGAAATATTGTGATATTCCAAAATATCCATGTTCCAACATGGAACCAACTTCAACTACACCTGCAATAGCAACGCTATAAGAAGGGCTGAGCAAGAGCGGTAACTTAGCCAAACAACGGTTTGCTAGGAAAGGATGGTTAGAGGCTTGACATGGCAATATGGGAGGCATGCTATATCAAGTGGTAGGTAGCGCAGCATGGCAATAGAACGAACAACTAGCAAAGCAAAGATAGAAGTGATTTCGAGGGTATGGTCATCTTGCCTACAAGGTTCTCAGAGTTGTCGAAAGCTTGATCCTCGTAAGCGTACTCAACTGGTTCCTTGTTCACGAACTCGTCTCCCAGCTCTACCCAAAACAAGAACACAAGCATGGAACCACAATCAATCACGGGAAATGCACAAACAACATGATGCAATACATGAATGATATGCAAGATATGATATGCGATGCGTATGCGTGCTCCGGAAGAAAAAGGATGAACACAGTAGTAACTTGGCAAACCAAGTATGCCACTGGAAAGATGAGATGATTTCGGTCGAAATCGATATAAAGATCACCGGAAATGGATGCACGGTTTGCAAATGGCAAGCAAAACAAGAATGACACGAATCTGCGATTAACAGCATGATAGCACTTAGAATACATCAAGTAACTATGCTACAGCACACCAACATATCAACAAAGCATATGAAAGTAATCTACAGGAGATGCTTGACAAAAGATAAACACGGAGATACGGCTAGATCAGAACATAACAGGCTCAAACAAGCATGGCAAAAGTGCAAAAGATATCAGGTTCACAGACTTGGTGAAATTACTAGACATGGCAGAAACAGCATCAGGTAGCAATGTTCAGAGCAAGAAATCAACAAGCTACAGGAACTTAACATGGAAAAACAAGGCATGGCATGAATCTACTAAATGCATAGAACAAAAGTCCCTTACTGACCATGAGCCAGAAATGAGCAGAAGATATGACGGCACCCATGTAAACATAGCAAGTTTCGTTAACAGGTTTCAGACTTGGCAGAAAACAGAGCATGGCATTAACAGAAATTATGAGGGCATCTTGGTGAGCTTGATTCACTCATAAATAAGCAATTCATGACAAAATAAGCATACCTACAGCAATATGGCATGTTTATAAAGGTAACCATGGCAAGATCAAGTACATGGCATGTATGAAACAACTACAACACCTTGGCAATATTGAATATCATGTTAACAATCTGCCAGAAACATTTTATCGCAAAAGTAGATCAAGATTAAGACATGCTATGGCACTCCATAATTGCAAACAGGTGCATGGATGCATAGAGCACAACTATATCTACAAAACATCCTTACTGAACATAACCAAAAGGAGCATGGATCTCTCTGTAGACACATGGATACATGGCAACAAAATAACAGCAGAAACAGACTTAGTGAAACTACCAAGTCCCTGAAAACAGAAATATCACGAAGCCTAGTTTGCATGCTTGTGCTAATCACGACAGAGATCACAAAAGTACATGGCATACACCTCTGTAGAGATGGCATGGCATACATCAAAACACATGTAGAGCTTCTACTCATAAAGTGCACACATTAAATGCAACAAAAATAACAAATCACCAAGTTCTGATAAGTAACAGCAGTTCACAGCATATAGCACTCTTACACCAGAGATTTGGGCATCAAGATGGACTCAAATGAACATGGCATAATGGAACAAAATGAAGAGCATCTCGAGGCGAACATTTCGATATATCATGCACGCAAAACGGAGTAGTATGCAGAGTGTTATGATGCAATGAAGTGAGCAACATATTGTAAAAAATCTTCGGGACTTGGAAGGATTTGGGGGGGGGGGGAAGTCAACCTCACTGGATCCAGATCCGGATCGGGCTGAGGCGGGGCTCGCCGGAGCTGCGACGGGAGGAGGGCGCCGGCCTGGAGAGGAGGGAGAGGGAGACGGCGGCCACCGACGTGGGGCTCGGGGGAGACGGGGCCGCGGTCGTCGGGCGAGGAGCTCGCCGGGGCGCGGGACGGTGCCGACCGGGGCGCGCGGCGGCATTCGGCGAGACTGCGCGGCGGCGCCGAGGCGGCAGGACCGAGGCGGCGGCGGCGGATGGCGGCCCGAGCGGCGGGAGCGGGCAACGGGCGGAGAGAAGGCGCGGGCGGGGCGCGCGGGCCGGGAGGGCCAGACGCGGGCTCGCGGGCCGGCGGCGGCGCGGCGTACGGGCACCACGTGGCGCGCAGCGGTTGGGCAAGGGCGGCGGCGGCTTTCGTCCGGCCGGACCGGACGTGTCCGGCGGCGCGGGGTGGAAGAGACTAGGGTTTGATCTGCGAAAATTTCGGAGGGGAGGTGTTTTTTATAGGTAGAGGGAACTAGGAGACTCCAAATGGAGTGCGGTTTTCGCCCACACGATCGTGATCAAACGACCGAGAGCATGGAGGTGACTTAGAGGGGTTTTGGGCTGTTTGGAGGGGGGTTTTGCTGCAACACACAAAAGGACTTTGCGGTTACCCTGTTAACCGTTGGAGCATCAAACGACCTCCAAATGGAACGAAACTTGACAGGTGGTCTACCGGTGGTGTACCAAGGCCACTTGGCAAACCTCGGTCCATTCCGAGAGCGTTTAACACCCGCTCATGAAAAGAAAACAGGAGGGGTGCGCCGGTGCATGTCGGAGTGTCGGATTGCAAAACGGACAACGGGGAAAATGCTCGGATGCATGAGACGAACACGTATGCAAATGAGATGCACATGATGACATGATATGGGATGCATGACATGAACAAAATGCAAAACGAAAAACAAAACCCGACCACAGAGGGAATATCATAACACATAGCCGAAAATGGCAAGAGTTAGAGTTACAAATATGGAAAGTTACATCCGGGGTGTTACAGTTATCTTTGCAAGTCTCTTTGAATTATCAGTTTGGCTTGGCCTACTAGATTGATCTTTCTTGCAATAGGAGAAGTGCTTAGCTTTGGGTTCAATCTTGCGCTGTCCTTTCCCAGTGACAGTAGGGGCAGCAAGGCACGTATTGTATTGTTGCCATCGAGGATAACAAGATGGGGTTTATATCATATTGCATGAGTTTATCCCTCTACATCATGTCATCTTGCTTAAAGCGTTACTCTGTTCTTATGAACTTAATACTCTATATGCATGCTGGATAGCGGTCGATGTGTGGAGTAATAGTAGTAGATGCAGGCAAGAGTCGGTCTACTTGTCTCGGACGTGATGCCTATATACATGATCATACCTAGATATTCTCATAATTATGCTCAATTATGTCAATTGCTCAACTGTAATTTGTTCACCCACCGTAATACTTATGCTCATGAGAGAAGCCACTAGTGAAACCTATGGCCCCTGGGTCTACTTTCCATCATATTAATTTCCCGTCAACAAGTTATTTCTAGCGTTGTCTTTATTTTGCTTTCTTTACTTTGCATCTTTATCATAAAAATACCAAAAATATTATCTTATCATATCTATCAGATCTCACTCTCGTAAGTGACCGTGAATGGATTGACAACCCCTTTATTGCGTTGGTTGCGAGGATTTATTTGTTTGTGTAGGTGCGAGGGACTCGTGCATGACCTCCTACTGGTTTGATACCTTGGTTCTCAAAAACTGAGGGAAATACTTACGCTACTTTGCTGCATCAGCCTTTCCTCTTCAAGGGAAAACCAACGCAGTGCTCAAGAGGTAGCAAGAAGGATTTCTGGCACCGTTGCCGGAGAGGCTTACGCAAGGTCAAGTTAAGATTTGGACTCCCGACAACGAGCCATTTCTGGTGCCGTTGCCAGGGAGTCTATGCAAAAGTCAATATACCAAGTACCCATCACAAACCCTTATCTCCCGCATTACATTATTTGCCATTTGCCTCTCGTTTTCCTCTCCCCCACTTCACCCTTGCCTTTTTTTGCCCTCTCTTTTCCGTTCGCCTTTTTCTCGCTCGCTTCTTGTTTGCTCATGTGTTGGATTGCTTGTTTGTCACGATGGCTCAAGATAATACTAAATTGTGTGACTTTACCAATACCAACAACAATGATTTTCTTAGCACTCCGATTGCTCCTCTTACCGATACTGAATCTTGTGAAATCAATGCTGCTTTGTTGAATCTTGTCATGAAAGATCAATTCGCCGGCCTTCCTAGTGAAGATGCCGCTACCCATCTAAATAGCTTCGTTGATTTGTGCGATATGCAAAAGAAGAAAGATATGGATAATGATATTGTTAAATTGAAGCTATTTCCTTTTTTGCTTAGAGATCGTGCTAAAGCTTGGTTTTCGTCTTTGCCTAAAAATAGTATTGATTCTTGGAATAAGTGTAAAGATGCTTTTATCTCTAAGTATTTTCCTCCCGCTAAGATCATCTCTCTTAGAAACGATATTATGAATTTTAAGCAACTTGGTCATGAACACGTTGCACAAGCTTGGGAGAGGATGAAATTAATGATACGTAATGGTCCTACACATGGCTTTAATTTATGGATGATCATACAAAACTTTTATGCCGGATTGAATTTGCTTCTAGAAATCTTTTAGATTCGGCCGCGGGAGGAACTTTTATGGAAATCACTTTAGGAGAAGCCACTAAACTCCTAGATAATATTATGTTTAATTATTCTCAATGGCACACTGAAAGATCTACTAATAAAAAAGTGCATGCGATGGAAGAAATTAATGTTTTGAGTGGAAAGATGGATGAACTTATGAAATTATTTGCTACTAAGAGTGTTTCTTCTGATCCTAATGATATTCCTTTGTCTACTTTGGTTGAGAATAATAATGAATCTATAGATGTGAATTTTGTTGGTAGGAATAATTTTGGTAACAACGCGTATAGAGGAAAATTTAATCCTAGGCCGTACCCTAGTAATTCCTCTAATAATTATGGTAATTCCTACAACAATTCTTATGGAAATTTTAATAAGATGCCCTCTGAATTTGAGACTAGTGTTAAGGAGTTTATGAATTCGCAAAAGAATTTCAATGCTTTGCTTGAAGAAAAATTGCTTAAAGTTGATGAATTGGCTAGGAACGTTGATAGAATTTCTCTTGATGTTGATTCTTTGAAACTTAGATCTATTCCTCCTAAGCATGATATCAATGAGTCTCTCAAAGCCATGAGAATTTCCATTGATGAGTGCAAAGAAAGAACCGCTAGGATGCGTGCTAAGAAAGATTGCTTTGTGAAAGCGTGTTTTTCTAATTTCTATGAAAATAAAGATGAAGATCTAAAAGTTATTGATGTGTCCCCTATTAAATCTTTGTTTTGCAATATGAATCTTGATAATGATGGGACTGAATATGAGCCACCTTTACCTAGAAGGTGTTCCAAAAATTCAGAGTTTTTAGACCTTGATGCTAAAATTGGTAAAAGTGGGATTGAAGAGATCAAAACTTTAGATGTTAATGAAACCATTATTTTGGATTTCAAGGAATTTAATTATGACAATTGCTCTTTGATAGATTGTATTTCCTTGTTGCAATCCGTGCTAAATTCTCCACATGCTTATAGTCAACATAAAGCTTTTACTAAACATATCGTTGATGCTTTGATGCAATCTTATGAAGAAAAACTTGAGTTGGAAGTTTCTATTCCTAGAAAACTTTATGATGAGTGGGAACCTACTATTAAAATAAAAATTAGAGACCATGAATGCTATGCTTTGTGTGATTTGGGTGCTAGTGTTTCCACGATTCCAAAGACTTTGTGCGATTTGCTAGGTTTCCGTGATTTTGATGATTGCTCTTCAAACTTGCACCTTGCGGATTCCACTATTAAGAAACCTATGGGAAGAATTAATGATGTTCTTATTGTTGCAAATAGGAATTATGTGCCCGTAGATTTTATTGTTCTTGTTATAGATTGCAATCCTTCATGTCCTATTATTCTTGGTAGACCTTTCCTTAGAACGATCGGTGCAATTATTGATATGAAGGAAGGAAATATTAGATTCCAATTTCCGTTAAGGAAAGGCATGGACCATTTTCCTAGAAAGAAAATAAAATTACCTTATGAATCTGTTATGAGAGCCACTTATGGATTGCCTACCAAAGATGGCAACACCTAGATCTATCCTTGTTTTTATGCCTAGCTAGGGGCGTTAAACGGTAGCACTTGTTGGGAGGCAACCCATTTTTTTTTTGCTTCTGTTTAGGAATAAATATTTGTTCTAGCCTCTGGTTAGATTTGTTTTTATGTTTTAATTAGTGTTTGTGCCAAGTTTAACCTATAGGATCTTCTTGGATGATAGTTATTTGATCTTGCAAAAAATTTCAGAAACTTTCTGTTCACAAAAATAATTGTTAAAAATCACCAGAACGTGGTAAAATATTGATTCCAATTTCTGCTGATCAATAAAAAAAATCTAGGTCCTCATATTTTGGATGAATTTTTGGAGTTCCAGAAGTTTGCGTTAGTTACAGATTACTAAAGACTGTTCTGTTTTTGACAGATTCTGTTTTTCGTGTGTTGTTTGCTTATTTTGATGAATCTATGGCTAATTAAATAGTTTATAAACCATAGAGAAGTTGGAATACAGTAGGTTTAACACCAATATAAATAAAGAATGAGTTCATTACAGTACCTTGAAGTGGTGTTTTGTGTTCTTTCGCTAACGGAGCTCACGAGATTTTCAGTTAAGTTTTGTGTTGTGAAGTTTTTAAGTTTTGGGTAAAAGATTTGATGGATTATGGAACAAGGAGTGGCAAGAGCCTAAGCTTGGGGATGCCCAAGGCACCCCAAGATAATCTAAGGACACCAAAAATCCAAAGCTTGGGGATGCCCCGGAAGGCATCCCCTCTTTCGTCTACTTCCATCGGTAACTTACTTGGAGCTATATTTTTATTCACCACATGATATGTGTTTTGCTTGGAGCGTATTGTATGATTTGAGTCTTTGTTTGTTAGTTTGCCACAATCATATTTTCTGTACACACCTTTTGAGGGAAACACACATGATTCGGAATTTATTAGAATACTATATGCGCTTCACTTAGATCTTTTGAGCTATATAGTTTTTGCTATAGTGCTTCACTTATATCTTTTAGAGCACGGCGGTGGTTTTGTTTTATAGAAACTATTATTCTCTCATGCTTCACTTATATTATTTTGAGGGTCTTAAACAGCATGGTAATTTTCTTAAATAATCCTAATATGCTAGGTATTCAAGACTAGTAAAAACTTTCTTATGAATGTGTTGAATACTAAGAGAAGTTTGATGCTTGATGATTGTTTTGAGATATGGAGGTAGTGATATTAAAGTTGTGCTAGTTGAGTAGTTGTGAATTTGAGAAATACTTGTGTTGAAGTTTGCAAGTCCCGTAGCATGCACGTATGGTAAACGTTATGTAACAAATTTGAAACATGAGGTGTTCTTTGATTGTCCTCCTTATGAGTGGCGGTCAGGGACGAGCGATGGTCTTTTCCTAGCAATCTATCCCCCTAGGAGCATGCGCGTAGTGCTTGGTTTTTGATGACTTGTAGATTTTTGCAATAAGTATGTGAGTTCTTTATGACTAATGTTGAGTCCATGGATTACACGCACTCTCACCTTTCCATCATTGCTAGCCTCTTCGGTACCGTGCATTGCCCTTTCTCACATTGATATTTGGTGCAAACTTCGCCGGTGCATCCAAACCCCGTGATATGATGCGCTATTTCACACATAAACCTCCTTATATCTTCCTCAAAACAGCCACCATACCTACCTATTATGGCATTTCCATATCCATTCCGAGATATATTGCCATGCAACTTTCCACCGTTCCGTTTATCATGACACATTCATCATTGTCATATTGCTTTGCATGATCATGTAGTTGACATAGTATTTGTGGCAAAGCCACCATTCATAATTCTTTCATACATGTCACTCTTGATTCATTGCATATTCCGGTACATCGCCGGAGGCATTCATATAGAGTCATACTTTGTTCTAGTATCGAGTTGTAATCATTGAGTTGTAAATAAATAGAAGTGTGATGATCATAATTTTCTAGAGCATTGTCCCAAGTGAGAAAAAAGAAAGAGAAAGGCCATAAAAAAAGAGGAAGGCCCAAAAAAAGAAAAAAAATGAGAGAAAAAGAGAGAAGGGACAATGTTACTATCCTTTTTACCACACTTGTGCTTCAAAGTAGCACCATAATCTTCATGATAGAGAGTCTCTTGTTTTGTCACTTTCATATACTAGTGGGAATTTTTCATTATAGAACTTGGCTTGTATATTCCAACAATGGGCTTCCTCAAATGCCCTAGGTCTGCGTGAGCAAGCAAGTTGGATGCACACCCACTTAGTTTCTATTGTTGAGCTTTCATGCATTTATAGCTCTAGTGCATCCGTTGCATGGCAATCCCTACTCCTTGCATTAACATCAATCGATGGGCATATCCATAGCTCATTGATTAGCCTCGTTGATGTGAGACTTTCTCCTTTTTTGTCTTCTCCACATAACCCCCATCATTATATTCTATTCCACCCATAGTGCTATATCCATGGCTCACGCTCATGTATTGCGTGAAGGTTGAAAAAGTTTGAGATTACTAAAGTATGAAACAATTGCTTGGCTTGTCATCGGGGTTGTGCATGATGAGAGCAATCTTGTGTGACAGAAATGGAGCATGGCTAAACTATATGATTTTGTAGGGATGAACTTTCTTTGGCCATTTTATTTTGAGAGGACATAATTGCTTAGTTAGTATGCTTGAAGTATTATTATTTTTATGTCAATATTGAACTTTTATCTTGAATCTTTCGGATCTGAATATTCATACCACAATTAAGAAGAATTACATTGAAATTATGCCAAGTAGCATTCCACATCAAAAATTCTGTTTTTATCATTTACCTACTCGAGGACGAGCAGGAATTAAGCTTGGGGATGCTTGATACGTCTTCGACGTATCTATAATTTTTTATTGTTCCATGCTATATTATATTCTGTTTTGGACATTATTGGGCTTTATTATAAACTTTTATATTATTTTTGGGACTAACCTATTAACCGGAGGCCTAGCCCAGAATTGCTGTTTTTTTGGTTATTTCAGAGTTTCGCAGAAAAAGAATATCAAACGGAGTCCAAACGGAATGAAACCTTTGGGAACGTGATTTTTGGAACGAACATGATCCAGAGGACTTGGACCCTAGGTCAAGACATCAACCAGGAAGGCACGAGGTAGGGGGGGCGCGCCCTCCACCCTCGTGGGCCCCACATTGCTCCACCGACGTACTTCTTCCTCCTATATATACCTACATACCCCAAAACTACCAGATACGGAGCCAAAAACCTAATTCCACCACCGCGACCTTCTGTACCCGTGAGATCCCATCTTGGGGCCTTTTCCGGAGCTCCGCCGGAGGGGGCATCGATCACAGAGGGCTTCTACATCAACACCATAGCCTCTCCGATGATGTGTGAGTAGTTTACCTCAGACCTTCGGGTCCATAGTTATTAGCTAGATGGCTTCTTCTCTCTTTTTGGATCTCAATACAATGTTCTCCCCCTCTCTTGTAGAGATCTATTCGATGTAATCTTCTTTTGCGGTGTGTTTGTTGAGACCGATGAATTGTGGGTTTATGATCAAGTTTATCTATGAACAATATTTGAATCTTCTCTGAATTCTTTCATGTATGATTGGTTATCTTTGCAAGTCTCTTCGAATTATCAGTTTGGTTTGGCCTTCTAGATTGATCTTTCTTGTAATAGGAGAAGTGCTTAGCTTTGGGTTCAATCTTGCGGTGTCCTTTCCCAGTGACAGTAGGGGCAGCAAGGCACGTATTGTATTGTTGCCATCGAGGATAATAAGATGGGGTTTATATCATATTGCATGAGTTTATCCCTCTACATCATGTCATCTTGCTTAAAGCGTTACTCTGTTCTTATGAACTTAATACTCTAGATGCATGCTGGATAGCGGTCGATGTGTGGAGTAATAGTAGGAGATGCAGGCAGGAGTCGGTCTACTTGTCTCGGACGTGATGCCTATATACATGATCATACCTAGATATTCTCATAATTATGCTCAACAATAATTGGTTCACCCACCGTAATACTTATGCTCATGAGAGAAGCCACTAGGGAAACCTATGGCCCCCGGGTCTATTTTCCATCATATTAATTTCCCGTCAACAAGTTATTTCTAGCATTGTTTTTATTTTGCTTTCTTTACTTTGCATCTTTATCATAAAAATACCAAAAATATTATCTTATCATATCTATCAGATCTCACTCTCGTAAGTGACCATGAAGGGATTGACAACCCCTTTATTGCGTTGGTTGCGAGGATTTATTTGTTTGTGTAGGTGCGAGGGACTCGTGCGTGGCCTCCTACTGGATTGATACCTTGGTTCTCAAAAACTGAGGAAAATACTTACGCTACTTTGCTGCATCACCCTTTCCTCTTCAAGGGAAAACCAACGCAGTGCTCAAGAGGTAGCAGTACACAAGCCCTGGCCATCCGTATATATGCGCGAGTACGCGCTCGAGACCCCGCCCGTATGTACATACATGGCCGTATTTTTTGCCCTGTGGCTGTACGTACGTGTAGAGGACTTAGACGGGACTGCGTGAAGTGCTATGTCGGGTGCTCTACAACGACACATGCCGCTACTTACTCGGCCATAGTTCATACTTGCAGAGAGACTGATCGACCAGTATGTACGTACACGTTCGCGACCAGACAGACAACGCTAAGTACACTTTGATCGGGTGGGTCCCAGCGGTCAGGGAGGATCAGGGCACACTTCCTTGCGTGCGAAGATATAGCTGCTCGGTCCTAGCTGTCAGGTGGAGGAATCGTTTTTATTTTGCGAGTAATAAGGAGGCACTTCCTTGTGTTCGAAGATGTAGCTGGTGGGTCCAGCTATCAGCCTCACTGTCTAAAGTCCTCTTCCGATGGCTGTCCTTTGTTGACCACGTTGACCACGCCGCGCCGAGAGCACCAAGGCGGTGGACGATGGCGAGGCTAGGAAGGGAACGACGCGGAGCCGGGGAAGATGCGGCAGTGGATGCCTACACGAAGGGGAGTACGTGGGTTGACTGCTTCGGCTACGGCGTGAGGCTGTCGTCGCTGGAGAATAACAGGAGGTGTGGGTGAGTATAAAGGGATGGCATGGCCAGCGGTGGCAGCATAGCCGAACACGGGAGGCAGGAGCAGGCGGCACGGCCGGCGCTGGTTTGGGCGGCTGGAGCAAGAAGGCCAGAGGTTGAAGAAGCACGACGGCCGTTGGATGGACATCGTACGGTCACTACATCGTTTATATTGACTAAGTTGACAAAGCCCTTGGTACGCGTCAACTTAGTAAGCCCATTGGTCAGCCTCCGAAACTGTGCGCCCCGGATGTCAGGGGGAGGAATCTTTTTTCGGGCGGCTGAAGCAAGAATATCCAATATTGAAGAAGAAGCACGCATCCGTTGGAAGCACATCCAATGGCAACTGCTGCTAGAACCGTGTGTTGACAATAAGTTGACAAAGCCTTGCATACGCATCAACTTAGTTTTTTTAGGGGACGCGTCAACTCAGTAGGCCCACAAGTGTGTGACGGAGAACATATAGCCCATTTGCGATTTGTAAGAATGTACAGCCCATTTTTGAATTCTAATGGAATTTACTACAACCCATTTACAGTTCGTTAAAAGTACAGCCCATTTTCTAGCTAGGACAACGATTAATAATCTCAACCAACCGCTCTAAATAGAATTCAACAAAATTTCCCACATTTTGATGGTATCCAAAATATTTTTATCCCGAAATTTCTAGTTAGATTAAATATAATTTCAAAATCAATTTTTATTACGTAAAAATCCAACGAAATATTGCGCGCGCAACAATTAATGAAATTAAAATTTTCAAAAACCAAAAATAATATTTTTTAAAACTAATTACGTGTTTGGTGCATTTTTTATAGTTAGTGCGCAGTTTTTATAATTACATCCCATTTATTATTTCTTAAAGCCCATCTTCTTGTTAAGACTAATGCATCCCTCCTAGGAAAGATTTGCAGCCCAGCGGGGCGGAGAATATCAAGTTGACCTTGCCTGGGTATTTAAAAAAAATATAGCTGGGCTAGCCATTTTCAGCTTGAAAAAAATTAATATCTAGGCTGGATATCTGGCCTCGGCTAGACGGGCCACAGCCCGCCCAGTTAATACCCTGCTCTCCTCTGAACAACAACAAAAACATCGCTCAAGAAAAACTCTGCAGTGCTCACACCTCAAAAACACAAATACTGCTCGAGCTACTTGGTCCTAGCTGTCGGCCGCTCCTTGTGCAATTCTCTCGTTTATTGACTGCATAGGTTGACAATGGTGTTGGACCGTGATGTCAGGAAACCAGGAGGAAGCAAAAAACAATTATAGTTGTATATAATAAGGAGGCACTTGCGTACGTGCGGCTATGGCCCTGGTGGGTCCCCACTGTCATCCTATCCAAGTAAAGTCATCTCCTCATTCCTCATGTCCGTTGACCATGTTGACAATGCGAGACGACGGTGCCACGGCGAACGCAACAACTCGAAGGACGACGGAGAGGGCCTCACGGGCCCTACGGATGGTCTGATACAGTGCCCGCTGCTCATTCAGCAAGCCAGGATCATAGGGCCACATGTCCGTGACGGCATTGCCGTTCGCTTGTTCGCCGGTGCTCGTTGAGGAGACAGAGGTTGCAGCATAGGTCCTCCTGCGCTGGTAGCTCTTCCACCATTAGGGCGTCGAAGTGCGGTCACACCTGCTCTATGGTGAACACGGCATGAACCGGCTTGGACAGTGGCACCGGCTCCAAGTCGGAAGCTACGTCCATCGTATGATTGTCGTCGCTCAGCTCGACGAACTCGCTGGCGAGCCAGCATGTCCGGCTGCTGGACCGACCCGCTGCCAAGCACGAGTCTGAACGCCCTGGCCCACCCAGACCGCCTCCATCGCCCGCACGCGCTTTCCGCCCGAAACGGTCAGTGCCGCTCACGCCGCTTCTCGGTGCAGGCGATTGCTCCGCATTCAAATGACACAAAGTGTCGTCCATCCGTCCGTCCGTCTGCCGCCTACATTAATGATACGCGGTTGCCGAGGCGGCTACTCCGGCGCCACCCGTCCGTCCCTCTGCTGCCCACCATTGCTAAATAAACGACTGCGCCGGCCATAGCCGTAGTCATCCACCTCCGTTCCCTTTCTCCTGTCCACACCACTACTGCCCACCATGGTTTCCTCATGCTCCAGCACTCTTCGGGACGGGCGGATGACGGACCACAAGGAGATGGCAACCATTGTTGTCGACTGACTGGCCGGCAGGTAGCCGGAGGACGACGACGTCCCAATGGAGAACATGGTAGTCGACGATCCGGCGCCAACCCCCTCCTTCGCGCCATCCTCCCCGGTGCATTGCACCATGACCATCGTCGAGGCCCGTGCCCAATAGATGGACACGGTGAGGCAGAAGCGTCAGGAGCAGTTTCGGGAGGCGCAGGCTGACGCCGCCTACAACCACCATCTCCTCCAGGAGCACCTACAAGCGAAGGAGCAGGTCGACGTGGAGCGGGCAAAGCAGGAGGCGCAGCTCGACTCATACCGCTCTGCCCACGAGAGCCGCCTCGCGCGCTGGCGGTACCGCATGCGGGTGGCGGAGGTTGCGGTTGCCTACAAAGAGGGCGATGAAGCGGGCGAGGCGCTATTTGGCGAGAACGAGGACGAGGCGGAGGACAATGCCAGCTCCGACGAGTCCCCGCTCCGCTGGCATCGACGAGGCCCTGCTCTGCCGAGGCCCCGCCGCGCCAACAACGAGGCAGAGGACACCACCGGCTGCGCGAAGGCGCCACCCCTGCCCCGCTGCCAATGAGGCCGCGCCACAGAAAACGAGGGAGAGTAGAGCACAGTAGGTCACCGCCGCTCGGGTCCAAGTAAGGCCACCGCTGCTACCCTCCGGTTGAAGCGAAGCTAGGCGGGTTGACCATTAATAGCCGATTAGCTTCTTGGCGGCGACGTGGAGTCGGAGAGCTGTGTTGGAGAAGTAGCTTCTGTTCGGCTCAGCCGGACACGGGTGGGTAGCTTCGGTTAATTAATTATACCTCCAGCGCACCCCTTTTTAGTTGAAGAATGTATGAAATGTAATGAAATCCGGCATGTTTATATGAAATCTGACCGTGTATGAATGAATTTATTCTTGTATCACTGGCATTGGATGAACATGCAAAACAATACGTACTAGCATTATTCCCAGGGTGATCACCTCATTTGTAGCAGTTTCACATGTACTCCCTCCGGTCCTTTTTAGTCTGCATACAAGTTTTGTCTTAACTCAAAGTATCTCTACTTTGACAAATCTTATAGAAAAAAGTATGAACATTCACAATGTAAAATCAACTGACTTGAAATAAATCTAATATGCGAAGTAAAAAAAGGAATGAAGGGAGTACAAAGAGTTTGAGCAGCCTTTTAGCATTCCTGTACATTGCAATCAAACACACAGGCCTGGCAATTCATAGAGAACATTCAAAACAATCGATGATTATGCATCTCAGCGATTCACATGTCAGAGCCAATATTTACGTCACAGTTAAAGAATAAAGAAAAATCGATCGATGCTGCTGACAGCGAAGGGCGCCCCATTCCAAAATATCAAACACACGTCTTCTTGCTAACATCAATGAGCAAAATTTGACAAGGTTGTCCTATTCCACAATGTCAAATGCGTGTTGTTTTGCGTACATCAATGAGCAAACTTTGACAAGGTTTTCCCATTCCAAAATATCAAATGCCTACGATTGTGGAATGTGCAGGGTTTGCCATTAGTTCGGACATTGACATGGCACCTCGTGCTAAATAAACCAGTTGTTCTTTTTATGCAGTTCCACCAAAATCAACCAAATTCACGTGTAGCTTGTATGATTTCACCTTTATATGTTGCAACGCCTTGAACATATCGGCATCTCCTTTCTTGTGGTGGAAATGAATGATTCAATGCATTCATGAACATTTTGTGCAGTTCCCATTGAAATCAAGCTGAGCACCCCTGTTTGCACAAATACAAAAAAGTGATTAGTATAAAGCAAACTGTATTATGAATTGACGGTTTAAAGAGGCAACCTACATGATCCATGCAAAGCACACATTTAAAAAATGGAACTCACCGGAAGGAATCCTAACACAACATTGTATTGGCCATCACAGCAACAAAGATGGAGATCCGTGAGTCCTTCTGAGCAGAAGTTAGTTTGTTCTTGTGGGCAATAATGTAACCATCCTTCAACTGCTCCCTTCTTAAGAAGAGAGGCTTGGCTTCTTTATCCTAGCATAATCGGAATTAGGCACTTCACGTACTCCATATTCTTCTTCATAGGAGGATGATCCGGTTGTGCAAAGACAAGAGGAAAACTAAATGCTAGCATCCCTGTTTGCTCGAAAAAAAGGAAAGGAAATATTTAAAACAGCACAGATGAAGCACTTCTCAAGGACAATACCACTTTCTCATGACAGTATCTAAACAGTAGCACAACACCAATAGAGATGACAAAGCTCAATCATATGGATGAAATCCGTGTGCGAGTACCAACCTTTGTCAGGAGGCTTATTGTGTAGAGCATATAGATCAAGCACTTCTCCGGAACCATCTGTTGTTATCTACTGTGGTTGCCATGCTCACTATATACTCCTCGATTAGTTTAATGTTTCCAACATCTTCTTGTGCAGTTCCACTAAAATATATGTTATCTTCAAAGAAGATCCCTGTTTGCACAAGTAGTGATAATTACATATTACATTAAGAGTGGCATCAAATCAGTGGCAAAACAATTACTCGTTCCAGCCATATCAATAAATTAAGGTGCAAAACTATATCATTACTTGCGTCATCACAGTTCCAGTGCTTCATTACAACACCGGGAGTTGATTTTTGTTTTTCTTCCGCTTGTTCTTCCCCTTCATCACTTGGTTCAATAACAGACAAGCTTCACCTTCAATGTAAGATTTGGCATGTCAATTAGGGAGCACAAGTGTAGCGCTAAACAACGACATTAATTTTCTAATGAAAGTGGCAAAATACAGTCCAACAGTTGTGAAATATCCTTATCTGACCTCAATGGGATATTACGGTGCACATATAGATTGGAAGTCTTGTCTCCATTTGTGGAGTTCACTAAAATCAAGCAACATTATCGTACAAGTAGCACAACATATGAAAGCACACTGCACAATCATGTGAAAGAAGGCTAGTACTGACCTCTCATGACGCGGAATTCAAACAACTCACAAGAAGAAGATTTGAACCAAATTTGCCAACACGGATAGGAAGTCAGATCTCCTCTTGTGTAGTTCCACTAAGATCAAGCAATCAAGCAACGTTGTCGGTGTGACATTTTGGTTGAACTGCACAAAACACTCTTAAAACAAAAGTGTTTTGTGCAGTGCAACAAAAATTCACAATAGCAACGAGGTGAAGTAGATAACCCTGTTTACACAGAGGTGCAAAGGAAACAACTAGTGGTCAATAACGGTGGATGACACATAAGCCAACAAAAAGAAGCATCTAACTTATCTAAATGTGAAAGAAAGCAAGACAGTAGTATTTCGTAAACGGTGGCATTGATTCATATTAACAGAGAGATTATATTAACAATAAAATTCGTCAAACATGTAATTTGCTTTTAACTGTGGCATTGCTTCAATTTTCTAGCAGCATTATTAGAGGGTGTTAGTTTACAGGGACTTTTTGGTGCAGGGACTAAAAAAAGTCCCTTTCAGTCCCATCTAAACCAAACAGGAGGGACTTTTAGGGGCTAAAAGTGGGCATTTGGGACTAAAGAAAGAAGACCCTGAGGGAGAGTCTTTTTGGGACTTTTTCCAACAGTTGCCCCTGCCCCGCATCGCACCTTATCTCTATTAGTTCATTACTAGGGGTAACATGGTCTTTTAGCATGTCATTTAATAACATCTGGTCCATGTTTAGTCCCTGGAACCAAGCAGGTAGGGACTAGGGACTTTTTAGTTAGGACTAAAAAAAGTCCTAGGACTTTTAACCAAACAGGGCCTTAGATTAACAATAGCTAAAGAGTTACACGGGACAGTGGACACACCAACACCATGTGCATCTACCGATGTATAAAGGGGTGATGCACAGTCTGTTGCAACAAAGAACAAATAACCAAGGAGCATATTTGTGTTGGTCCCAGTTTTATTATCTTTAGACATCTTTCCCTATGTGAGGGCAGCAAATCTAGTCCTGCTCAAACTCTACAGCCTTGTCCCCCAAAACAAAAAGATCAGTTCGTTATAGATGTGTGTACTGCGTTTGTCATTGTTTTCCCTTTTCGACAAACGTAGGTGCTGGATAGCCAGTCTGTACTACTTTCCCCCCTTCCTTTCCTCTTTGAACCACGTCGATTCATGCTATACAACTTTCCCCACTACTTTCCCCCTTCCTTTCCTCTTTGAACCACGTCCTAGATTCATGCTATACAACTTTCACCACTACTTTCCTGTTTGATCCAACACCTAGATTCGAGTGCAGAAGCGGAAAAAGCCCACATGCAGCTAGAGCAATGCATGTGGAATAAGTATATTATACCTCAAGGTTCTCGGGGTGTGGCTCAATGGGCGGCCGGAGGCCAATCTGCCCACACTATGTATGGCAGCAAGGAAGAAGGGGTCAGAGGTCCTCCCGCGCCGCTGCTGGGTGAAAGAGAACAGCTGCGCCGGAAGTGGATTCCCTCCCTCGCCGAAGGCGACAGCGTTAAACCTCCTTCCCTTCCCGGCGGACGGATCCTGCCAGCTCTTTGACCAGCAGTGAGGGGAGAGAGAGAGAGAGGCCAACGAAGTCTTGTTTAGATCTGGAGAGGGTGAGAGAGTGTGAAGTGAGCAACTACAAGCGCTGAGGCTCCAGCGTGTATATATATAGTGGAGAGAGTGTGAAGAGTGCAAACCCTAGAAAACAAGCGCCGAGGCTGCAGCATATATAGATGGAGTGGTTTTCTTTTTCTCTCCATAAAAATAGTTTTAAATTATGCACGAAACGGAACTCTTTATTTAACGTAGTGAAGAAAAATACTAGGGGCAATGCTAATACGTGAAGAAAATTTAACGCTCGAAGGAGTCAACTCGCAATTAATGTTGCACGCCTCCTGGTCGCGCTTACTAACGTTCACATGTGGTACACGACCCTCCGAAGTGAACAACAACTGAACCACACACGGTAAAAATATCGAAAAGGTGGGCTACACCATCCTCCAATTTTAAATATTTTGGGCACTTGTATTCGGCCTAAGTCAGTGTGCCACCGTATGTACTAAGGGTTATAGCGGGTGCTAAGAAACTAGGGCGTATTGAGAGTAATTGCTGAGTTCACTTTGGTCAATGTACTCAAGAATACGGTCAATACGGTCACTATATACGTGATGAGGTGATTATATGGTCACTGCGAGATCGTATAGCTCCGTATCCATCCATTTTGACCAGTCAAAAATCCTCCTGGCACCACCGCAGATCACTTTCTCTCTCTGTCATGTGGGGCCTACCTGTCATTGGGTGGAAGAAAGAAGTCGAACAAAAATAAAATTATGCTCAAGTGCGGTTATCGAACCCAAGACCTCAGGTTTGATGAGCGAACAGGCTAACCAGCTACACCACCTCACGTTATGATTAACGAGAGTAAAATAACCTTTTATACATTCCTGCATTCGTGTGACAAGCATGCCGTTTTTTGCGTGGGAGTCATTGTGATTTAAATCATAATCGTGTCATGTCGCTGTGGTGGTAAGGTCTTTTGGGATTTAAAGCAGTGTCGGTAGTACAGAAAAAATGCAGCCTTAGTCACCTTACCTCTCTCCACATAGTATGTTGGGTCCCACCAGTCAGAGCGTTGTAACACCCCAAAATTCTATATTTTGGAATGTTATATTAAATAAATAAATAGGATTGTCTGTTTGATTGTTGTGTGATGGATTGTGTGAAATTATTTTATTTTCATGAGAATTAAAACCTTTCAGGTTCGTGTTTAATTTTTTTTCTAATCATGTTATAACAGTTGGATAACATTTTGTCCAATAAAGAAAACTATGGTTGGGGAAGTTTATCCAAGAAATCAAAGGGCTTTAATTTCTGTTTGACTCTTTTTGAAATATTGGAAACCACAATCACAATTTTGGAGTGAGAATAAGATGACTTTCTCAAATGTGGTGGATGAATATTTCATATGTAGTTTGTTTGGATTTTGGAGTTCCAATTGAAATATGATATTATTTGTAGTTTTACTGTCGTTTAAATATTTTCAAATTAATCAAATAAAATTTATGAGGGGAGATAACATGACTTCTCCAAAATTATATTTGGAAATGTTTAATATGGCTCAATTATTATTTTTCAATTGAGAATTTAAAAAAGAGAACATTTTTGGGGATAATTATAATACACTTATTGAATAATAAGAGCAGGATAACTATTTAATTTTTGGCTAAAACTATTTTCGAAATATATGAATTTTATTTAGGTTCATTTGAACATTTATTAATAAAATTTTATTTGTTGTTTATACAAACGTTTTGCACACTTAAATTAAAAATAAATGTGAACATTTATTTTATTTGCTGTTTTAAAACTTTTGCACAAAAAATATATTATTTTGTAATTATGTCCTAAGCCTATTTGGACCATGCCCACTTCTATTTTTTTTCTCTCTTTCCATTTTCCCCTTGGGCCTTGGTCCCCACTAAGGCCCATCTTATTTGTTTTTTCTTAGCCCAAATCCAGGAACACTTTCTTCCTCCTCTGTACGTTTCAATCTGGAGAACAGAAACAGCCATGGCACCTGTACATCTTCCTCTCCCTCTAGCACTTGAAACATTCGCTCTTTCCACTTCTTATCAACACGAAAAATCTTTTGTATTGCATGGAGAACCCATTCAGCAGATTAAAATTCCACTTTGATGTCTTAATTGTTCCGGAATCAATCCGTCATTAGAGGCCACAATGAGCTCGTTTGATGTCCCTGTACCGGCTCCCTCGGCCACTATAAATAAATAGGACCCCTAGGTGCGCCTCGAAGCCCTCATCCCTCTCCCTGAAAACCCGTCTTTATATCTCTCTATTTCGAGAGGAATTGCTCGCCGGGATTTACCCGTTTTCGCAACTCCGGCAGCTTCTCCACCGCGCCGGAGGACGAGGACGATCTCACCTCTGCATCTCTCAAGTTCGTCCTCTCCGCCGTTCGGCCATTCGTTGACGTCGGGACCATTTCTTCTCCAACTCCGACGAAACTCCGGCGAAACTCCGGTGAATACTGTGTAAATCCCGTAATTGTTTTTCAGAAAAATACTCAAACTTCGGAAATTCATAGCTCCTAGACCGTAAGTCCGAATTCGACAAATTTTATATCCACAAATTTGTTGAAACACGAAGTTTATCATGAGAAAAAAAATATTTCACTTTTGGTAAACTAAATTTGACACAAATTTAAAATTTATATTTGAGTATTTTTGTTATATCTATTAATCTATAATTCTTTTGAAAATGTTTCCTTCAGCAAAATTGATCCTTCGGTCCATATCTTGCGGTTAGATTTTTTTTCCTAATTGTTCATCTATGTCTAGCCACTATTTCAACCTTAACACTTCATATAGTTTTTATTTTATCGTAATTCAATTTCATCATTAGTTTAATTTGATTCTTGATTCAGCTTTCTTGAGAAGATCATTAGGAACCTCTCTGGTCATATGCTATCATTATACAAATTTAGACTTCACGAGATGTTACATACATTTTGTAACATAAAACTTTATGCCACAAACTCCATCTGCCATTTTCATTATAGACTTTGTCGTAGAACCTTGCCTCACAACTCTTCAACCCGTGATCTTCACTTTGACCCAACCCTAGAACAAAACCTATATCATATTTTCATTCTTGATCTTATCTCAACCCGTAACCAAGTCCTAACAACTTATGTAGGAATGTTATTTTTTTTATTTTGTATTGTAATTTGAATATTTTATTTGGATCTTTATGTGGATGTTGGTGTGTGTTAAAGTACTTTCTTATATCGTTAGATATATCGTAACGAGAAGGAGAGACGACTCAATAGAATATTTCATCTTCATCAACAGTACAAGGCAAGTACATCTTGATCATGCCCTTTTATACCTATGTTTTATATATGCATTTAGTCCTTTGATGTAGGGTTTGCATGAATATGTTAGTTGGCTATATTATAAACCCAGTAGTGCAATGAGGTAGGTCTGAGCCTTTACTTCTTTGTAGCCAACGTTGTAGGGATTTTGCTGTGCCATTGTAGACGGGGATTGGTATGTGAGATCATGAAAGTTGTGAGTGATATAATAATTAAGGGTAACCTTAAGGTGGCAACATTAACACACATCTGGGTGGATTGGTAAGGGGCCCCTGTAGAAACCAGTGGACTTGCCCAGAGGATCCCGGACTACCCGTGTGATCACCCTATGGACTGCCACCCAGGCTCAAAGGGATCCATCAATTTTTCATGACTAGAAGCTTACCTGCACAGCCACAAGCTATTATGGGTTCTGGCTTAGATGAGTACATTGTATGACCTCCAACAGTGGTAGACTAGCAGATGTAGTTATATATGTAGGTGTACCGGTCTACCCAGGGTTAAGAGGGAAAACTTCAGAAAGACTATGTCTCGATCTTCCGGCTCTCAAACACCAGGCAGTGCGAGGACTACAAAGGAGGCGATCGAGTCTTGTGGGGAAAAGTGTGCAAAACTCTGCAGAGTGTAAAACTAATCGATTAGTCGTGTCCCCGGTTATGGACAATTTGATCATCTGGAAAGTGGGAATTGAGCGATCTCATCACTCTTAATTAATTTAATGGGTTTTAATGAATTTGGGTATAGATTGAATGGAGCAACCATCTCAATCATATTATGATGAATTATGTAGTAACAATATGATATTTTTTTGATGATAGGGAAAAATCAGCTTTATGCAAATTAAACTTAGAACCTTCCACCAGCCATATTGCATGTAGAAGTAGGACATTTATTCATCTCTTGTGGTGTGACTTGCTAGTACATTCAATGTACTGACCTACAAGGCTGCAACATATTATGTTGCAGGTATTATCCGACGAGTAAGTGATACGTTAGGGTTATGGTCTGCACTCAACATGCCGATGGCGTTGATGGGACTCCACACCCGTTTGACTGTTTCCGCTGAGATTCTTAAGGTATATATCAGTTTTTCGTTACTTATACATGTGATTGTACTTTCGTATATACATTGTTGTACTGTGTGTGCTAGCATACCGATCCAGCGATAGCACAGATAACAGAGACTTGACCGTCTGAGGTCGGGTCACTACAGAAATGGTATCAGAGCACATGTTGACTGTAGGACGTGACCCTAGGAAATGGCTTAGTACCACCAAGACCCCGAGAGAACAATTTTTTTGCCTTGGAATTTTCCCTCAACTTTTGAACCCTTGACCAAAACTCTTCTTATTTCCAAATTTTAGATGGAGAATTTCACCCTGAACACCAGAGTGCACTATAAGGACGTTCTTTGTGGTCCAGCCCTCGTGGCATTGGTCAGACTGCTGAAGTTGTCGATACCGGAGATCAAGGTGAACAAGAGAAGAACCACGAAATGGGCATTAAGACTCGAGTTTTTGGACGTCAAGGAGACCCCAAGAAAGGAGACATCACATATGAGATGATAGCCCGCAACAAGGATATGGGCGTCAACACTGCCATTCATGATGCAATTCACGCCTATGCTACCTTCATCGTAATGAGCTAAGCAAGAATAGTTTTGGAAAGCTTGGATGGCAGAAAGCTGGTAAAGCACATATCTTACTGACGAAGGAGCAAAAGCTGAAGTTTTCACCTCCGACGGTGTATAACCAAGACTTGGAGCATTACATCAAGAACCTTCAGATGGACCTTCTCGAAGTCTTATTCGATAAGGAAGCACTTCATGAAGAACTCAAGGCCCAGAAGCTGGAGGTAACCAAGCATACGGAGGAAGACCTTGAAGTTCGGAAACTTTGTCAGGAACTAGAGAATAGCAGGACCATAGCTCATGCCAAAGATGTTGAGATCCAGAAGCTCAAGAATCAACTCCAAGACATACTGGGAGGAAACTCCGTCTCGACCGAGATTATCTGGCTGAAGAACTAGAGAATATCCAACACAAGCAGAAGAAGCCCCGTGGAGACCAGAACCAAGATCTGGAGAAGTTAGTTTAGTAGTAGACCACCATGAGAAAATAAGTTTGAACGTTTATGATTTGAGTATTCGACCATACCAACTTATGTGGGTGGCAGTACTATATTAATGTTTGATTGAATGGATGTGTGAATCATGATTGAGTTGTGTGATGTGTGTATCTCTCTATTCCTCCAACTCAATCTCATCCCAAAACCCTTGGACCCAATAGATGATGAATGAAGATGGACTCAAATTCTCGAGACCCAAGACTCAGTTGGAGACCGAGCAATGGATTCGTAACATGGAGAATCACCTGAGGATCAACCTTATTGAAAGAAAGGATGAAGTACCATACGCTCTTCAGTACTTTCAACGAAGTGCCGCAACATGGTGGAAAATGCATCAAGCCATACAAGGATGGAATGGAGCAAAGACTTGGGAGGAATTCAAGACGACTCTGCTAAGGTCTCGTCTTACTCGGAAGCCCTACGATAGTAAAATGATGAAGAAACCTTGTGCGTGTAAGATTTGCGGAGAAATTGGACACACCCATAAAGAACACAAGGATGGATGCCCACATTGTGAAGAAAATCACCCAGCCGAAGAATGCCCAACCTGGCAGGTTGCATGTTTCTTATGTGAATGAACGAATCACTACCCTGCTCAGTGTCACATTTATCCCATGGTACAACGAACTACCTGGAAGCAGAAGGAAGGAATGAAGGAAGCCCTCCGAGAAGGTATGAAAGAACCTATGATGAAGGACGATGTTGAAGACCCTGATGGAGAAGGCCTAACCATATTTTATTCCAAAGCCTGCTATTCATGTGGAGAAAAAGGACATTTTTCATAGTATTGCACCAAGGAAAGAAAAGAGAATCCAGGATACTTCCCGATAGAAGAAGTGGAATTTGATCCCCATGACATAGAATCCCTGATTGGTACGAAAAAGTCCCCGAAGAGGAAACAAATACCTCCCCAGAGTAACCCAATTTCTGCAGAGAAGGACCTGAGTCATATCACATGTTTCAGGTGCAAGAACTCATGGCACTACTACCATGAATGTTCGGACAAGAAGCCAAGAACCCAAGGAGACCAGAAAATCACAAGGAAGCCTCGAGACAAGTCGGAAGCCATTTGTTTTCGCTGCAAGGAAGCGGGACCTTATGCTAGGGAATGTTCGGATCAAAAGAAAGCTAAAAATGAGTAGTCGAGATTATGATATCAGTAGTAAGTACTAGGAAGCAATTCTATTTTCATGAGTAGGTTGAGTTGACCTATGTAATGGAAGTCTTGGAGAATGTAATATTTCATGGATCAATAAAGTTGAATCATCAGTGCCATGTTGAATTGTAAGAGTTGCCACTCTCTTAGATTTTGACCATTTTCAAGGATATGAGAAATATGGTCTATGGATGAATTAGTACAATTCATTTTAAGTGTGGTAGTATTTCGTAAAACCACAGGGTGAAAGGAGAAAGAAACGTGTTGTTCATGCCAATCCGTAGAAAGGAGCTGGACAAAAATAGGTTGCAGTTTTGATTTTGTTATGTTGGTTACCACCAGGAGATGAAGGAAATGAAGTAGTATGAGAATTACCGGAGAATATGGATCAGTTGTAACTCCAAGGATGAGTAAAAGCTATACAAGTGTTGAAGTGGGCCATAACCCACAGGCCCAGGATTTAGAGGAACAAGCACAATCTTGTTGAAGGAAGAATTATGAAGGAGCCATGAAACGTCTACCGATGAAGTTATAGCTATTCCATAGGAGGATACGTAAAACCAGAGGCTTTTGGTGAAATGATAGTTGTTTATGTTTGGCTTGCAGAATCGATGGATTTATCCGAACCCAGTTCGTGGACAAGAGAAATCTGCAATGTTTGTGAGGATGCCCGAGTGTTAGGATGCGAGATTCACTAAACCTTATACAGGGTAATGATTTTGGTGCGACATGGCTTGGCCACCATGACGACTTACTCTTATCATTCGCTCTTGTTATTTGGAATGGTAAATCTAAGCGACTTACCCACAGTAAAGTGTCGACGCCCATTGAAGCCTTGATTAAGCCTTAGAATGGTATGATGATAAACCCATGTACATGGTAGCTGTTGCCAATCGTAGGTTACACGTTGAGAATGAAGCCAAGACCCATTTCTTGCAGGGAGCCAGTAATGGTAGACCTCCATGAGATTTTCCGATAGTTGTTTAGCATTGGCGCTAGACCTTTCAGATGAGAAGATCCAGTCTCGGAAGAATTTCATTTTGATACAAAGACATAGGATATTGAAGGAAATGTTATGCCTCTAACAGGGGAGCATCAATGAAGGAGTTATTACAAGAAATTTGAGGAGAAATGTGTTGCAACACTATAGAGGTGGTGCATGAGTTTATTTTAAGTGTGGTAGCACCCGGGACCTTCATGATGATCAATGGAATTGCAAGGAGACCCCAACCCTAACCTTTTCTTTCTAGCCTTTTTGAATCTCGAGGGCGAGATTCATTTTAAGTGTGGTACGTTTGTAACATCCCAAAATTCTATATTTTGGAATGTTATATTAAATAAATAAATAGTATTGTTTGTGATTGTTGTGTGATGGATTGTGTGAAATTATTTTATTTTCACGAGAATTAAAACCTTTTGAGTTCTTGTTTAATTTTTTTCTAATCATGTTATAAAAGTTGGATAACATTTTGTCCAATAAAGGAAACTATGGTTGGGGAAGTTTATTCAAGAAATCAAATGGCTTTAATTTCTGTTTGACTCTTTTTGAAATATTGGAAACCACAATCACAATTTTGGAGTGAGAATAAGATGACTTTCTCAAATGTGGTGGATGAATATTTCATATGGAGTTTGTTTGGATTTTGGAGTTCCAATTGAAATATGATATTATTTGTAGTTTTACTGTCGTTTAAATATTTCCAAATTAATCAAATAAAATTTATGAGGGGAGATAACATGACTTCTCCAAATTATATTTGGAAATGTTTAATATGGCTCAATTATTATTTTCAATTGAGAATTTATAAAAGAGAACATTTTTGGGGATAATTATAATACACTTATTGAATAATAAGAGCAGGATGCCTCTTTAATTTTTGGCTAAAACTATTTTCGAAATATATGAATGTTATTTAGGTTCATTTGAACATTTATTAATAAAATTTTATTTGTTGTTTATACAAACGTTTTGCACACTTAAATTAAAAATAAATGTGAACATTTATTTTATTTGCTGTTTTAAAACTTTTGCACAAAAAATATATTATTTTGTAATTATGTCCTAAGCCTATTTGGACCATGCCCACTTCTATTTTTTTCTTTCTCTCTTTCCATTTTCCCCTTGGGCCTGGTTCCCCACTAAGGTCCATCTTATTTGTTTTTTCTTAGCCCAAGTCCAGGAACCCTTTCTTCCTCCTCTGTACGTTTCAATCTGGAGGAGAACATAAACAGCCATGGCACCTGTACATCTTCCTCTCCCTCTAGCACTTGAAACGTTCGCTCTTTCCACATCTTATCAACACGAAAAATCTTTTGTATTGCATGGAGAACCCATTCAGCAGATTAAAATTCCACTTTGATGTCTTAATTGTTCCGGAATCAATCCGCCATTAGAGGCCACAATGAGCTCGTTTGATCTCCCTGTACCGGCTCCCTCGGCCACTATAAATAAATAGGACCCCTAGATGCGCCTCGCAGCCCTCATCCCTCTCCCTAAGAACCCCTCTTTATATCGCTCTATTCCGATAGGAATTGCTGGCCGGGATTTACCCGTTTTCGCAACTCTGGCGGCTTCTCCACCGCGCCCAAGGACGAGGACGATCTCACCTCTGCATCTCTCAAGTTCGCCTCGGCCTGCTCTCCGCTGTTCGGCCATTCGTTGACGTCGGGACCTTTTCTTCTCCAACTCCAACGAAACTCCGGCGAAACTCCGGAAAGCACGGTGTAAATCCCGTAATTGTTTTTCAGAAAAATACTCAAACTTCGGAAATCCATATCTCCTAGACTGTAAGTCCGAATTCGACAAATTTTATATCCACGGATTCGTTGAAACACGAAGTTATCATGAGACAAAAATATTTCACTTTTGGTCAATTAAATTTGACACAAATTAAAAAAATTATTTGAGTATTTTTGCTATATCTATTAATCTGTAATTCTTTTGAAAATGTTTCCTTCAGCAAAATTGATCCTTCGGTCCATATCTTGCGGTTAGATTTTTTTTCCTAATTGTTCATATATGTCTAGCCATTGTTTCAACCTTAACACTTCATATAGTTTTTCTTTTATCGTAACTCAGTTTCATCATTAGTTTAATTTGATTCTTGATTCAGCTTTCTTGAGAAGATCATTAGGAACCTCTCTGGTCATATGCTATCATTATACAAATTTAGACTTCACGAGATGTTACATACATTTTGTAACATAAAATTTTATGCCATTTTCATTATAGACTTTGTCGTAGAACCTTGCCTCACAACTCTTCAACCCGTGATCTTCACTTTGACCCAACCCTAGAACAAAACCTATATCATATTTTCATTCTTGATCTTATCTCAACCCGTAACCAAGTCCTAACGACTTATTTAGGAATGTTATTTTTTTTATTTTGTATTGTAATTTGAATATTTTATTTGGATCTTTATTTGGATGTTGTTGTGTGTTAACGTACTTTCTTATATCGTTAGATATATCGTAACGAGAAGGAGAGACGACTCAATAGAATACTTCATCTTCATCAACAGTACAAGGCAAGTACATCTTGATCATGCCCTTTTATACCTA
Organism: Triticum aestivum; assembly: GCF_018294505.1. Taxonomy (NCBI): domain Eukaryota; kingdom Viridiplantae; phylum Streptophyta; class Magnoliopsida; order Poales; family Poaceae; genus Triticum; species Triticum aestivum. The sequence continues at coordinate 279,941,024 of NC_057814.1, read as the reverse complement.
TGTTTTATATATGCATTTAGTCCTTTGATGTAGGGTTTGCATGAATATGTTAGTTGGCTATATTATAAACCCAGTAGTGCAATGAGGTAGGTCTGAGCCTTTACTTCTTTGTAGCCAACGTTGTAGGGATTTTGTTATGCAATTGTAGACGGGGATTGGTATGTGAGATCATGAAAGTTGCGAGTGATATAATAATTAAGGGTAACCTTAAGGTGGCAACATTAACACACATCTGGGTGGATTGGTAAGGGGCACCCTTGTGAAACCAGTGGACTTGCCCAGGGGATCCCGGAGTACCCGTGTGATCACCCTATGGACTGCCACCTAGGCTCAAAGGGATTCATCAATTTTTCATGACTAGAAGCTGACCTGCACAGCCACAAGCTATTATGGGCTCTGGCTTAGTTGAGTACGTTGTGTGACCTCTAACAATGGTAGACTAGCAGATGTAGTTATATATGTAGGTGTACCGGTCTACCCAGGGTTAAGAGGGAACACTTCAGAAAGACTATGTCTCGATCTTCCGGCTCTCAAATACCAGACAGTGCGAGGACTACAAAGGAGGCGATCGAGTCTTGTGGGGAAAAGTGTGCAAAACTCTGCAGAGTGTAAAACTAATTGATTAGCCGTGTCCCCGGTTATGGACAATTTGAGCATCAGGAAAGTGGGAATTGAGCGATCTCATCACTCTTAATTAATTTAATGGGTTTAAATGAATTTGGGTATGTTGGGGAACGTAGTAATTTCAAAAAAAATTCCTACGCACACGCAAGATCATGGTGATGCATAGCAACGAGAGGGGAGAGTGTCGTCCACATACCCTCGTAGACCGTTAAGCGGAAGCGTTATAACAACGCGGTTGATGTAGTCGTACGTCTTCACGGTCGACCGATCCTGAGCACCGAACGTACGACACCTCCGCGTTCAGCACACGTTCAGCTCGGTGACGTCCCGTGAACTCACGATCCAGTAGAGCTCGAAGGAGAGTTTCGTCAGAACGACGGTGTGGTGACGATGTTGATGATGCTACCGATGCAGAGCTTCGCCTAAGCACCGCTACGATATGACCGAGGTGGAATATGGTGTTGGGGGCACCGCACACGGCTGGGAGAGATCAACAGATCAACCTGTGTATCTAGAGGTGCCCACTGCCCCCGTATATAAAGGAGCAAGGGGGGAGAGGCGGCCGACCAAGGAGGGGGCGCCAAGGGGGGAGTCCTACTACCACCGGGAGTAGGACTCCTCCTTTTCCTTGTTGGAGTAGGAGAAGGGAAGGAAGGGAGAGAGGAGGAGAAGGAAAAAGGGGGGCGCCGCCCCTCCTTGTCCAATTCGGGCTAGAGGGGGAGGGGGGCGCGGCTGCCCTGGCCGCTCCTCCTCTTCTCCCACTAAGGCCCATGAGGCCCAATTAACTCCCCGGGGGTTCCGGTAACCCCCCGGTACTCCGGTATATGTCCGAAACCTTCCGGAACCTTTCCGATGTCCGAACATAGTCGTCCAATATATCGATCTTTACGTCTCGACCATTTTGAGACTCCTCGTCATGTCCGTGATCACATCCGGGACTCCAAACTATCTTCGGTACATCAAAACACAAAAAACTCATAATACCGATCGTCACGGAACTTTAAGCGTGCGGACCCTACAGGCTCGAGAACTATGTAGACATGACCGAGACACGTCTCCGGTGAATAACGAATAGCGGAACCTGGATGCTCATATTGGCTCCTACATATTCTATGAAGATCTTTATCAGTCAAACCGCATAACAACATACGTTGTTCCCTTTGTCATCGGTATGTTACTTGCCCGAGATTCGATCGTCGGTATCTCAATACCTAGCTCAATCTCGTTACCGGAAATTCTCTTTACTCGTTCCGTAATGCACCATCCCGCAACTAACTCATTAGTCACATTGCTTGCAAGGCTTATAGTGATGTGCATTACCGAGAGGGCCCAAAGATACCTCTCCGACAATCGGAGTGACAAATCCTAATCTTGATCTATGCCAACCCAACAAGTACCATTGGAGACACTTGTAGAGCACCTTTATAATCACCCAGTTACGTTGTGATGTTTGGTAGCACACAAAGTGTTCCTCTGGTAATCGGGAATTGCATAATCTCATAGTCATAGGAACTTGTATAAGTCATGAAGAAAGCAATAGCAGTAAACTAAACGATCAAGTGCTAAGCTAACGGAATGGGTCAAGTCAATCACATCATTCTCTAATGATGTGAGCCCGTTAATCAAATGACAACTCATGTGTATGGCTAGGAAACTTAACCATCTTTGATTCAACGAGCTAGTCAACTAGAGGCATACTAGTGACACTCTGTTTGTCTATGTATTCACACATGTACTAAGTTTCCGATTAATACAATTCTAGCATGAATAATAAACATTTATCATGATATGAGGAAATAAATAATAACTTTATTATTGCCTCTGGAGCATATTTCCTTCAGTCTCCCACTTGCACTAGAGTCAATAATCTAGATTACATAGTAATGATTCCAACACCCATGGATTCTTGGTGCTGATCATGTTTTGCTTGTGGAAGAGGCTTAGTCAACGGGTCTGCAACATTCAGATCCGTATGTATCTTGCAAATCTCTATGTCTCCCACCTGGACTTGGTCCCTTATGGAATTGAAGCGTCTCTTGATGTGCTTGGTTCTCTTGTGAAATCTGGATTCCTTTGCCAAGGCAATTGCACCAGTATTGTCACAAGAGATTTTCATTGGACCCGATGCACTAGGTATGACACCTAGATCAGATATGAACTCCTTCAACCAGACTCCTTCATTTGCTGCTTCTGAAGCAACTATGTACTCCGCTTCACACGTAGATCCCGCCACGACGCTTTGTTTAGAACTGCACCGACTGACAGCTCCACCGTTCAATGTAAACACGTATCTGGTTTGCGATTTAGAATCATCCGGATTAGTGTCAAAGCTTGCATCGACGTAACCATTTACGACGAGCTCTTTGTCACCTCCATAAATGAGAAACATATCCTTAGTCCTTTTCAGGTATTTCAGGATGTTCTTGACCGTTGTCCAGTGATCCACTCCTGGATTACTTTGGTACCTCCCTGCTAAGCTAATAGCAAGGCACACATCAGGTCTGGTACACAGCATTGCATACATGATAGAGCCTATGGCTGAAGCATAGGAAACACCTTTCATTTTCTCTCTATCTTCTGCAGTGGTCGGGCATTGAGTTTGACTCAACTTCACACCTTGTAACACAAGCAAGAACCCTTTCTTTGCTTGATCCATTTTGAACCTTTTCAAAACTTTGTCAAGGTATGTGCTTTGTGAAAGTCCAATTAAGCGTCTTGATCTATCTCTATAGATCTTGATGCCCAATATATAAGCAGCTTCGTCGACGTCCTTCATTGAAAAACTCTTATTCAAGTATCCTTTTATGCTATCCAGAAATTCAATATCATTTCCAATCAGCAATATGTCATCCACATATAATATCAGAAATGCTACAGAGCTCCCACTCACTTTCTTGTAAATACAGGCT